>NC_056729.1:218401257-218741257 GCF_019279795.1 Protopterus annectens | reverse complement strand
CACAGGTCTTTGAACTACATAGAATAGCAAGCTGTAACAGTTCCTAGTCACATAACATGAAAGCACTACTGAGCCTTTGGTTTGAATTTCTTCACCTCCATAAGCAACAAGTTTTGCACAACTAACTACACTGAGTTGTTCATTAGTTCTCACATTAGCAAATATGTCTGCTGACATAACATTACACTTTGAGCCAGTGACCTCTTTAAGCTTGATGGTTTTAGAGTATCTGGACAGTGCAACACTCTTCATTCTTTGCTAACAAATTTACTGCATCAACCTTTTCACAAATTACTGATATACCATCTACAAGAAAGTAGAATTGCAGCTCTCTATATGATCAACTTGCTTTTTTAAATGACCCTTCTTTACAACTGTGTGAGGTTTGCTTGATTTGCAAAACTTTTGAAAAATGGTTCCATTTTTTACACTTGTGGCATTGCTGACCAAATCCTAAGCATTTTTCTCTTTTTGACTCATGATTAACACCACAATTGTGACAGTTAACAATAAAGCTGGATTTGGGTTTTGCTAACTCACCCTTCTACTGCATTGAGCATGTCCTTTTCTTAGAACTTGCTAAAAACTATGGGGGCTTCCAGGAAAACCTGCAGGGGTAGCAGGTACCATGTGCTTAGGTCGGCTTCTGCTAACCACGTGCTGCATGCTGTCTACATTTGCTCTGGAGTCTGCTGAAACCATTTTCTTATTACTTGCAAGCATGCTTGTGTGCCTTTCCATAACTTCATGGATTTGACAAGTCTCAATAGCTTTGCTCAGCATTAAATCACTGTCACAAAGCAAAGTCCTTCTCACAGCAGCACTATTAAGACCACACACAAGCCTGTCCTTTATCAACTCATCTTTTAAGTCACCAAACTGACATGTTTTAGCAATGTTTCTCAAGTCAGTAATGTAAGTTGCAAGAGTTTCCCCTGGTTTTTGATCTCTTGTGTAAAACAAATGCCTGTCTAATGTAATATTTGTCTGGGGTTACACATTCACTGAACTTGCATTTCAAAACTCAGGGTCTTCCCTTGATTCAGGCTGTAGGACAATATGATGGTTTTCACCTTCTCCCTCATATACTGCTGGTGCATATGCAAATCAATGCTCTCTTTCAATGGCCTCTGTCCCAGCTAGATTTAGCAAAGCACAGTTGCATGCATCTTTATCAGAATAAGCTGCTGGTATAAAAATATCATACTCTTGCTCAGATATTCTCCAGTTCTCTGCAATATTCTGATCAAACACCAATGGTGTTTGTTTTCGAAATCCATCTGTCATATTAACACATACCAGTGGAGCCTTTTGCAAGTATGCATGAACACACTCACATATGCATAAGCCAGAAATTTATGCCAGTATTTATAAGTATGGCCAATAGCACAACAAGCCTCTAAATAACTGAACTTTGTGAAATAAGTCTCTCTGGCATTGTAATACTCCGGAAATCACTGCACTGTAAGAAATAACATCTTATCAGTGTAAGAAATATTTCAGATAACTGCGCTTTGCGAACAACCAGTACACAGCACAATGAAAGTTTCCCCAAATGGCAGTACTTTCCTAAATAATCCTTTACACTGCAAGAAATACTCTACAATTTATGAATAGACACACTCAGCAGAAGAAACTTTTTGAAATGGTTGCATTTTGACTGCAGTTCATGAAATAGTTGCACTTTGCACCCAAACTCTTCAGAATAAATGCACAGTAATAAGCACACACTGTAAGCACTTTTACACAAGTCGAGATACTTCAAATAACTCTATATACGCTATTCAGGGCTTTAATTAATGTGAAATAGTAGTTTATTCCAAAACACAGTACTTTGTCAAAAAAAACATGCAGTCACCTTGCTTTATTTATGCTTAATGTGCCCTTTTTGCCCTTATTATAGTTGTTTTGCTCATTTAATCTTTTTCCATGCCCATTATACTTTTCTTGTGCTCATTTTACTCTAAGCATGCATGTTTTACTTTAAACATGCTCAATTTGCAATTCCAAGGTAATTCCAAACCTCTTTTGTGCTTTACTGATAATTGTTTTATCAAATATCTTAATTTTAAACATCTTGTTTAATTAATGAACCTTTTGTGTATCTCGCTTGTTTAATAATGCAGTTTGTGCCCCTGTAATGATCTGTTATACTTTTTTATAAAATAAACCATTTGCACACGTCTTCATTAACTTTGGTTCATTTCTAGCCCTTTTTGTGCTTGTTTCTCTTCTTCACTGTCATCTCTGCACCTCGTAGTTCTGAAAAGCAGTCTCTGGAAACCCAGTTCTGAAACCATGTTGCTCTTCCAGTCAGGATGAAGTAAACAAGTCTTTGTGGGTTCTGTTCAAGCAGGTTTATTATGTAAAAACATCAGAAGTGAGGCTTAATCATTTTAACTTAGATAAACGTATAAACAAATTAGCTATTACATTCATACATGCTCATTCTCTCACTGCACTCTCAAAATGGCACTGAAGCTAGCACATGCTTGCTATTTATATGCACATGCCAACCTTGAACTGCTTCTTAAGGGTACTGCACACACACTCGCTATTCTACAGTAACTTTTAGAATTTATATCTTCAGTATTTTTCACAGACTGATTTGAGCAGATTTTCATTTATATATACACAAACAATGTGATTCATACTTGACAAATAAAAAAAAACACCATTGCAGCATGCACATGCAGCTACTTTGATGACATTTCAAACCAGCCAGTAGGATTCTATTTCAGAATAGGTTCTGTTACCATAGATCTTTTTTTGCCTCCTCACTATTGTGGATTGATTAATCCTCATCCTTTTTATTACCTTTTGTCGTAGAATACCACCCCAAGAAGACTGTGACCTCCTCCTCACTACTGCCTCCTTCACTGTTGTGGATTGATTAATCCTCATCCTTTTTATTACCTTTTGTCGTAGTATACCACCCCAAGAAGACTGTGACCTCCTCCTCACTACTGCCTCCTTCACTGTTGTGGATTGATTAATCCTCATCCTTTTTATTACCTTTTGTCGTAGTATACCACCCCAAGAAGACTGTGACCTCCTCCTCACTACTGCCTCCTTCACTATTGTGGATTGATTAATCCTCATCCTTTTTATTACCTTTTGTCGTAGTATACCACCCCAAGAAGACTGTGACCTCCTCCTCACTACTGCCTCCTTCACTATTGTGGATTGATTAATCCTCATCCTTTTTATTACCTTTTGTCGTAGTATACCACCCCAAGAAGACTGTGACCTCCTCCTCACTACTGCCTCCTTCACTATTGTGGATTGATTAATCCTCATCCTTTTTATTACCTTTTGTCGTAGTATACCACCCCAAGAAGGCTGTGACCTCAGACAACTCTATTCTAGTCATAGGAAGACTACATTTTGTCAGGTAACATTATGACATTTGATGTATCGAGTATTTTTAAGCAAAGCATTGTATTGTTGATGTTTAAACATACAAGCTGTTGCTTTATTGCAGAGATTTTTTAACACAGCCTCCAAGGTCAGGTGGTGTAGAACAAAGGGAAAATATGAATTTCTTTTTCTGAAACTTTCACTTTTTTTCAAAGTTTGGGTGATACCCAGACATAGTAGATTTAGAGATCAGGGGTGTGAGGCCATAGCACAAAGGTTATGCTACCCAGGGATGCATGATCCTCCTATAAAATTAATGTTTATTTGTGTGCAGCATTAGAATATGAAACATTATGTGTTATAGTGTTAGGATTAAATGTTTTAGTTATGATATTTTGAGTAGCTATTATGTGAGACTCATTTCTTTATTATAGATGACAATTCACCATGCCAACCACTAATAATGTTAGATACAGGAATGTTGTTAATTACATCTTTTGTATCTTGAAATAATCAAGTTATCTGTATGCCGAGATTCAAAGATGTCTTTGATAGAATCTGCTTTCAAAAGCAGCTATAAAACCTGCAAGACCATTTGAAATAAGGACAAGTTTGGTCTAGCAATACAGTTTTCAGCAAGATGTTAATTCCTCACTTTTGTTATAAAGGCATATTTATTGTTTTCATTTACTGTTACCAATTCAAATAAATAGACACCTATGTTATTATTATGTACATTGAACTGACAGCACAGAAAGATTCTTATTTATTGTTGAGTATCATCTTTATGTGGAAGTGAATATTTTTCAGGTGTCTGCCCGAATGGTCTCATGGTTCAATGTGACTAACTGGTTAACATCCAACTCAAAAAAGTAAAGTAGTAATTCCAAATATTTAAAACCACAAGAAAAACACTACTAGAATGGCAGCACAAGGCGACTGAGTATGATTTTAGAGCTTTTGTTCTTCTTTAATTATACACAGAACTTCATCAGCAATAATTAAAAAGATGTATTAAAGCCATTTAAAACATAGGTTTTTAAATCATGTGACTTCAATTGACCAACCATATTACAGGAACAATGTACGACTGAACTACTTGTGAATGAATTTTCATAATCAAATGATTCAAGAACCAGTCAGCTTACACCCTCATATTAAAGTACTGGAAAAACTAAACCAGTTTCACAATATAAACATAATTTATCATAAAAGTTTTTTTAAATATTAGTTTACAAATATTTTCATGTAAAATATATAAAGAGAATATATATATATATATATATATATATATATATATATATATATATATATATATATATAACTAGTATCTCTGTGCTAGCAGGAAACATTTAAGGTTAATGCATTCATTTAACCTCGGTTGAATATCAGCACATAACTGCATTTGCCATTCAGCTTCACGGCATTCAAGACGAGCATTATGATTTCCAATAAAGCTATTCAAATCTACCTCATCTAACAAAAAAAAAATAATTTTCTAAAATCAGTGCAGGAAGTAGCATGCTTCACTAAAGCATTATTTGCATCTTTTTTTCCTAATTACCAATACATACTCATAAATTAATCTATTTAATTTTTGCAAGGTCTTATATATATAATAACTAGGGCATGTTTCACAGCATGCTATATATACAACACCACATGAATCACAACAAAATCTTTCCTTGGCAACAATGGTCTTAGCCACGTCAATATAAATACTAGAACAATTAACCATAAAACAGTAATGCTTACATTTACCGCATTTAAAAGTACAAGAAGTGATGATAGTAATGCTGCTTGAATTTTTGGATCTCTCCAGTATATTTCTAACATTCACTGACTTTTTATGTATAAATGAAGGATTATTGTATAAAATATCAGCCATTTCTTTGTTGCCTAATATTATTTTTCAATTATTACTGATGATATTTTTATTAACAGGCATATCAATAGTGATGGGTAATGGGAATGCTCCCCTGTATTCTGGTGTAAATATATTACAGGAGTAAATAGGACCACCATTATGACGTATATTGGTGTTAAGGGTAGTGGATCTCAGGATAGATTTTGGTTTATTATGTCTATGTGTGAATACTTATTCTATTACAGTGAGTAATAAATGTGGGGGATAATTTCAAGTCAAAAATGAATCATTCAGATGTTCTATTTCTGCATGGAACATCTTATCATCACGTTAGCCTGTCAATTCTAATAAACTGCCCCTTTATGATACCACTCTTTGTATGAAAGGGATGCAGGCTTCTATAATGTAAATAATTGTTAATATTTTTTTTTCTTATAAACTCTGCTATTTACTTCACCACTAGACTCTATACTCAAAGTGATATCCAAAACATTGATTTTACTTCCCATACAGCTGATGGTAAAAAAAAAAAACTAAATGAAAACTCCAGCCAAGCTAGAACTTCCAATGAGTGACCTCCCAAACCTCCTGTACAAGAGGCACATGAGATATATGCAAATGACCCTTATGAACATCAGATATTTCAGCTATATGACGATTAAAATTACTTCAAATGTAAAAGTCATGGGCAATCAGAATGGCCATATAGCTGAAACACCTGATGTTCATAAGGGTCATTTGCATATATCCCATGTGCCTCTGTTACAGGAGGTTTGGAAGTTCTAGCTTGACTGGACTTTTCATTTAGTTTTTCTGAATATTTTTTCAGTGTAACCTTCTAACTCTTTGTTTTAATTTGTTATTTGGGATATTTTGCAGTCACCCTAATGATAATGGACATCAGCTGAGTATAACAACCCTGTGTTTCTTATGCTTAGTTAAACAATCTGCTTATGCTATGCTGATGATGTCAAAATAAGGCTGAAATATGCGTATCCATTGCTAGTGGGGTTTGGCTTTTTTGGCCTGCTATTGTCCATTAAAACGACTTCAAATGTAATTCATGGGCAATCAGAATCACCATATAGCTGAAACACCTGATGTTCATAAGGGTTATTTGCATATATCCCATGTGTCTCTGTTACAGGAGGTTTGGGAGGTCGCTCATTGGAAGTTCTAGCTTGGCTGGACTTTTCATTTAGTTTTTGTAAAATCTTGGTGTACAACCTAAATTTTCTGAGGTCTTTACCACATATATCATAAAAGGCCTGAAGTGTACTACATAAAGTGGGATTGTAAGAATTTATACTGGGAATCTTCCTATTAGTGCTGTTGAAACAGGGAATGTCTTTCAATAGATATTTTAAATTTAACTTCTGAATATAAAGTTTTAAATCCATGGGTACCTAAGTAAGATTAGTTGTTTGAGTAGGTATAAAGGCAAAGCCTTTGGATAAAACAGACACATGGTGCTCATCAAGTGTTAGTCGACTAAGATTGACTAAACTTCTAGTATCAGTTAGTTTCTCCTTTTCCCCTTTCCTTTCTCACTTCCCTGACTCTTTGCTTTTGTTTGTCATGGAGGAATCCTTGTTGATGGAGGGGGATTCAGGATAAAAGGAGTAGGGGGAAACACTGGTGACTGTGATTAAATGAAAAAGCCACTTGAGCTTATTCCTAATTATTTGTTGATTGCTTGTTTATGGTATTGTTAATAGAATAAACTTTGGTAACAGTATTATCCTGTAGATAATTTTTCTGACCATGAAATGCAGTTTTCTTTTTTGAAAGCTATGCTATGTCTGAACTGTAGGCTTCTGCATCACTCAGTAACTTCTTGTTTTTTTTTTTTTTTGTTTGTTTGTTTTTTTAAATAATGGACACCAGTCTGCTTGTTTTTGTACTGATACCATAATACAGGCTACTAAATTGAGAGAACTAAACATTACTTTTGATGGATCATTCAAAACTGAAATATTGCTTTCCAAAACTTTGATCTTGTTTTTATATTCATCAACCAAAAGTCTCATCATTGTAATCCTTGTAAACAGCTTGACCAAGACATTGAAATGTTTGTCACATGGTAAAACATCATTAGGAGAAAAGATGCCAATAATGCTTTAGCGAAAGCATGATGTGTCCTGTAGTGATTTTAGAAAATGTATTTTTTTTGTGTTAGATAAGGTAAATTGTAATAGTTTTATTGGAAATCATAATGTTCTTCTTTGAATCCCTGAAGCCAAATGGCAGATACGGCTATCTGCTAATATTAAACCAGTGTTATATGAATGCATTAATCCTTAATGTTTCCTGCTAGCACACGGATATTAGTTACATATTTTTCTTTTATATATTTTACATGTAAATATTTATAAAACGGTATTTAAAAAAAACATTTATGACAAATTATGTTTATATTGTGAAAGTGGTTTAGTCTCTTTAGGAGTTTAATACTAGGGTGCAAGATGATTGGTTATTCAATCATTTGATTACAAAAAGAACATTCATTTATATGTAGTTCATTCCTAAATTGTTCATTTAATATGGTTTGTCAATTGAAGTCACATGATTTGAAAACTCAAGTTTTAAATGGTCTTAATACATGTTTATAATTATTTCTGATGAAGTCGTGTGTGTCTGTAATTAAAGAAGAATTCAAGCTCTAAAATCAGACTCAGTCTCCTTGTGATGTCATTCTAGTAGTGCTTTTCTTGTGGTTTTAAATGACCGGTCAATGCATTTAAAATATAAAATAAGCAAATAAATAAATAAAATTAAGCAGCAGGAATATTTGTTGTAAAAGTACAGGTGTGGACAGTGGTTTATCACAGGATCTCTACTGAAGCATGTGTAACATTTCAGTCTAAATTGGAGGGAGAATGATATAACGATGATAAAAGCATACGTTAGAAATAGCACTTAAGAGAAGAAGGGATATACATGCAATGATTTTGATATCTTGTTAAGGTAGACACATGGAGAACAGCTTAGATGAAATGGTTTGCAAGCAAATAAGAATACTCTTCAATTTTATTTATCCTACAAGGAACTATACATTAGGACAGGCAGAAACTGACGTAAGAAAAGAGAGAAAGATTCTACATACTAAACTTGTACCTGCCTTGAAAGTACTCTGAATGTCACAGAAAGGTAATAAGAAAAGGGAACAAGCTTTTTGGATGTAGTGATATGAATTTGTTGTGGTGGGGTGATGAATTAAGGAAGGCATATTTACTTATGCTATATAACAGGATACTAGTAATAACATACTCAGAGTTATGTGTACAATTCTGCAAAATTAATGTGCAAAATATAAATGGATGTAGAATACTGGAGACGATTCATAAAATATTTATCAGGTTGAAAGGAAGGATCTGAAATTATGTTCAATATGTCCAATAGACTGTAATTGCTTAGTGTGCCTAACCTGATGGATGAGAAATGAAGACAGTGCAGAGTAATAAATGTTAGTGAAAGGTGCTTACATGAAAAAGGCATCATGTGAAGGCAGGAACAGCCATTAGTGTAAAATTAAATTGAGGAGTGCTTAGACTATACCTCAGGAGATATCTCAATATAGAGAGTGCAGTGCATATGTAGAATATTTTCCCTGGCGGTTGTGTTGAACTGCAAAAGTAAAGAAATATTTAGGGAGAATGAGACTGACAATGCAAGGCTGTTGGGAAACTATAATTAAAGCCCTGTATAAAAGAAAAATTCCACTAATAATAAAATGATTCAGCACTTCATCACTGGATATATGTCCATGTTTACACACATAAAAACACTGACTCACACACGTAAATGCACTCAGATATGTTCTCATTAACAAACACTCATGAACACATGCATACATACATACATATGTACATGCAGACAGGTAATAGTAAACCAAAACTAGTACTAATTGAGTCCTAGTACCGCTTGGAAAGGGAGATCAAAATCAGAATGAACTATTGTGTTATAAAGCACATGGAAAAAGTGTCACTGGGGAGGAGGTATCATACCTATGTCAGTAAGAGAAGATGGAATAAACTGAAGCACAGAGCATTACCCTCCCCAAATTCCCAGCATGACGGTAGCCAAAGTGCTTGTGGATATGTGTATGTAAGCTGCTGCATCCTGTGACATTTCTAAAGTCATCACACAGAAAGTGACTGATAAGCCTAACCATGTATGGTGCTGTACCTTCCAGCATGAAGAACAAGCCTAAAGCAGACCCTTCAATGGAAGTAGTGTGCAGAAACAGGACACCTGAAGAAACATCCACATGAGTCAGTGAGTGATAGCTAGTTTGATAATGATTAATTAAAGAAAGACAGTTCCTTACCCATTAGGCCTATTGTGAACACAGCCTTGTCATGATGGTGATGCTCACCAAAGAATCCAACTTAAGTGATCTGAGTCGTCAGAGTTCTTCTGGATGTGTGAGGCTTTTCTCACCAAGACTTGAATATCTCAGCAGATCTGTATAATTTATGCACTGCATTAAAGTCTCTAAATTGTAGAATTCTGCCTCCCATTTATATTATAGCAATATGAAACTCTGACACCCCATAGAAAACCCAGCCAAATCAGGATAGACCTGCAAATGAAACAGGTTTTTACTGATATGGAATGCACGACTGTTAACACTCTGAAGAAGTACTTTCCTAGGATATAAATAAAAGGGCAAGTTTTCCCCTATACACTGTGTTGAAAAGGTGGAAATCCTAGGGTGTAAACCATTCCACAAAGTCAGTACCATCCTTCCAGATACTCGAGAATGAGCTAGTAGCTGTAACCTTTATGCTGTCTATGGAACTGGATTTGTATATAAGGTTGTAAAATGTAGATTTCCAGATCATGCAAAATCACTGATGCAGTGGCTCTAAGTAAATTACATATGCATCCAGTATAATAAATATAACACTAGGGAGTCCAAAACAACAAAGGTTCCTGCAGAATGTCTCCTACCATAGGTAGTTACTAGGCTTGCATTCCAAGGCACCATTGCTAAGCCTAGCCGAAATTCCCAATTGCTTGCTAAGCAGTGACTAGTTAAGTGAATTGCTCACGGTCACGCAGCAGGCAATTGGCTTTTGGGGAAATCAAATACTGTTCCACAGAAACTACAGCTCACAGTTTTAACCCTCTGCTCCAACTGCCAGGTAAGAAATCAATCCTGTACCTTCTATCTAGGAGGAAATCACCTGAACAATTATGCCAACCCTCAACCCAAACTTTGAGAGCATCTTTCAGCAGGTACCATGCAGAAACAGTGCAACTGAAACATGGCACAGTCTCCTGAGACAGAAACAGGTGTTTTTTCCCTGAAATGCTGTAACTAACACACAATGAACAAGTATATATTAATGACACCAGAGAAAACATACTGTGAGACACAGGTTTGACTCCCTGGAGAAAAATCAAATGGATGATATATATATATATATATATATATATATATACATACACATATGAGAGAGAGCTAAACAAAAAGATGGTGATACTGATTGCTTTGGGTTGTCTGGTCTAACTCCAATCAATGTGCAGCTGTCTGGCTGTGCAAGAAGGTTCCCTGCAATACACCTAGATGTCTTCATTAGGATGCCTGCACTGCAAGAGGATCGAACTTGTGTGGTCCTTCTAAAATGCGTATCCGATTGAGGACATATTACCAAACAGCACCTGAATTAGCATAGCTGTAACTGAATTTAAGTGTAACTGAATTAACAAAGGCTATTGAAGATGGAATCAGGCTCTCAGGGATCTTGATTGCTAAAGGCTATACTTTCCTCTGCAAAAATATTCTAGACAAAACAATTTGTATTTGTCTAGCAGTAGTCACTGGGTACCAGTGACTCTTACTGCCTCTCTTTATTCCCATATCACATCTACTAACAAGCTTTATTGTAATTCCCACCCGCATACACCATAAATACACAAGTAAATTAAGAATAGGTGTCTAGTGCAATCTATAGCTTGACTTTTCATTTTACAGCCAGCACTTCATTGCTCGATATTATCACTGTGATCAAGACCAGACTTGCATATTCAGTAGCTTTAACCGTGAATGCCATATGGTTACTAAAGTAAAATCATAAACATACTGTAAATCAATCTGAGAAGCAATGCGACTAAAAAGAAACAAAAGATGATGCTGTATTTTATTCTATCTCTTTCAAAAATATTCACATTCTTGCCTTAAAATCTTGTTGCGTACTTGACATAGATGTTTTATCAGTTTGCTGTGTACAAATTAAACTTTGTACCTTAAAAGAAATACACAATAAACGGTATTGTGAAAAAGCTGCTTCTTTTCAAATGCAAGAAATCAGAGAAAGAAGTAACTGATATTTTCCTTGCTATGCAGTGCTGCAAAATACATGCCCAGCAGGACATCTGCACACAAAATAGTGCATACACAGAACTATTGATATTCTACAGGGCCCCTCAGTTCAATATTTCATTAGATTCAGCAGGAGCTACAATCTGCAGGATATGATAAAACCGTCATGCACTCTACTGTACTGTTTTTTTTTTTTGTGCTCACTTAGACTTATACTGATGGAATTAGAATAAATTATATAAATTCTTGAGGGAGAGAACTTCATAAATACTATATATTTCTCTAGTAGAACCTATAACTACAGAAAATTATACAGAGAATGCTATCCACACGCCTACATTTGACAATAAGAGACTAATTTATGTGGTTCAATGCAAACATTTTTTGCCTGTTTCAAGTATCCATTTTAGTGATAACAGTTACATTCCAAAAGAATCTAAGAGCACATTCATTACTTCCTACTATTGCATTCCAGTACCACATTGCTACTGTTATATGACACTAAACTGTTATCACAGTACTATAACATCCACTGTAAGGACTGCCATATCCTTCTGTGAAGAATGTATCTTGCTGCATTCAATGTCTCACATGACAGGAACGTTTCAGATGATTATACAGGCCTGACATCACTTCATATTTTTACAGAATAACCAGATGTGGTTAAGTAATACTTTTCCAACTGTCATGGTTTCAGTTTTCTCTGTTCATTCATTATATTGGGCCAGGATTTCACTAAGCCTAATGTTTGCTAAACATGATCTGAAATTACTCATCTCAAAGGAAAATAGTCATCTGATAATCCATTTTCCCTTAACTCCACTGATAATCGATTGATATACTATGGCAACTGATTCTGTTTTGCTATCTGTAATGAATGCACAAATATTCACAAGTAAAAACATAATTTTGATATGAAACTCTGTGTAAAGCAAATGTTTACATATCCCACTTCTTAATATAAAGCAGCAATTCTTTACAGAACATTTAGACACCACCGTTTTCTTCTTGCAGAAAGTGAGTACAATATATTTGCTCGGTCAGAATTTAATTAAGCTGAACTCTAAGGTTACCTCTATAAAAATGTGTGGCAAAGTGCCAACACATATGAGTATAATTTCTTGAATGGAGTTAGTCATTATTAGTTCTGAAGTACAAAAGACATAGGGGGAATTCAATAAAGCCTACACAATATGTTTTTTTTTGTGTACGCATCACAGCACGATGCATAATCAAGCGCAAAAGATTTTAGGTTCAGTAAGCTCCGCTTAGCAGCACGCAAGCATGCACAAACAAGGAAAGTTCTGCGCAATGCAAATGACTTAATACGTTGTTGACTTTTATGCAAATTATGCAGGTGGAGCGATCCAGCATGCATAATGGAATCTGTGTAGAGCCTGTGTCTGTGTCCATAGTGTAAACAGAAATTTTCCGTGTACAGGAGTGCCCACGGAAAGAAGGGGATATAAACGTCCACAAATATGGACATAACTTCTCTGAAATGGTGCAATCTCATACAGTGATGTGTGAAAAATGCATTGTTGATATATGAAAATGCAAGGGAATATGTAAAAATATTTTTTAATGACTTCTGCATGTTTGCGCTGTGTACAACAGTGCGCAAATATGCCTAATTGAAAAAAAAGTATTTTATAATATTTGTCAGAAATGTATTATAGGATATTGGTCCGGTTTGTACAATGGTGCATTGGTGCTGTTGAGTAGGTCATATGGCTATGAACTGTGTCGTTACTAGGCAAACCGCATAGATATGTATGCAAATTAGGTGAATTTGTTAAATTGATAAAAGGGGCAACCATGTCTGCAGATTCCTTCGATGTATGCTGCAACACAATGTCAATATTACCACTGGATGTGGATGCCAGCAGAGAGTGTTTCCCATAACTTGTACAAATTGTTTAAGACCCGGTGCTTGTGTTTGCATGGTATGCCACATAGCTGAGCATGTTCACATGAAGCTTAACGTGTACATGTGACAGAATAGTCATGTGACAGTGATTATTCTTTATGCTTGAATAAGCTATGCTGAGCAATGCAGCACACTGTGGCAAGCTGCACACCAAAGTAGAGCCATTGAATGATGTTAGTTACAATCTAGGCAGGTGAAATGCATAATAAGCTTCTAATCACACATGGTGAATCTACAGCAGAACTGTATAAAGTATGCATACACACTACAATCTGTTTTTCTCTCATTACTCTGAAGCACTGCAGTACTGACTTGGAAATTTTAACTAATGAGATAATGCTAGGGGCTGCTGCAGCTATACTACATCTGCATGTGCTAGACGCTGAAGTCAATGCTGCTGGTGCTGCTGACAATAAGCCTAGCCTGGGAAGGAGAATAGTGTTCAGGCCCGGCTACATGAGCTGGAGATTGTAGAGCACTACAGGTTCAACAGGGACATATTAGAAGAGCTCACTGAACTCTGCTGCCCTCAACTCAGAGCCAGAGCCAACAGAGTGGAACGCATCCCAATGGAAACAAAGGTATGTGTAGCTGTTAGGATACTAGCTACAGGTACTTTTCAAAGACCAACTGGGGATATAATGGGGATGTCACAGGTATCTGCATCCAGGATACTCCACCAGTTCCTGGATTCTGTGTTACCACATGCCAGTGAGCACAAAGCTTTCCCCCTCTTCTCTGAGGTGAAGGCCAGCAATATGCAGTAGTTCTACCATGTAGTACAGTACCCTAAGTTACTGAGTGTCATAGATTGCACCCATGTAGACATCTAGGCTCCATCTAGTGAGCAGGGTAGAATTTATGTTAACTGCAAGGGGTACCACTCCATCAACTGCCAGGCCATGTGATGTCCAGGGATTATGCTGAATTTGTGTGCTGGTAGCCCTGGCAGTTATCATGACTTTTATATTTGGCAAGAATTACAGCTGTACCAGATGTTTGTGAGGGGGGACATCCCACATGGCCATTTATCGGGAGATGTCAACTATACCCTGGAACTGTGGATGATGATACCCATCAGAAACACACACACATCCACAGAAGAATGCCATAATGAGGCACATGCACAAACTAGAAACATCATAGAGTATGTGTTTCGGCTGCTGAAGTCATGGTTCTGGTGCCTAGATATATCTGGGAGAGCCCTGCAATATTCTCCAGCTACATGTGCATATGTTCACCCCGGGGATCACTTCTGTGGTTCTGCTTGACAGGGGCACAGGAAATAATTTTCTTGGGTGGCGAAAGCAAGGGTACCTTTTTGGCTAGGCTTGTATAGGACCTAGGGCCAATAGCCTAGTACCTACCTATGAACCTATATATTCACAGTATGTGCTATGCTTCACAATGTGATCCTGTGGAAAAAGCTGCAGCAGGAGCAGCAAAGGGAAGGCATACACAGGCCCCATCAGTGCCTAGGTCACCACAGCCACAGTCACAGCAGGACTTGGTGGAGGAACCCCCTGTTGATGTCGTATTAGGCAGACGTAGGCATGTTCAGTATGCCCTGGCATTGGTTAAGAGGCAATGCATAGCACATGCACTGACAACCTAGGGTTCTAGGAGCTGACACCTTACTCCTACTCACATACAGGAATTAAAAATGATGGCAGGCAACCCACATATCCTGTACCTACTCATGTGTTGGCTGTGTACTGCTTGCATCAGACAGAGTCAGCCCTGATATATGGGTGTGTCAGCTGCTGCATTTGCAAGGTAAGTCTGTATCCTCCACAGTACTCATTAAGATTATAATGATATGGCATTGTATGTATGGATCTGGTACATTGTGCAAGTAAATGTAGTGGGCTACTTGCACAGACATTCCATCCACAGGGGATTATAGATACCCATTACACTACCTTGTTTCCAAGATTATTCTAGGCCCCATGCATGGAATACTCACACAAACCTTCTGCAACAGAGTACTGGTACATCTGTCAAGGGAGATGTTAGACAGTGGGGTGACATGATAGTCCCACAGAACAAGTGGTCGTGTTCCACCACCCCCAACATGACAATGTTCCTGTGAAACTGCTTTAACAGGAATCAGCAATAGTATAGCAACATGCCAGGCAGTTTCAGGACAGAAACAAGAAACTGATCATACATTCTATGTATCTTACTTAGTGCAGGAATAACTGTATACGTATGTCTGCAGTTGAATATGTGATGAATGCTTGCTGCCTGTCAAGCACTCAAAGGACTAGGACAATTAGCCTGTGTAGTGGCATTCAGACTTCTAATCTAGACAAAGCTACTTATTTTGGATGTCAGGTATTATTACTTTTTGTTTTACAGACCATCAGTCTTGTGTGTGGTGCAATATTATTAACCTTTGTGCCATATTAATTACATCACACAACTGAAGAAAGTCATAGCCAAGTTCAGTAATCAGCAGCAGTGCAGAAACAGGGACAGATGTCATACTTTATGTGTAACACACAAATCCTGGACTGGAGAACAGGTAGGTGTGGGCTGGGGTCAGGTTATAACTAGAACCATCCCCCTACTGGGCATGCTCTTAGACTTAGTGAAGCAGAGCAAAAGTCTGTTACTCCCCACTCTACTGATACAGACATATATGCATACATATTCTATCTATCAGTATCTCACTCTCCATATATATATATATATATATATATATATATATATATATATATATATACTGTATGAATGAATATAAATACACACACACACACACACACACACACACACACACACACACACACACACACACACACACACACACACACACACACACACACACACACACATATCCATGTATAGTTAAGTCCCTGTTATCTACAGATATATGTTTATATGTTTGTGTATGTCTGTATTGTCCTACATACCCTGATACTGGTCATTAAAGCTGCAGTATGACACATATATAATGCTGCTCAAATGATCAAATGTAAGAGTTCAACATTGGTAATGCACTTCCCTACAGCCCTCTCTGCCTGGTGGATGTCATAATACATACAACAACAGGTGAGCAGGTGGTGTTATTTACCATGTTCTGTATGCATGCATTGACAGGGCACATCGTTTTTGCCCACATGCTTGCCCATCCACATAAAAACAGCTACATATGGGAACAATAGCTACTGTAGACACATAGCTAAGATAAACAACAGTTATTTCACAGCAAGGCTACTAGATGTATAGAACAGTTGAGAAGTAATGTCACTCTGCAGCCCACACACTCTGTTCAACACAAGTGTAGTTTATGTACTCCACTAATATTTGCCTACAGTCATGTGCAAATTAGACTTAAGCTGGGGCACATGCGGTAAATACTGTCATCTGTAGTGCGTAACACTCAATAGTATTTTGAATGTTGTGAGGTATGGCACATGCGTCAAGTACTGTGATCTCTAGTGTGTACTATTAGATAGACAGGTGTTCTAATCTAACTGCAGCCAACTTGAACTGTGTATGCTGTGCACTGTTCTGTATGTGTGTGTATATATATATATATATATATATATATATGTGTGTGTGTGTGTGTGTGTGTGTGTGTGTGTGTGTGTGTGTGTGTGTGTGTGTGTGTGTATGTGTATAAATTAAAAGTGGTATGATTTTCACTGCAGTCAGGTGAGTGTGTGCAGACATTGCAGCATTTTACTTCAGTGCATGGGATCATAGGACCATTCAACAGTAGTAGCCTAATGGACGTAGGTGACATAAACTTCTAGTCATGTTCTTAACCCTTATTTATACAATCAGCACATGTTGCCCCTGTGCACAAGGGACAAATGCAGAAGCCCTGTGGTGATTTGACAGTCATCCATGCAATCATACAGATTGCATCTGCAGTGGGCCAATGAGGTGCACTGTTTGCTGTTAGGTGGGGCTGTTTCAACAGTTTGTGACAGTGTGGTACACATATTTCCCCCACCAGCAGCATGTATTATTAACGTTATATACCAGGTACTAGGACTCAATAGCATCCCAGGAGGCAGCCTACATAAACACACACAGGGACTTGCAGCACCTTTTAGTGCCCTCTGCAGTCAAACCTGAGTACCAGCTTTTTCCCAACTGAGGGGAGGACAGCCGCTATCATCCCTTTGCACAAAGGTGGAGCATTCACTGATTCAGCAAATTATAGACCCATCAGGCTACATAGCCTGATTTGCAAGGCCATGGGACTATCATGGAACTCATTAAGAAGGACATTGACAACCTCCAAACACTCAATCCCACACAGTTTGGCTTCATCAAGGGAGATCATGCCTATTAAATTTGATTGACTTTTTGAGACAGTCTCCAAAACTATGGATGTGGGGAAGACGGTCCATGCCGCCTACCTTGACCTAGCCAAAGCCATCAATAGTATTCCCCACTCTGGTAGAATAAATAAACTCTCTCACCTAGGCATCACTCTTTATGTTAACAGAAGGGTGTCAAACTGGCTCACTGGTAGAACCCACCTACTCAAAATAGGGGAAGCCACCTCAAGCAGTATACCCATAATGAGTGGCGTATGCCAGGGATTGGTCCTGGGGCCTATGTTGTTTTGGATATAGTTTGCTGAGGTGCAGGGTAAAACCAGTGGGGTATGGCTGACCAAGTTTGCAGATGACTGCAAGCTAGAAACTGTCATCATTTCCTCTAGTGATGTGGATATCCTTAAAGAGGATCTCACCCAAACAAATGCCTGGTTCCAGAAACATGACCTCAGACTAAATGCTAGAAAATGCCTCAACATCCCCTTAAGGGAGATTGATGTCCCCATAAATGATCACAATAATAACAAGGACCTAAGCACCCAATCATTCATGAGGGACATAGGCAGCCAGATTGATTGTAAACTGACTTTTGACTGTCATACTGCCTCCGTTGTTTAGAAAGCTTTCTACATGCCCCCCCCCACTTCAGGAAGTGTATGTCATCCAGGAACAAGGAGGTCATAACATTCCCGTATTCTCCCCTTATAAGACTCATTATTGAGTACAATGCCCTTTTTGGCATGTACCACACAAAGCACATGTAGCAGCTGGAGAGACCACAAAGGTTCTCACCAGGATAATCCAGGGCCCTGTCCTTTTACCCAGTCTCATACAGACTCCTCAGAGGTGTCCTCTGTCTGGCATACACAGATATCTGAAACCCAACCTTGATGGGATTGCTGTATATATAAAAGTCGAGCTCTTCTTGAGTAACCCGCATGTGCGACCTCAACCTGGCCTGTGATATCAATAGGACTTGGTGGGACAGATTTGTGTCCCAGAGACTCTCCCTTCTGTGGAATAGACTCTCTCTCAATGTAAAGCTCAGTATCTCATTAACCCTTTGTAAGTGCAACCTGGATAACTTGATGGGAAACAGAAAATACACCCCTGGGATTCCACCTGTGTCCCTGCTGGACATGGTCATTGGGTGCTAACATGTCAGAACACAGGCTAATTTCTTGGGCAGGTGTGTTAGGGACTCAGGGCCAATAGCCTAGTGACTACCTATGATCCTATATCCTTACAGCGGATAGTACATGAACCATTACACTCACAGAGTTGCAGCATGTCCAATACAGCAGGATCACACAATGCCCTGTATGCAAGGCAGACATCACTTTTGAGTGGTCTATATGACACAAGGTACAATGACAGTAATTGCACACCATCCCTATAGGTCATATACTGGGGACTTGAATTTCCCTTGTGAGGAAAGTTTGTGTTGCGTCCAATTACTGGTGGTGCTTGCAAAGGTACAGGAGAAAATGGTCATTGCAGTAAAATATTGACATGCTGAGGGAAGAGCACACAGAAGTAATAAACACAGCATTATTGAGTGACAGTGCCCTCACTTATGACATGAGCATGATATACTTCCCATCGTACCCCTGTGGAGATGTGGTGATCTGTGGTAAAGTAAGTGTAAACCTGTGTGGCGTAGCCTGTGTGCCCATGTATATCACCCCTGAGTATGTACATCAGGTGTGGCTAATGAAGTATAGCATACCTAGAACATTGCTGTTACTGATGGAAATGACACTACATACACATTTGTATGGGGCTATGGCCATGAGTATGTGAACAGGCATATGTTTATGAAGAGAGTGATATAGCTGGGAGATTGTATGATGGCTCACAGTTTGCTGTGCCATGATGTGCTTCTTGTCCTCTTGTCAGCTACAGCCAAGTTTATGCAGCTGTACAGGTGACACACCTTGCAGCGAAGATGTGGATGCCCATGCATGCACTGAGAACTTGTTTAACTCTGTGGTTATTACTCTGGACTTTCTTGTCTGCACTGTCTGTCAGACTACCAGACAGCACACTGGATGTTGTGTGACAAGATGTAGCAACACAGACATGTGTTCCAGTTACATAATTGTACAGTCTGAGATACATAGGACAAGTGAGGGTATACACATTTTGGCTAAAGGTGCCCACCCCTCTGCAGTACACCTCAGATCCATGGCATGCAGATGCACCATGAAGCTGATGATGGTCAGGCTACATGAACTGCTGCGGCATTCTGACAGGACAGGCATCACTGCCACTGTGGTGCTTGCCCAAGCAGCCTTGCACGTGTATGTCACTGGACACTGAACATCACAGTGTGACAATGTAGCTGTGCTCCAACTCACCATCTGCACATTACCCTACTGAAAACCAAGAACCCTGGAATACTAGGTATAATACATGCCACACTGTAATGATTGCCCTGATTGCTACTCAAGGCATCTATGTGATAAAGGGTATGTCAAGGCTAAAGAGCCTTGCATGAAGTGGGACAATTATTTGGATGAACAAACAGGCTGTGGCCTGCACCTCATGTGAAGTTTGGTACTAACATTTTGCTTTTGGTGTGAGATGAGGTGTAAGGTTATGGTATCCCAGCAGAGAGTGGTTATGCTGACCAGCAGTTATAGTAGCCAGGAACTAGCAATTCAGGAGATGTCCCTCTTGTCAGTCTTCTCACAAGGTAATTCTGTCAGTGCAGTACACACTGCTTGAGTGGTGTGTAGCTGCAGAATAACTGTGTGAACAGTGCCTCCTTACCTTTCCTAGGGTGACAGTATTAATTTAACCCCCCCCCCTCCACTGCTTGTCTATGGTCTCTACAGACACAAACATGTTGGTAGATTACTTTCTTGGAAACCATGCTGGAGTTAAAGTCAATACAAATTTGCACACAGGGAAAGTAGTATTCAGTAACAACTGGTGTCCCCAGATGTCTCAGCAGTGTCACATTTACAGCCATGAAAGCACTTATCATAAAAATGATCACTAATAATGTAGTACACCTGCAGACACTGGCCCAGTCATAGTTTGTGCTGTTCAAGGTCAGGTCTTGCCTACTCTAAGCTTTGTACCAAATTCAGTGGTACAGACTGTGATGCATGAGGGGAAAATGACTCACCCCACCTACTATGGCTTGACAACCCATTTGTCAAAATTAGGCCATTAGTCATTGTGGACACACTATGGGGGAGTTTTTCAAGCTTGCATGCCATTGGATAGCCAAGTGTCTGACAGTTCTTATCTGGGAAAATAGGTGTTTGTAGCCCAGTGCACAAGGAGCCCAGTCACCAGTGGACTACACACACACATCGTTCCTGGGACTACCCCTCTTAGCCACTCCTTTGTCTGCAGTCATGGCCACTGTCACTGACCTCAGCTGGTTACATTTGTAGATACTTGCAAATAAGGGACTGTCACTGTTTCACACACAGAACCAACAGTTACCCATGATGGGCTGACACACACATTCAGTTGCTGTCAGAGCCATTGACAAATACTTCTTGCCAAGTATACAAAATACTATAATTCTGGCAGTCAGCCATTCCTGCAGAATACCGTATTGTCTGCTCACCTCCAACAGTTGACCCAGTAAGCAGAAACTTATGAACAGAGAGAGACATGTAGTCTTCGACTTTTACTGGTTAGTAAGATGTGGGAATTCATGCACTGTTGTGTAACCTATAGATAAAGTATTGCATGTAAATCCCAGAATGTCATTGTAACACTGTATGTGGCACTCATCACATCTATCATTGAATGCAAAGACACCTGCAGTATGTATGTACACAGGCATAGCTGGCACCTGCGATAGCCACAGAGGTCCCACATTAACCTAATACAGTATACATAACATGTCCAATGCAGAATGTGTCAAGACCGAACTTGTATATTCTGTCCACTACATGCTTTGGAGAGGAGCTGTATGGCTGCCATATAGGTAGCTGTCAGCTCCCACTGTGTACCACCTGCACATCGAAGAAAGGACTAGTATGGGATGTACCTGTTGTATACAGCTGCATCTTGATTGTGGTATAAATAAGCAAAGCTGAGGAGACAGGTATGTGACCGTGACACTACACACTACATGTAACAGGCTCCCCATCCATGTGAACTACAGTTTTGCTGTAATGCAGATCATGCGTAAGTAACACAATGGGATGCAAAACGAGGCAATCATAACTGGATGAAGGCAAATGTCTGTAGTGGGCACAGGGTTGTAGATGGTGCATCTCTTATGCCACAGCTTGTATATGTGACATCTCCCAGAACCCTGCTTACACTTATCAAGGAAACCACATAGTGTCAGAGATTACAGATGCAGGAGTATGCTGCATGACACCATTGTCTCTATTAGCTAGTAATACACAGAGGAAGCTATGGAGCCATGCACCTTTACTGCTTTACCTTTATGAATACAACTTGATTCTGTGCTGGCATTCATTCCTGTGCTCTGATGATTACAGGTCTTTTTTAACACTGTAACAATAGATGTGTCCCAAAAGATCAGGAATCTGAAACATAAACAGTTCTTTGGGGCACCATTATTTTTGTAACTATACAGCCATTACAACATCATCCAACTTAATCTACACAACATAATGTGGTGTACTTAGCACAACCACCAGCAGACAATGTCTGTTAGTGACCAGTACAAGTAGCATGTGAAAGTCAACAGTAGGTTAAAGGACTACATAGCAATTTAGATAGTCACCATGTGCATCAGACACTTAGCTTAATTTCCCTGCATCGATGACAAGGATGATGTGGATATGGCACAGGTATCATCACTTGCACAAGATGTTGTGTGGTGTTGCAGGGTCCAAGGCTGACCCAATAGGTTGGCAAATGTGTGTGTGATTCAGGAAGGGAATTAGGCAAGATGGACCATGGAATATGCCATGTGTGTGTGTGTGTGTGTGTGTGTGTGTGTGTGTGTGTGTGTGTGTGTGTGTGTGTGTGTGTGTGTGCAGGTGACCTGAATGTGACAGTGGTGTGTGAGTGTCTCTGTGGACACAGTCAAGCTCAGTGCTAGCCCTACATGACTGTATGTGGGACAGCTTTGAACTGTGCATGGCAGAGCTGTCAATTCACCGTCTCTGCCCCCATACATGAGAAATGCCTCTGCCAGGAGTTGCACTGGCACCTCCATGCCCAAGGCCAGAAACATTGCTACTACCTGAGAGTGACTGCTGTCTGCTGGGACCATGTCCTCCATGGACATGCCCAGGACCATGAGCCCATGGCCTGCCACATCTTGTTGTGGACAGCCACTCACCTCTAGGGTGCTAGATGTACTTCCACTATGGGAACATGAGTGAACACAGCCACATGGACTATCAGCTGATGTAGTTGCTGAACTACATCCATGAGTCCAATGCTCAACTCCAACCAGATGTTCCATCACAGACAATGACTGTCCCAAGACAGATAATATGCACCCTCTCTCAGTCCACTGTCTTTCCACTGCATCCATCAACCAATCCAGGTTATCAGCAACATGGTGGAGGCAGTCATGGATGTCAGACTGTGCTGCATCCATAACCCTGAGCATTCATCTGGAAGTCCTTTTGGAACATGCGTGGTACCTTCATGATGGTCCTAAACATATGCCGAGTGACACATGACAGGCCACCTGCAACAGGTGGTGAATGGACTGCAGGCCTCCTATGAGCACCCCTATCAATCCACCTACTTGGAACCCAGTATCAACACTCACTGCAGCCATAGTACCCACACTTTACTGTTCAATGTCCCCACCCTCTGACTGTTCAATATCTATAGCCTCAGGGGACTGGGTAGGCATAGTCATACTGACTGTGCACGGTGATAATGAAGGCAGAAGAGGATGTCAATCTTTGTGACAGATTCAGCCTCTGCAACCCTCCATGCATCACTCTGGCCACCATCATCATTAGAGTCTGAAGAGACACTGACATCAGGTTCTGAGGGGGACAGAGCCCAACCTCCCTGGGTCACCTGTGATAAAAAGGGAAATGTTTTACATTAGTACATGCACTACTATGCTCTACAGTACTATCTTGCAATATATGTCAAGCTGTTTACAATATTGTCAGTATTACAGACTTGTCTAACCCCCACCCTCATATACCAGGACCTGAGGACATTGCTTTCTGAGAAACTTCTGTAGTTGCTTGTAAATAATAAGCTCCTTATTCAAGACTCTAATGAGCAACAGTGATGTACACTGCTGACATTTGTCAACACTCTGCACAGTTGACACATAAGGCAATCTGAACTGTCCTACAAATGCTGCAAATCTATCAGTGTGGTCACAACTACAAGGCATAAGTATGACTGTAAACCACTGGTAAAACTCTGTGAGCATGGCAATCATGCAGACAGTACATCAATCCAGTCAGCAGGCTTGGGATGACACTTTAGCAAGTACAATGCACACAATCTACATCTTTATCACTTCAGTGTTATGCTTACCAGGAGCAAGATCATGGCCGTATATTATTCCTGACTGCCCTGTGAAAAAATTGAAGGAGAGGTAATTTTTACATTACATACCATGTTACTTGGTATGTAGGTCACAATCTGGCAATGAAATTCACACTGCAGCTGACCCCCCTACCCACAAAATAACACCTGCCACCCACATTAAAGTATGTACAGTGTGGAACAGCAATTGCTACAGTACTACACTGCATATCCAACTAAGCATACCTGGATGCTCCTCTTGTGTGGAAATGGTGGTAACGACATCCATGACATACAATGTGATGTATTCCTGGGAGCTGTCCTGTGTTCCTAGGTTTATCAGGAATTCCTCTGTGGGGACTGTGGTTGTTTCACTGCAGGTCCTCCACCAGTGACACTATGATCCCTGGCAATATCTGTTGCTCTTCTGCATGTGGAGTTTATCTTATCTGTGGCACAATGTTGCACCTGCTCATATGTCCTGCTCTGTTGTCCAATGACATTCACATTGTAAACCAGGTCAGCCTACTATGCTGCCCACTCTTCCCTGTTTGTCCTCCCCTGGACAGCAGAAGTTGGTGATGCTGTCTCTGGGCCAGGATACCTTCATTCTTGTCCTTTCTGAAAGGGCCCCAGCATCTTGGCTACATATCTCCTGAAAGATAACAAAATGGGAACATACATCAAGATCATGTACATGACAGTATAGTCTGTAGAGATGCAGTAAAAACAGATGGCTACCAGTAATCACTGCTTGGTTACACATCTCACATTTGACACCATATACACATAGTAAGGGTGTGGATGCAAGTAGGATAGTGACAGTACTCATCTATCCCTGCTTGTGCCATGACAGATACTGTTGCATGGTCACATAGTCAAAACAAAAGTCCATTATGTTGTGGCTCATATGGGTAAACCCACCTTGTAATATGTAAAACAAGCAGTGCCACTCAAATAGCAGTGCTGTATTACCACATCTATCAACATGACATTCCCAGGAAAGTGGTACACCTATGTAACAGAATGCATTTGGCCCTTACTGTTCACTAGTTCTTCTGTAGGTCTAACCCATCTGCAGATCAATGACATGTCAGATGTACAATTCATGTAAGGCTTACTGCTGTAATCCCCATTCTCCCTACGTACATGGACAAATATGAATCATGTTGGAAACAGAATGGTTACATACCAGATGGAGTACAATACTCCTCTTTTGAACAATACCGATATATAGATGTTGTGGCAATGAGTTGACCATAATCAGTAACTCTCATACACAATGTTTTCCCTAGCTAGCTGTTTGCCTTTTTAACATGGTTCTGCATTAGGCAGTGATTGCCTTAGTACCAATCTGTGCTTCTGAACTGCAAATTACAGCCGGCACATCTGCTGCATTATAATCAGCTAATCTCGTGCAACCACTGAACAACAAACAAGGCCTAAATGTACATTACAACCCCTTTCTGTATGATAGGTTTGAAAATAGTGGAAGGCAGATCCTATGTAATGCAGAGAGGATGTCTGTAGCAGCTACTAATTGCATACAAATGTGTGTGCTATAGACTGGAGCTGAAGCTGATACTGCAGGAAATAGGCATAAGCAGTCAGGGTGAATACTTTGCAGAACAACAAGCTGTAAGACTAAGTGTGGGACCTGTGGTAGCCTTGTTTTATAGGCAGATCCACAATGAGTGTAGCCAACCCACTGGGAAGTAAGTTATGTGTGTGAGGTAAGTGTGTCAGCCACTGGTATCAGTAATACAATGCAAGTCAAATGCTTGGCATGTCCTACAAAACATATAGGTGTATATTAACCATGATGTCAAGCAGGTGGACAACTGCCAGATCACGTGTTATATGATAGTATTCCTCTTTTGAGTGTTTGCTGGCAACCCTTGTGTCTAGCTCAACCACCATATTTGTATGTTACTTGTGCAAGTACAATGCACACGATCTACATCTTTATCACTTCAGTGTTTTTTTTTTTTACTCCAAGTGTTTTTTATTAATCTTTCAAATAATTCCATTGTATAATAATCTTAATACATTTTCTGACAAGTAAAACAGTATGATTAACTATATACAATATTTACAAATGGCCTGAAATTAAATTATTATATTGATCAGTCTAGTCAGAGTAACATCATATTAATGAGAGATTATTTGTTCCTTTTTCTTTTACTCTCATTAAGAGTTTGAATTCAAGTTTAATGTCTCAATAAGTGATAGTATTTTTTCCCATGGAGTCTTGTTCCATTGTCTTGGTGCTAATCTTAGTTCTTTTACTCTGGTTTCCAGTAATGCAGTTTCCTTCAATATTAGCAGAAATTCTTTAAATGATGGTTCCAGATTTTATTTCCATTTTCTGGTAATACATTTTCTAGTATTTGCTAGAATGTTCCATAGTAGGTAGAGATTGCTATTATTTAAATCTAAATTCTCATTAACATTCAACAAAATTAGAGATTTACTTACTACAATTGTGTCTGAGAATATGGCTTGTATGAAATTGCTGACATCTTCCCAAATTTTTTTAACTTTAATACAGTCATGAAATACATGTATCCAATCTGCTTTACAACTCTGCAAGCATCTCCAACATGTAACATTATTAGAAGTATTACATTTTTTAAATCTATTTGGTGTAAAAAAAAGATCTGTGCAAAAATTTCCATGTGTAAATTCTCCAAAATTGTATGTTGGATGTCAATTTAACAGAATTTAGTATTTTGGTTTTGTTTTCCAGGGATAAATTTATTGAATGACCTTTTGTTATATGATTCCAAATTTTTGATTGATTTTAACTTTATAATTTATTAAAATTTTATATAATTTTGATGTCAAATTTTCCCAATTTTGATTATTGTATACTATTTCATATAAATGAGTTATAAGTGTAGGTTTATCTCTAAAAGAAGAATTGTTAATTATTCTGCATAGATCTTGTGAGTATTGTAATATGCTTTGTAATAATACCCAGTCTGATATAGAGAGATTATAAGTTTTTATTATAAGTTGACTATCCAAAACCTTATGTTCATTAATGCATTGTTGCCAGCAAATTAATTGTTTCTTTTCCCAAGTAAGGAAAACCGTCCTATGCATTTTGTATGAAAAATTTCTTGTTACATTGAAAGGAAATAAAAGTTCTGGCCATAACTTTATATCTGTATTAGAAGTTACAAATCTTCTAAATGAATTATACATATCATTTAAGTATTTTAGATTAGTAGGTTTTGTTAGATTATATTGAAGGCTAGCGCATAAGATATGCCATGGTGTATTAATATGATTGTCTATCATTAAATTCTTTAAAATGGTATTTTCATTTGAATAAATAACAGTGTAGAGAGATTTCCAGTTAGACGAATAGCACAGATCTATCCAATTTATAATTATTTTAAAAATGGCGGCTCTAATATAAGTTTCAATATCCGGGAAATTGATTCCACCTAGTTTCCATGGTCTAATCTGGTATGTATAAGCTATTCTGCTTTTGTTAGGATGCCAAAGAAATCTTAATAATAATGTATTTAGTTCTTTTAAAAATATTTGTCTGGTACTACTGGAATAGCTTGTGCTATATATAGGATTTTTGGAAGTAATATCATTTTTATTACTTGCAATCTATCTTCAAATGTTTTATATATTTTGTTCCATTTTATTATATTTGACTTTATTGTGTCTATGATTTCCCTGTAATTTATATTTAACATTTTTTCTAATGTTGTACTTAATGTTATACCTAAATAATTTAAAGTGAGAGATTGTTTACCAATTATATGATTAGCATTTATTTGAAAAACATTTTTTATTCAATATCATAAAATTTGATTTTGTTTTGTTAAAATGTAATCCTGAAATTGAATAAGATTTATCAACTTGTACATCTAATTCTTTTAATGAATTTTTAGAAGTAGATGTGGTAAGATGTATATCATCTGCAATTAACATTATTTTTGAATTATATTGATTATATAATTTTATACTCTCTATTTTGGGATTGTTTCATATTGAGATGGCAAATATTTCAATGGCTAATGCAAATAATATGGGGGACATTGGACAACCTTGTTTTGTGCCTTTTGTCAATATTATTGATTCAGAGGTGAAAGGTCCTAATTTTACATATGCTAAATTGTTTTTATATATGTTCTTTATTAATGAAATAAAGGAGCTAGGAAACTCATAATATTCTAATATTTTGAACAAGAAATCCCAGTTTAAGGAGTCAAAAGCTTTCTCTATATCCAATGCAACTATTAAGGCCTCTTGTTTTTCTCTATTTAAATAGTCAATAATAGTTAATATTCTTTGTATATTATCATAGGTGCTCCTATTATGTATAAATCTTGTTTGATCTTCATTTATAATTTTTATCATAATTTTTTTTTATTCTATTGACTAGAATAGCCATAAAGATTTTATAATCATTGTTTAGTAATGAAATTTGTCTATAGGAACTGCATTCTGATACATCTTTATTTTCTTTTATTATAGGAGTAATTAATGAGTATATCCAAGATGGTGGAATGGTGTTGTGTGTTTGTATTTCTATTACTTTTTTTGGAAGACTGAGATTATAGATGATGGAAAGATTTTGTATATTTCAGCTATAATAACATCCATTCCTGGAGCTTTATTATTTTTGCTTTCTTTGATTTTCTCTGAAATTTCTTTAAGAGTAATTTGCTTTAGAAGTTCTAATTTTAAATTTTCTGGGATTGTTTTAATCAATTCAGGTTTCAAATCTAAATTAAAGTTTTTTGTTTGAGTTCCTTCCATCTTATAATGTTCTGTAAAATTGTATTTAAAACCATCTAATATATCACTTATATCTGACACTTTTTTGTTCTTCCTTCTTCATGTATAATGGTAGTAATGTTATTTCTTTTAGATTGTACTTTAACTCTTATCGCCAAGTTATGCATATGTTTAGAAGAAACAGCATATTAGTTTGATTTTAATCTTTCTAGTGCTAGATTAGTTTTATGTGTTAGAATTTCATTAAACTTTTCATGCAGATCATTAATTCTCTTCTTATTAGTCAGTGCATTTGTTAAATTATTATTATTTATTTTTATGATTTGATTTTGTATGCTGAGTAATTCTGATTTCCATTCTTTTAGTTTATTTTTGTACCATGTGATCATTTTACCATAACTATAGGCTTTTAGAGCGTCCCATACCATAACTATGTTGATTTCATTAGTGAGATTAGTGTCTAGAAAGAATTTCAACTCTGTGAGTAGCCAAGGTTTAAATTCTTTTAGTTTCGTAATATATGCTGGAATTCTTGTCATTTGTATTAATTTTTTAAAATGTGTTTGAATATTAATAAGGATTGCTCTATGATCTGATAATGAACATGGTATGATTGTAAAATTATTTATCTTCGCATCAAGGTCTTGTGCAACAAAAATATTATCTATTCTTGTTTGGGTTGTAAATCTGTGATCTTGGTCCAAAAACAATGTGAGTTACTTTCTCTAAATTTGAATGTGTCTATTAAATTGTGATTTTCAACCCATTTTTTGAGTAGCTTTGCTATAGGAGTTATACGTAATTTTTTTTTGTTGGTGGTCTCTGAATTATCAAAAATGCAATTAAAGTCACCACCTAATATCAAGCAACCTTTATATGTTTTACTAATAAAGTCTAGATGTTTCTTTGTCGTACTTTTTCCTATTCCTGGGAACCAATAAAGATTTACCAATGTCCAGATTCTATTATTGAATTTTATTATAACAAGTGTTATAAGCCCCTTTTTATCTTCATAGCTATAAAGAATTTGGGGATTAATGATATTTTTTCTCCATAGTATCCTAACTCCTCTAGTTTTGGTTTTATATGATGATTGCGCTATTGTTGTATACTCATTTGGATTCCATAAATGCTTTTCATCATCTTTAAAGTGAGTCTGTTGAAGAAATATTACTTGCGCTTTGTTCAATTTTAAATAGTTTAGTAGGTTTGATCTTTTCTTTGGATTATTTAAACCATTTATGTTCAGTGAAAGTAGTGTTAAGTCCATGTTTGTTGTTGAGTTTCATGCTTGCTAATATTTATATTAATATTCAAGTACATTTTATAGTATTGTATTTGGAACAAAATTCTCCTTATTTCATGTATCATAAATAGACTGAATCTCTTTTGTAATACTTTTATAGTGATGTTCATTTCAGGCCATAATAAAAAAGTGTAAAATGATTTAAGTAAAGTTATTTTGATTAATATAATCTTTTCTTTCAACCTTCCCTCATCACACATGGAATGATATACATTCCTAATCTGATAGACATAAACAAAATACCTACCAGATTAACCCTCATGTTTGGTAGATAGATTTCTTCATGCTCCATTCTTGTATTGTTGCAAATGAATAAATAACTCCCAAACGCTAAAGGTGGTCTGTCACAAAAACAGTCAATATTAGCAGAAAAAAGAAAATCCATCCAAGGATGAACTAAAATATTTAAAAAAAAGGAAGTAATTTCCCTCATTTGCTTGAAAGAGATTAGAAAGTGAACAGTTAGCGTTGCTGTCCTATCCACATATTTTCCTGTTTTTGGCAAGACCCTGGTATTTTAGAGAAGCAGGCATTGGTTGTATTTTTTGAAATGTGATACAATTCAGTTGAAGGATACTTATTGTAACTCCATAATTTAAGTGGCATTATTTTGACTATGCAGGTATAGATCCCTTATACCTACATAGTATTGTAATGAATAGAAAGTTATATTCACAGATTTCTTCAAAGATTTAATATTTGGAGTGTTTATGAATGCTTCTATTTACTTATGGATACTACATCATTTAGAACAGTGCCACCTGTTATTGGTCTTGAGAATTAAAGGAAAATGGAAGAGTAATACTTACTTTGCTCACATTACCATCAATAACACAATATACATTCAATCAAAATGAAGGACTGGAACATCTAATTTACATACTCAATAAAGGCGGGAAACAGAAGCATAGAGTTGATTACATGCAAACTAATTTTGAGATAACAAGATAGGATTGGATGTTGCCTTTGCTTGAAAGAGATTGGAAAGTGAACAGTTAGCATTGCTGTTCTATCCAGACTCTTTCCTGTTTTTGGCAAGACTTTGGTATTTTAGAGATAACATCTGAAGCAGGCATTGGTTGTATTTTTTGAAATGTGATATAATTTAGTTGAAGGATACTTATTGTAATTCCATAATTTTAAGCGGCATTGTTTTGATTATGCAGGTAAAGATGCATCATACCTGCATAGCATTGTAATGAATAGAAAGTTATATTCACAAATTTCTTCGAAGATTTAATATTTGGAGTGTTTATGAATGCTTCTATTTACTTTGGATACTACATCATTGAGAGCAGCACCACCTATTATTGGTCTTGAGAATTAAAGGAAAATGGAAGAGTAATACTCACTTTGCTCACATTACCATCAATAACATAATATACATCCAATCAAAATGAAGGACTGGAACATCTAATTTACATACTCAATAAAGGTGGGAAACAGAAGTATAGAGCTGATTATATGCAAATTCATCTTGAGATAACAAGATAGGATTGGATGTTGCCAAGTATTCACCAATGCTGATTAGTCAAATAGTATAGAATTTCATATATAAAAGGAAATGGAAGTCCCTAGTGTCTTATACAATCTGAGGAAGACAGCAGTCGAAAACGCTTATCGGATATCTTCAAGGGACAGTTTTGAGCTTTCTTATTTTTCATTTTATTTTCAAGTCGAAGTTTTATTCGTATTAAAGGACTACATTTCAATTGGAACACTTGTTAATTTCATTGATTGCCCATCCTTGGGTGGATTTTCTGTCTTTTTTCTGCTAATTCTTGTATTCTTAGAGACCTTTGAAATTTTAAACTAGTATATGTTGAATTATATTTATGGTTCTACATATTATATACATAGTGAAACACATAAGTAATTGTAGGCTATATACATATATATAAATACATTCCTTATTATGAACATTTAATAACATATCAATCATATGGCTAAGTATATTAATCTCAAATAAGTTAAACCCGACATCCAATTGCTCTAATGTCATCTTCTTTTCCCCTTCTCTCTCTCCCTTATGTATATGAACAATTTGCAAAGACACAAACATGTATTTTATATACTATTTTCATTGAAACATTCATAGTGACTGACTGACATCAGCTATTGAATCATTTCTGAATCTGATGTGATTATACACGCTGGTGTAAACGACCTGAGACGTACCTCCTTGGACTACATGAAAAGAGACATTGAGGAGCTCTCTGATTATGTAGCCCAGACAGGTATGACCCTGACCTTGAGCAGTATCCTACCTTCACCAAGAATGATGCCACAATACAGAGATAAGATGATCAGCTTTAACAATTGGCTTAAATGTCATTCAAAGGGATGACATGCTGGACAAGCCACCTGTCACCCTGGGATTCCGGATATTGGCAAAGCTCTTGCCACCCCATAGTGCCTTTTTAGGCAAGGCTCAAATTCTAAACCTACCACCCTAGAACACAAAAAGGAAAAACTAAGGGTAATGCTGCTCAATGCCAGAAGTCTAAATCTCAAAATGCAGGCCCTTCTCAGTATGGAGAACATCGATGTCTGTGCTGTGACAGAAACCTGGTTCAAGGCTGCTATCAGGTTTTACCTCATATCATCCCCAAAATCTGGACAATACCAAGAAAGGAGGGGGTATCCATATTCATCAAGGACACCCACACCTCAAGACTGATGCATCGGAGACCATCCAGGTGCAATTAACCATAGGCAAGACTGCTCTGCAAATTGTAGCATGTTACAGGCCACCCTCACAAACTCAGGAACCTCACATGGCCTTCCTGAAAACACTAGAGGGATAAATGTATCACCAAACACCATCATACTAGGTGACTTCAATTACCCTAATATAGACTGGGAACACTACTCAAGCCCAAACACCCTAGCCCAAAAGTTCCTGGAATTCATAAACTCAAATGCCATGGAACAACTAGTCACCATCCCCACAAGAGGAGATAACATACTTGATCTCATCATCACGAACATGGGAGCACAATGTTCAACAAGGTGTACCCTCACTGGTGAGATCAGACCACAAACTAATCTCGCTGGAGGTCCTCATCCCACCCCACCTGAAATAAAAAGACCACAGTAAAGAACTTCTCAAAGCCGACTTCACACTTCTAAAGACTAGTGTGGTCTCAAAACAGTACTCAAGCCGCTGAATCACTTACAAATGCCTTCTACCAGCACCTGCAGGACTGCATGGATAAGGCAATCCCAAGCAAAACAAAGACTCTTTGTACCAAAGGCAAGCATCCAGTCTGGTGGACCCCAGCCATAAACAAACTCTACAACAAAAGGAGGAAGCTACTACAAGATAGAGCAAAATCCTTAAAAGGTAAGACACCCTTGATCACTATAAGTAAAAACTAAGAGCTCTCATAAAATCATCCAAAGCAAATTTCGAGAGAAAAATAGCTAAAGACTCAAAAGACAATCATAAGGCCTTCTTTAGCTATGTTAGAAACCTGGGAGGAAACTCCCAGATATGCTCAGAGCTAGTTCAAAATGATGTGAAGATTACTGATCCTACAGACATTGCCAACATACTGGCTGACAGGTTCAGTGCAAACTTCTCCCCTCCCCAAAAGGAGAGATATCTATACCAATTGCAGCCCCAAACATCTCCAGCGCCCAAGTGAGAACTGCTCTCTCCAAAGCAAAACACAGCATCCATGGGACCTGATGGTGTCCCGGCTGTGTGCTCCATGAACTCAATGAGGAATTAAACCCACAGCTAGGACAGCTGTTTAATCAAAGTCTTACCTCTGACTGCAACTGTGGTACCGTGCCTCCACCGACCCTGGAAATTACCGGCCCATTAGCTTGACAAGCCTTATCTGCAAAGCCATGGAGAGGATCATAATGGACCTCATAAATAAAGACATAGGGAATTTGCAGACTTTGGATCCAACCCAGTTTGGCTTTGTCAAAGGCAGATCATGCCTTTAAACTTGGTTGACTTTTGAAACAGTCACCAAAGCCATTGATGAGGGAAAGGCAGTCCATACAGCCTACCTCGATCTGGCTAAGGGCTTCGATACAATACCCCATTCGGGTATCATTGAAAAACTCATCAGCTTAAATGTCAACCCATACATCACAAGATGGGTTGCAAACTGGCTGAGTGACAGAACCCACAGGGTCAGAGCTGCTGGCGCCATGTCAGACTCAAAGCCTGTCACAAGTGGTGTCCCACAGGGCTCAGTCCCACTCTTGTTTGGCATCTACTTTTCGTACAAGCAAACACAGGAGGGTTATGGCTGACAAAGTTTGCAGATGACTGCAAACTGAAGCCATAGTAGAAAACACATCTGACACAGATATCCTTCAGAAGGGTCTCACAGAAGCGGATAACTGGTGCCAGAGCCACGGCCTAAAGTTAAATGCCAAAAATGCATAGTCATACCAAAAACAAGGTTACCCTAGCTACCAAATAGGTGGCAATCCACTGAGCACAGAAGAAGTTATCAGGGACCTGGGGACCCAGGTTGATAGTAGTCTGTCATTCGACACCCATGTAGCTAAAGTAGTTAGGAAGACCTTCTACATTGCCCACCTTATCATGAAGGATTCTCATCTAGATCAACTTTACTCATCACTCATCAGACCAATGATTGAGTACAATGCCCCATGAATGTATCTGACCCGACACTTGCAGCAGCTGGAGAGGCAAAGCCACAAAAGTTCCTCACCAAAAGGATAAAGGGTCTCAAAAATCTGTCCTATGCTGCCCGACTGAAAGAAGGTGACCTTTGCCTAACATACAAGGCCATGTCAAACCCAGATTTGATGAATATGCTTCACCTCAAAAAATCTAGATCCATCAGAGCCACAAGACTTAAACCTTGACACGGCGTGCTGGAGGGATAGATTCATCACCCAAAGACTCCCTATGCTGTGGAACAAATACATGTGAGGCAGAGCACCTCGCTGGCCTTGTTCAAGAGAAATCTTGACCAATGGATGGGAGATCGCAGATATACCCCAGGGATTACCTCAGTGTCACTGCTCGACAGAGGCACAGAAAAATAATGGGTATAGTTCCCCATACTAAAGGGGTGGCCTAAGCCACAAAACGATGGGCTAGGCTTGTAAATGCCCTCGGGCAGATAGCCTAGTATGAACCTATGAACCTATGAACCTATGAACCTATATATGTACATGACAGAACTATTAACACAGTAATATATGCATCAAATGTTCAAGTTAATCATCTAATAGTAGATGATAGATAAAATCTTTTCCAAATACATATTGATTGTAATGAAATCTATTTTGCATAAATACATTAAGATTTAAAAAAAATAATTGAATGGTATATGCTTGTAAATTTCTCATGAATCAAGAAATTGTATTACATACACAGTTGTGATATTGTTCTTTACTAAAAAAATAAATAAAAACAAACATAATTTTTGTTAGTGCAAACATATGGTAAGCTCTGCAAACTAGTTATTGTTCAAGATAATTTAATACTCATAGATTACTTATTATATCCAATGTTTCTTTGACTATTTGGTTATATACTCCAAACCCTAGTTTATAATGCATATTAGTGTCTTACAATGTTTAGTATTCTTTTGTCTTTTCATATAATCCATAAGTTTAATACACAGATTTTACTATAGGTTAAAGAAATATTTTATAAACTTTTTATATAAGACCCATCTCATTTATTCATTCAAATATAACAGTTTTAACTTTCTGTCAACAATAATTATTAAACCAACTATATTTTTATTTAGGATAAGCTTACTGATTAAAAAATATCAAACTCAGAATGTCCACTGAAGTACATTGTAGTGTTTCTTTTGTTATGCAGCTTAGCTATGGTGCAGTAAATGAGTTTCTATGCATGACAAAAAGTAAATTTTCTAAATGAAATATATAATCATAACTAGAATCAGTTAAAAATGATATGTCTGTATTTGCACATGTGTACATTGTCAAATCTAGTCATGTAGATGATAAACATATTTGTGTATTGTCACTATTTTGTGCTCATTTCTGTGCTTATATACATATTTGTAGATTGACTCATACAGACTCATATTTCCATGTTTGAGATTTGTAGAATTAATCACTTGACTTCTTCTTCTTACAGGTAGGACATGCAGACTAATTAATCACTTGACTATGTTTCTCTAATTCTTACAGAGTTAATATACAGTGTTTTCCTGAACTGAGTAGACTTATTTCTTCCTATTGTTTAGCCTTGTCTTATCATTACTTTTATTATAAAGTACTTCATATTTATTCCAACTAAATATTCTGAGTCTATCCAAGAGCTTTACAATATACAAGTCAATTCTCCTTTTGAAATACAATCTATTAAAGAGTTAAACATCAATCTAAGAGAGATTTTCAACATGTTTATGATTGGCAGCAGACTGCTGTTATACCTGTCACTAACTATACATAATGTAGCCTACTTTTCTATGTCAGTGCTGTGGACAATTAAAATCATATCTGTTGTCAGTTGTAAAATATCATATCACTGCATTTTACAGATTAACTCTCCATCAGTATTTTAAAATTGCTGGAATTTGATGTTTATATCCACTCAACTGATTAACCATATATCCTTTGAACATGTCATAATGAGACAATAAAGTGGTATAACAGCCCAACACACACTATAGAACTTTGATGTATATATTTTAAATACTTGTGCCAAAAAATGAATATGCATTACAGAAACAAATTGGCTAGCAGGCATTAACTGGTATGTATGACACACTGCTGCCTATTACATTACAGGATATCTCTGTCCAGTAAACAACAGTTAGAACTGGATTGCATTTGGTCTTTAACATCTAATTATACATTGTGCTAGTCAACCAACTATTTCATGTAAGCACATGCTAGAAGGGTGACATCTTACAGAATTATCATTTATTTTGGAATTAGCAAATACCTCATACACTAAAAAAAAAAAAATCTGTTAATGGTCAGTCATCTGTCCTGCACCATTTTTTTAACAAAGACACACATGTACCCACACACACACACACACACACACACACACACACACGCATGTAAATATTTTTAAATAAAACAATGTTAAAATCTGTCACAGGGTTTTTTATAAGCAGTACAACAGCTACAGTCAAGAAGGTGCAAATATAGCTTTGAAATCAGAAGCTTTTGGAAGATAAAATAAATTCTGTACATAAAATTAGAAACATTTTCCTGACCATTTCCTGAATGTTTTGAACTTTAATAATCAGCGTGTTATCAGGACTATATTAGAGGGTGCTTGTCACTTTAAGACTAACAGGAAGTGTACAGCTGTATTGACGTGAAAACTCTTGGTATCTTGACTAACAGTTTATACACTGGATCCCTGCCTCTCACCGCTCTGTAAAAGTAACTGTTCTTATTTATATTTCTATTTTAGTGATTTAATTCGTGTACTAGTATAGTGGTCTTTTTTCACATTGAATTTTATTATTGTTGTAGTCCGATAAAGCTGAATGTGTTCATACTATTTTTTCCCTTTTTCTTACTCTCTCCCTAGTAAGACTATACTGTATTCTGTCCTCTTTCTCTCTCTTTTACATCATCATATCCTTGTAGAGCGTGAGTGCAAGCTATTAGTGTTACTGTGGTGTTGAATGATTACAAGGATGCTATTCATGTGTTCGTAAGTGTGTTTGACTGTGAAATGAGCTCACGGCTTTTTGTAAACAGCCGTTATTTATTCATATCCTCATCAGACAGTTTGTGTGAAGAAAAAAAAAGAGAGATGATGCTTTTAAACTGTAACAATGAAGTGTTCAACACCGATCAGTTATATAACTACTATATTTATATTTTTTTACTGATACCTACTGCTTATTGCTTGATATCTTGTAGCCACATGAAAGCCGATGGTTACAAACCATCTATATGAGCTGCATGTCAGTATTTCTTAACGGAGACACCCAGATCCTTCACTGCTCTTCTCCTTCCTCTTCCCACCTCCCATCCATCAAGCCAATCTATTAAGTAATTAAAATGAGCTTTTTGAAAGGAACAATCCCTACAATATTACACATTTAAATTTGATATGAGTGTCGTTGTGCTAACCACTTGACACAAGCAGCCTCATCCTGTAGTAAGTAGAGTTGAAGCATCACTGTATTAAAAAAGAAAAACAGAAGGATTATAAACAATGTTATGCATATTGAGACAACTAAAATAAGTAAATGTACATACGTTTTGGTTTCAGTTTCCTTTAGTATATATTTCACTTTTTAGTAGAATCTTTGAGAGTATTTAAACTTGTTACATTTTTTATTTCAGTTCTTTGTTTCTTCTTCTTTACATCAGTCCAGGAATTTTTTTCTTGGGATCTTTTCAGTGAGTTAGATGTTGACCAGTCCATTTCTTCTGGAATTAAAATTATATTATTGTTCTTGATAAAAGAAGCTGCCTCATCTATGTTGTCGAAGGTTCTCATTTAATTTGAGTGAAGAATCTTGATTTTTGCAGGGTATGCAAGTTGAGCTTTAATTTTGTTTTGTTTCAGGAATTTTACAAATGGCCATGCTTTCTTCCTTAAACCTAGAACTCTAGTTGAATAGTCATTATTGAATCTTATTTGGTGTTGTTTATACTTTAAAGGACTTTTCCTCCATGCTGACTTTAGTATAAGTTCTTTATCAAGGTATGATAAAAACTTTATTACAATGGATCTAGAAGTATTAGGGGATGATGATACAGGTTTTCCTATGGCTCAATGAGCCCTTTCTATGCCATTTGATAGTCCTTCTTTTAGGTCTAAGAATTCCGGCAACCAGGAATTTAAAAATAAAATTATGTCCTCACTCTCAACTTTCTCCGGAAGACCAAATATTCTAATATTTGTGTGCCTTTCTCTGTTTTCTAAATCATCTATCTTGTTGATTAACCAGTTATTTGGTTGTAAGATAAATTCACTTTGGTTCTCTTCTTCCGTCAACCTTCCATCTATATCAGAGAGAGATTTTCAATGTGCATTATTTTTGTTTGTTGCTGCTGTAATAATTCTTTAAAGACATCTGTTTGTTTTTGGCAGTTCTCTTTTAGATTTTCAAGGTTGTCCTTAAAATTATCCATTTTCAATGACAGCTGCTGCAGTACAGAGGACATCAATTGGATTCTCTTCTTCAAGGCTGTTTCAGAGTGTGAGTTCTTTGAGTTACTCATTTCCAAGTGGCAATAGTAATCTCCAGATTAATTTGACAGGAAAATATTAACAAAAAGCTTTCAAAGTTAGTACACTATTAGTTCATAAGTTTATCAATAATAGTTGAATATTTTTGTTTGATGAAATTATTTCCCTGGAATTTGAACTAGTTTTGTGGAGCTCTAAAAAATGCTGCTACCAGTTAGCCATTCAGGCTCTGCCACTCTCACTTCAGTGTTATGCTTACCAGGAGCAGGATCATGGCCACATATGATTCCTGACTGCCCTGTGAAAAAATTGAGGGAGAGGTTGTCTGTGATATCACCAGCAAAACATTGTGGGCTGCAGTGTGATATTACTGTAGCACAATTTCAGTACATGCTTCAACATCCAGTGGGAATTCAGCCTACTGCATTACCTGTTGCACTAGGAGAAGGATGAGTAAGGTCCTATCTGTATGCCTCTATTCCAAATGTCCTGCTTTGGGTGGATAAATAGGTGATAAGACAGACATATATATATATATATATATATATATATATATATATATATCACACTTTATAATATTGATGGCCACATACATGTATTTTCATTGGTAGACACAGCTGTACTTGAACCAAGACCATGTGTACCAAAAAGTTATTTTTTCAATGTCTAGATTGAGCTATAGCATCACTGTTATGGCAGATGAATTCCTATATGGCATAGTTATCATTCCACAATTATCTGCTGTTAAGTACCCCACTTATATGTATTAGTATGTGCATGGCTTTAAAGTGCTGTATTTGTATAACGGGGTCCCAGTTAATATCCTCCTTTCCATTAATGTTTTATAAAGTGAGTTCTTACATGTTGTAGACAAAACTGCAGGATTACCTGCTAATAGATACCTCAATTACATCTAAGCTTATGTGTGTTCCTTTATAATAATGTATTTCTGTACTAGAATGTTAATTGCAGTATAATTTTTGTATGAATCTCTTAGCTGTTTTGCAAGGTGTGACATGTTTAAACATGCTTAATGGAGGAACGACAGCATTGCTATGTTTTGCTTAAAGTACCTGTTTTTATTAGCAGCTGTGTGGCTTGGCAGGGTGATTGACTGTTCTGCATGTGTAATGGTGCTGGTTTGAAATAGGGCAAAAGTGTAACATTTGAATGTGATTAATATTTTTACAAAAGCATATATCAATGTAGCGCTATTTAGCATAGCTAAGTGATGTGGTACACCATGCCGTGTCATGCAAAAAATCTTTATAGAAAAGAAAAATGGGGAGATAAGACAGTGGTGAAAAGGGGTGCAAGCAGGGGAAAAACATAGTGCAAGGCAGGTAGGGATGTGCAGAACGAGTGTATGAAAGAACCATAGCTATCCATTTCATCATCAGCAACAACTGTGCATTTTAACAGATCTTTTAGCTGAATTTGGACTTTCACTCCCCAGAGAGGGGTGATGACAACCTAACTGTGTTGTCAAGCCAATTGGACAAAATTAGTGGACATGTGTGAAATGGAGAGCTATGTATGGAACAATATTTTTATTTTGTTTTTTGGGACAGGTGCCCATTTTTTTTAAGGTGAGAGTGCAATGTTGAGGAAGGGACATAGGTACATATGGGGGAGGTAAGTTAGGAAGGTGATGATGCTTTTGCAGACAGACAAGACAGACAAGACAGAAGACAGGGTTGGTGTGTGACACAAGATGGGGGTGAACACCTTGGATGGGGAAGGTGCTTTGGAATGCCAGTCTCAGGAGGATCCACAAAGTAGCAGCATGACTCAAGTCTGCACCCATGGGATTGTCGACACTGCTCTATTACTGCCTCTGTGGTAGCAGTGATGGAGGCTGGCATCCAGGGAGAGGCTGCCCCACCAGGGTGGTTAGCATGCTCTCCATCTAGCACAGGCAACCTCCAACAGTTCAATAGAGCAACCTGTGCACCATATCAGGTATTTCATCATGGGTGACAAAATCTCCTCCTCCACCACTGTTCCCAGAGGGAGGCCAAACCCCAGTTGCTGGGGGTGGAACTACCCAATGCAGCAGGTAGTGCAGGGACAGCAGAGGGGCACCACCAGGCTGTAGCCCAGACATGCTGGGCCCCGATTCTACTGCTGGGAGACCCAAGGCAGGTAGATTGCCTGGAACCTGCCTACCTTGTTGCCCTGTAGTAAATTAGATATAAACATAAGTTAAGATTAGTAATAACCAAACCAATGTTAGTATTAACATAATGCAACATAATATGGAGTAATACAAATGCATATTAAGGTATATTATGAGGAACACAGCATTAAATAACATAACAGTAAGTATGTTAACAGAAAACCAGTATGAAATAACCCATAAGGCCAACATAACAGTCAATTTAACAGAATTTATTAATATAACATCATAATAATAAATAACATTAATAAATTCACTGTTCTCTCCATAGTGCATTGGATAACATAGCTATTTACTTGCTCTGCTACACTATAATTGTGTTTGACACAGACTTTCTGTCGCTTGTACCTTCACAATATTACATTGTTGGCTGTTATATTGTTATCAGGAGTTGCTAACTATATGTATTTACATTAGTATTTCTCTTGCTGTAGCTCACTTTTTCCACTTCAGTACTTAGCAACCTTTTTAACATACCCATTCTAAGTCTTCTTTTTGTCTCTACTCATTCTCTACTGAAACCCTTACTACCTTCCTTTATCTTCTCTCTTTCACTCTCCTCATTTCTGTCTCTCCCACAGCTACCCATCCAACTTTTTCTTTTATTTATTTTTGCAGAACCCTCAGCTATCTCGTAGCCTCATATAGTGCTAAGGACTTTTCACACCCAAACCTAGGACCTTTGGTGGAGAAATAAGCATTTCCAAATTTGCAAGAACCTCTGACTAGCTGAAGCATCACTATTTGCAATCCAGGCACTCAAAGTGAAGCCAAGTACGTAAAACAAATCTTGCTTTATTGCTGACTTTAACTTTGGTATTTTGTAACCATATCATAACACCAGAACTCAGCCACCCTCCCCTCTCCTCTCCTCTCCTATCTACTAATCTTTAGTCCCAAGTCTACCTGCTGTACCCTAATCTCACTTTCTTTGTTTTATACCAAAAGAATCTCATCTGAGTCTTTAGTTCTCCCTCCCTGAGTACTCACCCCTGTTTGTTTTCCATCCATGACCGATACTATGCACTCAGATATCTCACTCCTGTTTTTACTCATAGGTCCACAGGTTCATAGGTAGGTACTGGGCTATTGGCCTTAGGGCCTATATAAGCCTAGCCAAAAGGTACCCTGGCTTTTGCCACCCAAGAAAATTATTTTTCTGTGCCCCCTGTTGAGCAGAGCCACAGCGGTGATCTCCAGGGTGAATTTCTTATTTCCCATCCAACCATCAAGATTTTTCTTGAAGAGTGCTAATGAGGAGCTTTGTTTGATATAGATAGGTAGTTTGTTCCAGAGTATGGGAAGTCTCTTGGACAGGAATCTATCCCTCCAGCATGTTCTGTTTATTGTGGTGACAAGGTTTAGGTCCCTAGAGTGTGTAGCTCAGAGGGATTGGGATTTCTTTAAGTGGAGAATGTCCATCAGCTCTGGGTTTGACATAGCTTTGTATATTAGGCAGAGATCACCCCTGAGTAGGCGATATGCAATGGATTAAAGCTGGAGTTTTTTGAGACGGTCTGCGTTGGGCATCTGTTTGAGGCCAGTAATCCTCTTTGTGATGTATTTCTGTGGCCTTTCCAGTTGTTGTAGATGTCTTGTGAGGTACATACCAAAAGGGGCATTGTACTCTATAATGGGTCTAATGAGTGATGGGTAGAGGGGAACAATGACCTCTTTTTTCCTGGATGAGAAACCTTTTGTGATGAGGTGTGCCACGTAGAAAGATTTCCTGACTACTGTGGTGATGTGATTATCAAAGGAGAGACTACTGTCCACCTGTGTCCCAAGGTCTCTTATCACATTTCGTGTTAAGTAGACTACCACCTAGTTCATGGATACAGACTTTTTACCAAAAGGGATGACAATGCACTTTTTGGCATTGATCTAGAGGCCATGGCTTTGACACCATGCATCTGTCTCAGTGAGGCCCTTTTGTAGCATGTCCACATCGTTAGGAGTTTTGATTATGGCTCCTAGTTTGCAGTCATCTGCAAACTTTGTTAGCCAAAGACCTTCTGTGTTAGCCTGTACTTCAGATATGTAGATACCAAACAGGAGAGGACCTAGGAAGGAACCCTGTAGTATTCCACTTGAACTGGTCTGAAGTTGGATTTAGAGTCTGCTACTTTCACAGTGTGGGTTCTATTAGTGAGCCAGTTGGCAACCCATTTTGTGACATAGGGATTTCTACCTAGTTAAGTGAGTTTATCTATGATTCCAGAATGGGGGATGGTGTTGAAAGCCTTGGCGAGATCTAGATAGGCTGTGTGAACCACCTTACCCTCATCTACGGCTTTGGTGACCGCTTCAAAGAAGTCTATCAGGTTTAGGAGACATGATCTGCCTTTTACAAACCCGAACTGGGTAGGGTCCAGAGTTTGGAGATTACCAATGTCATTGTTTATAAGTTCCATGATGATATGTTCCATAGCCTTGCAGACCAGGCTCGTTAGGCTAATGGGTTGGTAGTTCCCAGGGTCAGTGGTGGCTCCCCCTTTGTGGAGTGGGATAACCATTGCTGTGTGCCATTCAGTGGGCACAAAGCCTGAGGTGAGGCTATGATTGAACATGGTACTTAGGTGGTGTGCCAGTTCATTCTGTAGTTCATGTAGAACGCAGCCTGGGATGTTGTCAGGTCCCATGGATGCTGACCATCAGATTGACTTCCTTTTTTGGGGGGGAATACCACCTTTTTTTTGCTAGGGATTGCATGATCCATGCACTCGTGTAAGTGCGTATAAAGTGCAATTGCATAGGATTCAGCAGTCATACCTCTATTGTCCGTCAGCATGGGTGTCGTGAAGTTTGCCACTTCTGTCTTAAGAAGCGTGAAGTTGGCTTTGGAGAAATTTTTATGATGGTTTCCCTAATGGGGGTGGGGGTGGGATGTGGCTGTCTAGGGTGATTTGCTTGTAATTGGATCTGACCAACGAGGAATTGACCTCTGGTGTGGAACACCGGTTGCCCATGTTGGTAATAAACAGGTCTAGGATATTAATGCCCCTGGTGAGGGTGTGGATAAGTTGATCCAAGGTGTTGGAATTTATAAATTCCAGAAAACATTGAGCACAAGAGTTGGTACATGAGTAGTGTTCCCAGTTAATGGTGGGGTAGTTTAAAATCACCCATTATTAGGGTGTTAGGTTGTACCCTAATATTTTCCAGTGTATCAAGAAATGAGGAGTGGGAATCCTGGGGCATGGTGGGTGATCTGTAGCAAGCTACAATTTGGATTGTGGTCTTGCCCAGAGTTAGTTGCACTTGGATCATCTCAGATGCATCATGCTGAGCAACTTGCCTGGAGGTGTGGATATCTTTAATGAATATGGACATCCCTCCATCTTTAGTGCTTCAGTCCAGGTTAGGTGGCCGAAAGGTGTGGTATGAATTATAGCCTGGTAATGCAGGGGTGCTCTCTGGAGCCTTGAACCAGGTCTCTGTCACTGCACAGATGTTGATGTTTTCCATTTTAAGGAGTGCCTCAAGTGAGTGCATTTTGAGGTTTAGACTTCTAGCATTAATTAGCATTACCCTCAGATTTTGCTTGCTTGTACCTGTTACGGTGGTGAATTTTTCATTTGAATCTTGCCAAAAAAAGGCACTATAGGGTTGGCAAGAGTCTTAGCCAGTATCTGTAATCCCAAGGGCGACTGGTGCAGGCCATCTCTGGCAAAGCATCGTGGTTTGTCAATTTTATCATCCCAGGCAGACAGATACTGGATACCCTTAGAATGACACCAGAAGCTTAGCCAATTGTTGAAGTCAATCATTTTGTCCTTGTACTGTGGTATCATTCTGGGTGATGGCAGGATACTACTTAAGGATAGGGTCATACCTGCCTGGGCTACAAGATCGGACAGCTCCTCCATGTCTCTTTTCATGTAGTCCAGGGAGGTACGTCTCAGGTTATTCACACCAAAATGGACAATGACAGATTCATATTTGTACTTGCTGTGGAGTGACCTGAGTGCATGCATTATGTGGCAGATACTGGCACCTGACAAGCAGCTGACAGTAACTTTCTCCTTCTTTAGCCTGGTGAGTGGAACATCACTGTGCTTGACTATAGAGTCACGTATGACTAGAGTGTTGGAGTACGTTGTTATGCCTTATAGGCTGTGGTTGAGTGGCACACTAAGTTTGTGGGCTATATGTCATTTGGGTTGTGTTGGGGGTGGAGGTTGCCTGTTTTTCTGCTTTGGAGGTCCCTGTTGCTTGGGTAGATTTTTTTTGAGCACCTCCATGAATGTAGGTTTGTGTTTTGTGCTTCTATGTGTGTGTTTTGGTGGTGTAGGTTTTGAGGGACTATGTGATGAGTGTGTAGTGGCACAAGTGTTTACCTTCTCCTCTTGACTGTCTAGTCCAGACTTGGGTGGAGAGAGCTTTGCTTCCAGTTTGGCTATATAAGTGCATCTCTCACAGGTTGTAGTGTTGGGTGGTAGGAGGAGAGGGTTGTCTGTGTACATGAGGCAATTGCTGCATTGCCCCAAGATGCCCAGATTCATCAGGTAGACAGGAGAAAACACCAGGAGCTGACCCTTAGACATGCCTGGATAGGTGCTTATTTATTAACTACTAAAAACTGTTTTCCTCTAGACAAGTGAGGAAAGTTGAGTGCTGTAGTAATTTGTAGCTTATTTAGTGCTTACAATGAGTTCTGAACAAGTGCCGAGCTCAAAGAAACAGATTTGAGTGCTGAAACTAGAAAACTTGCTAATTCTAAGAAACAAAATTAAGTTAGAAGACTTACCTCCAACAAAGAAATTCGTGGGGGCTCAGAAGCTTACAAACAGTCCTGGATACAGCAAATCTGTATCTGGACAAGATGACTTACAGGAAAGGCAGGAAAAAAGCTTAGAAAATATATATATATATATATATATTTTTGTAAAGGGGAAAGGGGGAGCAGAAGCTAACTGGGTTGGCCTTCTCAAATGTTCTCCCTGGATTAGGTAGAATGAGGTAATGACACTAGACTGGGAGGAGTGTCCCAGATCAAATTTATAGTAGGGGTGGGCAACTGCAAAGCCATCAAAATCAGAACAAACAAACCCAACCAGATGCTTAAATAAAAGTGCTATAAATAACTCAGAAATAAGCAAAAAAAGACAGGATACTTAATGTTATATATCTATCACAGATTAGTTAGCTCAGAGCCCTTCCACCAACTTCCTCCAATTAGCTCAGTGTGAAATGGCAGAAAAACTTATTAAGTAACAAATTTGAAACCTGAAACAACTTTAAAAAAAGCTTGAAATAACCAATGAGGTGCTTACTCCAATGCGTAGTCCAGGCAACCCCAGTTAGCCAATGACCACAAACAATTTACTCTCACTGGAATCTATACTAGCTTTGGCTAAGCTATGATGGCCTGGAACATGTGCTCAGACACACAGCCTCTACTAACAAACAACTAGGCCCAAAACACAAGCCTGAATATGAACAATGCTACATTACCAACACTACTTGGATAGAAAAAACTGCAGAAATGTTTAAACAAAGGATCAAGGAGAGTCTAGAGAATGCTTTTAAATGCAAACAAGTTATATTATACACTCCTAGCAGAAAATCAGAACAAACAAACCCAACCAGATGCTTAACAATTGTAGAAAATTCTAGTTAATACCTCACACACAGTAAGTAAAATAAAAGTGCTATAAATAACTCAGAAATAAGCAAAAAACAGGATACTTAATGTTATATATCACGTATTAGTTAGCTCAGAGCCCTTCCTCCAACTTTCTCCGATTAGCTCAGTGTGAAATGGCAGAAACACTCACAAGTTAACTTCTAAAGTAACAAAGTTGAAACCTGAAACAACTTTAAAAAAAGCTTGAAAGAACCAATGAGGGGCTTACTCCAAGGCGTAGTCCAGGCAACCCCAGTAAGCCAATGACCAGAAACAATTCACACTCACTGAAATGCTATACTGGCTTTGGCTAAGCTATGATGGCCTGGAACATGTGCTCAGACACACAGCCTCTACTAACAAACAACTAGACCCAAAACACAAGCCTGAATATGGACAATGCTACAATACCAACACTACCTAGGTAGAAGAAAACTGCAGAAATGTTTAAACAGATAAAGGATCAAGGAGACTCTAGAGAATGCTTTTAAATGCAAACAACTTATATGATACACTCCTATCAGGAAATCAAAACAAACAAACCCAACCAGATGTTCCTTTTCCAGATGTTGGCTCGGTACCTTCCCTCCAGAATCATCTTTTTACCCTCTACTCTCTCCTACACTACTCACCTCACAGATATATTTTAGAGCTCCTCCTGCTTGGTGCAGCCCTGCTCCATTTGCTCTCACTATGCTCAGACTCACTCCACTCCCCTACCCTACATACATTCTGACCAACCTCCATATAATTTAATTTATACCTAATCTTTTATGATTTGTCACTAATTTGTCAGACAGCCACAATTTTGTAAATAAATGGACCAAACATATAAGGCAAAAATCTGGACATTATGAGGAAATCTGTACAGTTGAGTATGCTGCTGAGTATGGCTGTTGTCCTCCACAAATAGTTCTGCCCTTAGTTGTGCATTCCCCTTAACATTTTATCTTACTTAAGTTGATGACTTCTGACAACACCTCCAAATACATCATTGATTATGTATCACATGCCACACAGTGGTACTGTGCACATAGTCATACAACTGTACCTGATGTCATGTAATTACATCAATTGCACAACAGCTGTGTTTCAGTGGTCTGATAACATATAAAGACACATTACAAATTAGTTGATTATGGCTCATGCAGAACATTTACTGACACAAATGCTGATAATCACACAAAGGTGCTGATGACCACCTCAATAATCTTTGGGAATAGTAACACAGTTGCACACAAAATGCACATGAAATGAATTCCATAAGGTTAAAATTAAATCAAAACATCTGATATTTTTGTGCATGTTACAGCATTAGAACATGGTGATATAACAAGTGTTATGTGCCTATGTAATCAGTATGAATTTATATTGATGTATGCCACAGATCATTTAATGATGGTAGACATACACATGCACACCTGCGCCATACTGCAAGTGTTACTGTGATGGTTGAATGAGAACTGCGTAGAATGTTTATCTGATTTACTGGAAAAACACATACCTTACTATGCCAACAATATAAATAGTATCATCCCATGTCAGCAGTTCTCAGGAGGCATAGTAATATTTCTGTTAAGGAAGGACAAGGTAATGAAATAGCATCAGCCATCACTACATTACCTCACATCACAGATTGTAATATACTTTTGTAGGCCTACTGTACATACACATCTCAACATAGCACATGTCGATGACAGCAACATTGACATGTGAAATGTTCATGGGGTCATAAGCCATTACTAAGCTAATGGTCAACATTACATAAAATCCTAGTCATTATTAGACTATTTAAACCAAACTCCATATAGCTCATGCTTGAAGATATTAAGGCTATATGCACATGTGTGCAATTGTTTGATTGCATGTGAAATTGTCTGATTGCATTACATACTGCCTCTCTCCATATGTGAAATGTGCACCACCCCATGACAGAATTTGCAATCAAACATTCAGTGGTCTGGAGATGCCTTGCAGTAAGAACTCTGCTTCATGATGTGTGTATGCATCTTTGACATGAGGATATCCTCCACTCCTCTGCAAGAAAGATGTCATGTGGTCAATAGGAAAAAGGGATGTTGGATGCAAGGGGCTACATTAAGGGTTCTTATACATGTTAGTGAAATGACAAGTAATTTAAATGATCATACAATGACCGTAATGTACCGCGTACCGCACACACAACAGTAGACTGGATCTGATTTGAACATTACATCAGTGAAGGTATGGTAGCTGAATTTTATACAACATAACAGTAGCACCACCAAATATGTCTGATTTTAACACTGTCATGTTGTACTTTATGGAGTATAATAGCATCACAGTATGCTGAGAAGAACATGCATGGAAGAGTGTCTGACATGGATATAGAATCACATCTCAGTGTAAAATTGTGTCAAAAATATTATTTGACTGCATATATACTTAAGATGCCTGCCATTAGATTAGAACCCATAAATATCTAGTTACGAAAGCTGATAGACACTGTACTTAATGTTACTGCCACAGCACAAGTTTGACTTGAATAATGTCAGAGTGCACTTTATACATGGTGACAATCATCAGTGTATGTTACAAGAAGATGTCCAGTGGAGTGTCTGACACAGCTGTGGACTCACATGCTGTTATAAGATTGTCACCATATCAACTTTTGAATGAACACACACATGCCAGTTGATCACATTGAGACTAGAACCACTACTTAACTATTTAAAGAAAACAGTACTTAACGCAAGCTCCACAGCACACATCTCTCTATTTTAGTCTGAGACAACATTTTACAGCTGATGATATCAGCAGTGTCTGGCGAGAAAAAGATGGTAGTTGGAGTGTCTCATATTCTGTTCTAAAATGACTTCTCAAATGTGAACTAACTGAACACAAATGCACACATTCACTCAGAAGTTGACTGCAGTAAGACCAGAACCCCTAGTACTATCTACATAGCACAGTACTTAATTTAAGTGCCAAAGCACAAGTCTGTCTATTTTAGTCTCAGACAACACTTTACGGCTAATGACATCAGCAGCAAATATTTGTAAGCCTGTGTGAAATGGCTGAGTAAGAATGTACAACTGTCAAAGTATTTCTTCTCCATGGGACTTGATTGCTGACAGTAGAATACAGAATCATGCTCTTTTGACTGCACACACACACACACACACACACACACACACACACACACACACACACACACACACACACACACACACACACACACACACACACACACACACACACACACACACACACACACACACACACCAGTTAACTATAGTGAGTTTATAACCTCCTACCTAACTATTTACACAAGCTAGAGACTTCTGTACTTAATGCAAGTACCATGGCACAAGTCTGACCTTTACACTGTTGTCAGACAATTTATAGTGGACGACATCATCACTGTATGCTGGGAGAAGTTGTTTGGAGGCCGTATAAAATGGCTGTATAGACAGGTACAAGTGCAAAAATATTTTTTCTGCATGGGACTGGATTCATGACAGGATACAGACTTGTGCTTCTGACTATGCACACACACATAGAGACACACACATAATGTGGCTGTTGTGGTAAGTTAACCCACAGGTAAGTATTTTGTTCCCATCTGCAGAACACAGTTGTTAATAATTGCACCATTCCTGAAGTATGCTTTTGCTTTGTCATACTGGTCTTTATAGATGATGCTGTCATTATATGATGTGCGTAACATATCCCCTTATGAAACAGGTGTGCAGAGTGTGGATTTTGTATTTTCTGTTGTGCTGCCAATGTGCAGGTATACTTTAAAAGGTAGCTTCTCAAACTAGATGCAAAAAGCTATCAGGAATGCATGTAGCAAAACTGAGACTTATGCAGCTGTTTCTCAATATGTTGTTTATATTATACACTTACTGTGAAACAGACACACAGATTTTTGATCAGTATGCATGCAACTGTGTATGTATGTGTGTTCATATTTGTGATGAATTGATGTCTACATTAATACATGCATAAGACAATCTGAGTGTCTATTGTCAGAATAAAGCTTGAGATTATATAACAATGCAGTTGTGCTATTAATTTCTGTAGTGTAGCTGACATGTGTGAACTAGTACCTAAATATCAATTTTAAGAGCATTGGTGCAGGACACACATATGTCTGAGCAAATATGTGTTCAGTCAGTAAAAATCCTTTCCCTTTGTTTGTGGTTTTACATGGATTCTTATCTGAAGAAGAGTAACTGAGGAGCAAACATACTAATTCATGCCAATCACCTATTTCCATAGACCACCACCAAGTAGCTAGTTTATGCGAGTTATCAAAAAATGTTTGTGCATGCGAGATTTACATTTAATGACAACTACTTTAACATGGGAAGTACTTATGCATAGCAACTATGGTAGAAATAGCTGACAGATATTATTGTGCTCATAATGTTTTGATGAAATTTTATGACATGAAGGATTATTAGTACTGCTTTCCCCATTTGTGTGGAGTTAAACAATGAGCAAACACAGGTCTCTGCTTCATTGTGAAAATTATAATCATTCTATTGGCTCACCTTCCTCTGAGCAAACACGCTAAGTGGAGATGCACAGCAGCCAGCATTTTGGATGGTACTGAATGTAAGAAAAACACCTGCTGCCTACCCGCCTCTTTGGCATAATAGCAGTGAGCTCTTCTTTTGAGCAGAAATGAAAAAGGGGTTAGAATCCAGCTCAATCTAATTTTTTACATATGTATTCAGGATGGTATTAAATAATTAAATGTGATAATTTTTGTAAATGTGAGAGGGAATGACTACAGTGATATACTGTACAAAAATGAACACCACTGAATTGATTTATGTCAATAACACACATATGTATTGCCATTTTTATACATTCATCAGTCCAAATAAATATGACAGGAAATATTAAATAGCAGTGGCATTACTCTGCTTTAACTGGTGTGTTCATTTAGTGCAGCAAGTTTAAGAAGCATTGCAAGGAGATAACTGCACCATGCCATAGGACATGAAGAGCCTTTCACATTCACTCGGCATTGTTGCATGATGCCAAACTCCACACAAATGCAGAGGACACAAAGTGAAGGTTTTTACTAGCAATTTTAATACTTATGTTGTGGTGTGTGATTCTATTTTTTGACCAGATTAAATGTGTGAAAATGGGGTAGATAGGGATTTGCTGAAATGGGGCATGAGCAGAGGGAAGAACAATGGGGAAACAATATAATAATCTCCAGGAGGGAATTAGGAAAGAACCACAGCTATCCACTTCTTTAATAGTGGAAAATGAACATGTATAGAATATTGGCAGAATTTGGACTGCCACCTCAACAAAGATGGGTTACAACAATGCAATCATGTTGCATAACCAATTGGACCAAATCAAGTGTGTTGAAAAGACTCATGTCTGAAGTGAAGATCTATGCATGGGACAATTTTTTCTCTTTTTTTGTTTCTTTTGTGAGACAGGTGCCCATAGGTTCATAGGTTCATAGGTAGGTACTAGGCTATCAGTCCTAGGACCTATAAAAGCCTAGCCAACAAGGTTACCTGCTTCCACTACCTTTGGATGCTATTTACCTGTACCCCTGTCTAGCAGGGCCACTGAAGTAATGCCCAGGGTGAATTTCCTATTTCCCATCCACTCATCAAGATCTTTTTGAAGAGTGCTAGTGACGAACTCTGCTTGACATATATAGGTAGTTTGTTCCAGAATATGGGAAGTCTCTAGGACAGGAATCTATCCCTCCAGCATGTTATGTTTAATGTGGTGATGAAGTTTAGGTCTCTAGAGTGTGTGGCTCTAAGGGATTAGGATTTCTTTAGGTGTAGCATGCCCAGCAGCTTAGGGTTTGACATAGCTTTGTATGTTAGGCAGAGATCACCTCAGAGTAGGCGATATGCTATGGAGTTAAGCCTGTGTTTTTGAGGTGGTCAGCATAAGATAACTGTTTGAGTCCTATAATCTTCCTTGTGAGGTATTTCTGTGGTCTTTCTAGCTGCTGCAGATGCCTTGTAAGGGTTATTCCAGATGTTGTGTTGTACTTTATAGTGGGTCTGATGACAGCCGAGTAGAGGGGGACAATGACTTCTTTCCTGGAAGAGAACCTTTTTATGATGAGGTGTGCTACATAGAAGGATTTTAGGAATACTGTGGTGCTATGATTATCAAATGAGAGGCTACTGTCTACTGAAGTCCAGAGGTTTCTTATCACACCTTCGGTGTTAAGTGGGCTGTCACCTATGTGGTAGTCCATGAGTAGAGGGTTTTTACAAAAGAAGATGACAAAGCATTTTTTGGCATTGAGCTTGAGGCCATGGCTCTGACACCAGGCATCAGTCTCGGTGAGGTCTTTTTGCAGGATGTCCACGTCGTTTGGGGACTCGACTATGGCACCCAATTTGCAATCATCTGAGAACTTTGTCAGCCAGAGGCCCTCTGTGTTGGCCTGTACTTTAAAACTGAACCCTGTGGTACTCCACTTGTCACGGGGTTGGAGTCAGATTTGAAGTCTGCAATTGTTACAATGTGGGTTCTGTCAGTGAGCCAGTTGCTGACCCATCTTGTGACGTATGGATTTATACCCAGTTTGGTGAGTTTATTTATGATACCAGAATGGGGGATGGTGTTGAATGCATTGGAGGGGTCCAGATAGGCTATGTGGACTGCCTTACCCTCGTCCACAGCTTTGGTGACTGTTTCAAAGAAATCGACCAGGTTCAGGAGGCATGATCTGCCCTTCATAAATCTGAACTGGGTGTGGTCCAGAGTTTGGAGGTTACCAATATCCTTGTTTATGAGTTCCATAATAATATGCTCCATGGCCTTGCAGACAAGGCTCACCAGGCTAATAGGGTGATATTTTTTATGGTCAGTGAGTACAAAGCCTGTTGAGAGGCTATGATTGAACATGGTACTGAGGTGGGTGGCTAGTTTGTTCTGAAGCTCATGCAGAATGCAGCCAGGGATATTGTCTGGTCCCATGGATGCTGTGTTCTTGGCTTTCGATAATGCAGTTTTCCCCAGTTCAGTTGTGATTGCAGGGACACTGCATTCTTACAGTATGCATATGAGCCCTTTATGAGGTGGGGGGGGGGGTAAAGTTGGCACTGAAGCTATCAGCCAGGATGTTGGCGATATTAGTTGGTTCCTTGAATTTTGTGCCATTGTGCTGTAGCTCACAGCAGATCTGGGTGTTGCCATTGAGATTCTTAATATAGCTGTAAAATGCTTTTTGGTTGTCATTAGAGTCTGTGGCAATCTTATTTTCATAGTTTGCTTTGGAGGATTTTATGAGAGATCTCAGATTCTTGCTGAAGTTGCCCAGGGAGCCCCTCCACTCAAGGGATTTTATTCTTTTTGGCAATAGTTTCTTCCTTCTGTTGTAGAGTTCGTTAATAGCAGGGGACCACCAGATTGGTTTCCTTTTTTTAGAAGACTGTGCCTTGGTTCTATTAGGGATGTCACGATCCATGCACCCATGTAGGTGCTTACAGAGTGCATTAGTATAAGTTTTGGCAGTGGTAACTGTATTGTCCTTCTGCATGGGTGTTGTGAAGTTGGCCACTTTTGCCTTAAGTAGCATGAAGTTGGCTTTGGAGGTTTTTTACAGTGGTTTCCTTAGTGGGAAGTGGGGGCAGGATAAGGATATCTAGTGTGATTAGTTTATGGACAGATCTGACCAAGAGAGGTGCTGACTTCAGGTTTGGAGCACATGTCACTCATGTTGGCAAGTACCAGGTCTAGGATATTTTTCCCCCTGGTAGGGGTGTGGACAAGTTGATCTAGGGCATTGGAGTTTATGAATTCCAGGAAGCGTTGAGGAAAGGAGTTAGTACAAGAGTAGTTTTCCTAGTTAATGGTGGGGTAGATGAAATCTCCCAATATTAGGGTGTTTGGCTGGACCCTGGTATTCTCTATTATGTCAAGAAAAGAGGAGTGGAAATCCTGGGGCATGGTGGAGGATCTGTAGCAAGCTACAATATGGATTTCAGATGTGCACAAAGTTAGTTTTACTTGTATAATTCCGGATGAATTATGTTGGGCAGCTGGCCTGGAGGTGTGGTTGTCCTTAATGAATATTGATACACCTCTGCCCTTGGTGATCTGGTCCTGGTTTGATGCCTGAAAGGTATGGTATGAGTTATAACCTGGTAATAGAGGGGGTGCTCTCTGGAGCCTTGAACCAGGTTTCAGTCACTGCACAGATATCAATATTCTCCGTTTTAATGAGTGCCTCGAGTGAGGTTTAGGCTTCTAGCATTGAGTAGCATTACCCACAGTTTTTGCTTGCCTGTATCAGTTACGGTGATGGTTTTGTTTTTGAGCTTTGACTAAAAAAGGCACTAAAGGGGCAGCAAGAGCCTTAGCCAGTATTTGGAATCCCAGGGGCGACAGGTGCAGGCAAACTCTGGCAAAGCATCGTGGCCTGTCAACCATGTTGTCTCAGGCAGACAAAAACTGGATCCCATTTGAATGTCACCAGACGTTTAGTCAATTAGTCAATTAATGAAGTCAATCACTTTGTCCTTGTATTGCAGTATCATTCTGGGCAAAGGTAGGATGCTACTCAGGGCTAGGGTCATATCTGCCTGGATTACAAGATCAGAGAACTCCTCCATGTCTCTTTTCATGTAATCCAGAGAAGTATGTCTCAGGTCATTCACACCAACATGGACAATGACTGAGTCATATTTGTACTTGTTGTGGAGCGACCTGAGTGCATAGGTTATGTGAGGGATCTGGCACCCGGCAGGCATTTAACAGTAACCTTCTCCTTGTCTATTCTGGTGAGTGGAACAACAGTGTGCCTGACTACAGAATCGCCTATAACCAATGTGTTTGGTACGTGTTTTTTCCTAATGGGCAGCAGTTGAGTGGCACACTGTGTCTGTGTGTTCTGTGTCTTTTGGGTTGTAGTGAGGGCTGAAGAATGCTTGCATTTCTGCTTTGGAGGTCTCTGTTGTTTAAGTAGATTCTTACTGAGAGCATCTGAGAATGATTTTGTGTATCTACACATAGGTCTTGTGGTGTAGATGTACTGGGACTATGTGGTGTGTGCGGTGTGGAGTGGGTATTGACCTTCTTCCTCCTGACTGACAAGTTCAGTCTTGGGTTGAGAGAGCTTTGCCTCCAGTTTGGCTAGATAAATGCATCTCTCACAGGTTGAAGTGTTGGGTGGTAGGAGAGGTTTGTCGGTGTACATGAGGCAATTGCTACATTGCCCCAAGATGTCCAGATTCATCAGGTAGACAGAAGGAACACCAGGAGCTGTCCCTTAGACTTGCCTGAATAGACACTAATTACCTCTAGACAAGTGAGGAAGATATGTAGAAGAGCTGTTTTCCTCTAAGCAAGTGAGGAAGATAAGTACAAAAACTGTTTTCCTCTAGGTAAAGAAGAAGGTTAAGTACTGTAGTAATTTATAACTTATATAGTGCTTACAGCAAGTTCTGAACCAGTGCTGAGCACGAGGAAGCAAGTTCAAGTGCTAAAACTAAGAATCTGGCTAGTTCCAAGGGAAAAACTGAAGAGGGGACTTTATGGTACAGGGAATAGTTTAATCCTAGCTAAGCGGTACTGCACGATGTGCAAAACTGTGCAAACACGGGTATTTAAGCAGAAAGATTTCATTTCAGTAAGAGAAGAATGTTGGTTAAGGGATGTATGTATATCAGGGTCAGGTAAATAGAGTAGGTGATTAAGCTGGAGCAGGTACACATGGCAAACCACAGAGACAGGGATGGTTAGGGACACAAAAGCTTGGGGGACACCATGATTGGGTATAGAGAGGGGAGATCTGAGGCCCATGCCCATCAAGCATGGGGACAGTGAGAATCTAGTTCTCATCGTCAGAACTGTCATCACTTTCCCCTTTCTCATCTTGCTGTTGGAGTGCATGACATTATTTTTTCTCAGTATTGCAGTAAGCATCTTCTCCATCCGGCTGAGACATATACCAATGGTACTTTCTATGACCTCAGGCACCTTCCCTGGCATCTTCTGGTGGGTGATAAAATCACCACCTCTACCAATACTCCAGGAGGGTACCAATGCACCAGTTGCTGAGGTAAGGGGCCCAGGTAGTTTAGGAGCTGCAGAGGCAGTACTGCCAGGTTGCATCTCAGATGTGCTGGACATTGGCGCAGAAGCCGGTGGAGGGGTGGCAGGCTGAGCCACATTGGCTGGCCTACTCCCTGTGCTGGAAATCATTTTGTCAGTTGTCAGAAACTGACAACATCAGAATTTTGTGGCCACACACATAAAAATAAAAAAGAGAGGTAAGGGATGGGGTAAGAAACAAAAGAAAAAGATAATTTGAACCATCATATATAATATAAAATAAATTAGGACAATATGAATATAATTTTACTTTCACATTAATTTTACTTCTTAAAAGTTGTAAACTAACATTGATAATTGTTCCAGGTAATCCTTGCATTATCCATATATTGCACGTATGCTTTTTCTAATAATACAGATTAAGTTAAGAACATGTCATTTAGGCCATTTTTTAATTAATATTTTTAACTTATTTTATGATATATTTATTACTTGTGGGATTTGAAACCACAACATCTGAATACAGTATTGCAAGGGACTCCTACAATTACCTTGTGCTACAAAATGAAACATGCATGCTTGATTTTAAAGGTCAGAGATGCATGCTTATGTCACTACTAATGTATAAGAAGAGCAATACGTTTAATACAATAATAGGTACTTTGTGCTGCACACATACCCCTTGTTTCACTTAGTGTTTTTAAATGTTCAGCATGGGCTTCCCTGTTTGCTGCAGTTTCCTGGGCAGCTGGAAAATACAAAGGAAAGAAAAAGAGAAGAGCATTCTGCATGCCAGTCTTGCTTATCACCTGCTTTGAGTATCATTTAAAGGATCTTTATCTCTATACTTACACAGCTCGACAATGTCCTGGTTTATACATCCATGTGTATATGACTATCTTTAAAGTATGAAATCCATCCCAGGGCAGAAAAGGCACCTACAAGTACAGAAATATACTTGTCAGTACATCCTCAGTCACACATATAATTTATATGATATCCACTATTATACATACTCATTTTTATGTATAATTATATTTATATAGTTAATTTTAATATACATTACAGTGGAACAGCATTAAAAAAAGTAGTTGCTACAGGGAAGGCTGGGCAAAAAGATATATTTTTCCAGTCATTTGTGTACTGACTGCTCACTGTAACTGAGGACATGTTTGTCACACATGCTCATTAGTTATACATACACATTAAAGTCTTGAGTGATTAGCCATGTATGTGTGTGACATGTAAGTCCAGAAAATAAATTTTTAAATTGTAGAACCATAATTGTACTGATAACCACAGTTAGACATATAAGACATATGATAGCATGTGTATCCTCAATCCACCTGGTATACATACTCATTTTTATGTATAATTATTTTTATATTGTTAATTGTAATATAAATTACACTGGAGCAGTTTTAATAAAAGCTGGAGTTTGTTGGATGAGAACCCTGTCTCTTCTGTATTGTGGCCATACATTTACACCAGTTGCCACAGTTAAGGCTGGCCAACAGGAGTATTTTTTACACTCATTACTGTATATGAGTGCTGACTGCTGCGCAATGCCGCTCCATATGTTTGCAAGATAGAAGACCACACGTGTTATAATGCATCCTTTTAAAAAGTAACAAGTTTGCAGGTGTTGTGGAAGCATACTAGCTACTGCACACTGCCACTTAGCATGTTTGCATGAAGGAAAGCACAAGATGTAACAATGTATCTTTTTTGAAAATGGCGGTGTCTTTTTATTGTCTGCGGGTGTTGTGGAAGTGTACTGACTGCTGCACATCATTTAGCGTGTTTGTGCAGTGGAAGGCAAAAGATGTAATAATGTTTCTTTTCTGAAACTGGCAATGAATGATTGTTGCCTTTTGCTTTATGCCATGTTTGCATGGAGGTGAGCCATGTCCAAACGAGACACCAAAAATGCAACATGCATTATTCTTGTAAAAATTTTCTATCATTAAAATATAAATGTGGGACTTGAATTATGATCTACATATCTAATGTGTTGTATGCTTCCTTGTGTTTAGCAGGTGTGCTACACACACACTTGATTCACAGCTGTAATTGATGCTGTCCTTATCATATAAACAACTTCCATTATTTTAATTTATTTATCCATTTCAACATATTTGTGTTAAGCAGTGAGTTGCGCAAATATTAATATTAAAAAAAAGGAAACAACACAGCTTACAGAAACAACATTGCAGCAGAAAAGAAAATCATCTTGCATACAAGCAAGTCCCATTTCATCCACAATATTAAAAAGACATATACACTTGTACACTCTCATTTGTTTGTACATGTGTTGTTTACATATGTATCGCAATGAGTGATCACACAACCAGATATGAGTATTGTTTGCACCAATGCACCTCTGTTTTCACTTTTGTCTTGTGTTCATTCTTCTGTCTGTGCTTTATGCTCAGACATGTAATCCACTGGGCATTTTGTATCATTGGCCATTTTGTATCATTGTCCTCTAAGTGTATGATAAAATGACATGACACTGAAAAACAGTTTTAAGCAAAGGCAGGAGAGTTTGGTGATTAGTGAACAAAAAGTGAACTGTGTGCTGTTCATTTCCATTTAATAGCTTGATACAATTACTTATGCACTTTTGTAAGTGTGTCCTGGGTGACACACCCAATGCGGGTAAGGTTGTCTGAATTGCTGTTGTGTATTTCTTCTCCCTCCCACTTATCATACAGTTGCAATCCATAAGCAACTAACACTGAGGTAGTGCCTACATTATTTTACACCTGCTACACAATGTTAATGATTTGGGATTCAGCAATTCTAATGAGTTCACACATCATTTACATTTTCACATTGGTCAAAGGCCTGAATCTACACTATAAAATGGCAAACATGTAGCTAAGGGACTTGAAGGTGTGAAGACTTATGCATTTAGAGAACACAGAAGATTGCTATTCCTTTTGATTTATTTATAGAGAAGGCACTGATCTTACTAAGATATGATTGCATTTTTCAAATACATTCTATATTTATTAACGTTACAAAGTCATATATATATATATATATATATATATATATATATATATATATATATATATATATATATAAAATCTGTATGCTCTTCTTGTAGTTCACTGTTGTCATAGGTATTTCGGGCAGGCATTTTCTTTCTCAGATAGACAGCCTATTAACTTTCATCCCAAGTGTTATTGATAAAACTGGTTATCTTAGAAATTTCTTATGTTATTTCAGGGAAATGTAATGTACTATATTGCCAATGACATAGGAGTGCTATGCTTCTGGGATGACCCCCTAGACACTTCCAGGTGAGTGCTGGGCAAAGTGAGAGGTGACTGGTGATCATATAAAATTGACTTTTCTATTGTAAATTTATACACATTTTGTGAGAATTGTTCTGAAAGCATATACAACAATTCAATTATGTAGTATTCTGTGGTTTGTACAAACACTTCATCTGTCTGTTTTTAGAGGGGGCAAGTACCATTTGTGTGTTGCCACAACAAAATCTGTGTTTAAAGAGGTTTTCTCTTGAAGTTGTGTAGTCATCCTATTTCCATGGTAAATACATGCATTACTGAAGTGGTATTCCTTTTTTTGGATCAAACATTGGTTTGTGTAGGAGTGTGATATGGTACATCCACATCAACATCATCATCATCATCATCATCATCATCAGCCCCCTTTTTCCCATTTTTCTACATTGGGTTGGGGTATCGTGTTAACTGTTGCCAACTCTCTCGATTCAGTGCCAAACTCCTGTCTTCTTCAACACTCATGCCTGACTGTCACAGATCTTCTTTTACACAATCCATCCATCTCCTTGCTGGTCATTCTCACTTCCTCTTATGTTCTTCCTGTCTGTCACAAATCTTCCTCACCAGATTGCCTTCTGATTTTCTACACATGTACCCAAATCACTGTAATCTGTTCTCTTTGATCTTTCCTGCAATTGGAGCTACTTTGGCTTCTGCTTTTATGTCCTCATTTCTTCATCTGTCCCACAGTGTGCATCCTACCACCTTTCTCAGGCACTTCCTTTCCATCACCTCTAGCTTCTTCAACTGTGCTGCCTTTACTGCTCAGGTTTCTGCTCAATATAGTAGTACTGGTCGCACCACTGTCTTGTACACCTTACTTTTCAGCTTCTTTGGGATTCTTCTATCATAGACTACAACTGATATTCTATGTCAGTTGTCTGCACCCCCTCTGATTCTATCTTTGACCTCTTCATTCAAACTACCCTTCTCCCAAACTACCCCTCCCAGACACTTGAAGCTGTTTAGCTGTTCCACTATCTTCCCTTATATCTCTGTTCTCAGCTTCTTCTGATTATCCCAATTTGCGGCCATTACCACCGTTTTATCTGTGCTTGGTTTCATCCCATGTGCCTTCAGATTTGCATTCCATTCTCCTATATTGCTGAAGTTCTAGCTCAGAGTCTGCCTGTACTGCCACATTACTGCATACAGCAGCTATGTTGATCTGTCCCCTCCAGCCTGTTTGCTAATGTAGTCCATCACCAGTATGAACAGTAGCGGGCTCAGAGCTGAACCCTGATGTGCACCCTCTCCCACTGGGAACCCTTCTTCATACTTGAGTCATTGGGTCCTTGTACATAGCCTGCACTAATTCTACCAATGTTTCTGGGACTTCATGCCACCACAGTACTGCCCAGAGCAGCTTTCTTGGGACCTTGTCATATGCTTTCTCCAAATCTAGGAATGCCCAGTTAGACTCTCTCCTCATTTCTAGCTTCTTCTCAAGTATCTGTTTCAATGCAGACATAGGGTCAGTTGTGCTGCATCCTGATCTGAATCCAAACTGCTCATATTCCATCTTACATTCTACTACTCTGTATATCTGTTTATCAATCACCCTCTCCAGAACTTTCATGCAATGTGATAGGAGTTTGATGCCTCTGTACTGCCCACAGTTGTGGATGTTCCCTTTGTTCTTGTACACTGGCATGAGTACATCCACATAACCATCAATTTTAATAACTGAAATGTGTGTCTCAAGTGCTTAATGTCGAAAGCATATATATATATATATATATATATATATATATATATATATATATATATATATATATATATATATATGTATATTAGCTGGAATTTATGTGATATTTATGTGTTGTATCCTTCTCTGTTTTATGTTAGGATTATAGGATTATAGCACCCAAGAATACAAATCCACATAAACTCTTTTTCAATGACTCGTAAAATAATGTCACAGTGCAGACATTCAGGTGCCATGGTACCTTTCTGCTTGAGAGAGGATGTGGGGATATGGCTGATGGAGTGCAGATTTGAAAGCAGATAGCCAATGATGTGAATGCTATAGGGGTCACACCAGGACTTATTATCAGGGGCGTTGTAGAGCCACTGATATGATTTCATCAGCCTGGAGGAGAGCACCTGCCATTGCTCGTGAACAGCTGGGTACGAGGGGGGGGCCGCTACGGAGCCCAATCTGTCACCAAATGAAGAGTCCCTGTCCACTGTCAGAGATCCAGAGGGCTCAGTGGAAACAGCACACCAACATCTGCTTGATGTCAGTGCTGATGTTTCTGGGAGTACAAGTGTGTGTCAGGAGTATATTCCAAGTAAGCTTAGATATCTTGAGCTGTAAGAATTGCTTATATAGTAAAATATAGAAAAATAGCTAATACTTGTTTTTTTTTTTTTTTTTTGAATGAACCTACTGATAAATTAAGAGACTTAATGCCACATTTTGTTCATTACACATGGGCTTTGGGTGGACATGTCAGCCAAGTTTCAGTTAAAATTATTGTTAACAGACATATAGGCACAAATTGTGTATTCACTGTCCCCATTTGTTATTGCAGTTGTGATCATTGCATCCTTATCTTGCTGCATTTCCTCCAGGACCATCCTCCCTACCTAGTGTGGAGTCATGTGCACATGGTAAGTCAAACATTTTTCTATGATTATTGATGACAGTTTGTCAGACATATGCATTTATCTGTATGTGTGAGGTGGGTGCACTGAGTGTTGTGTGCACTGCTGTACCATCTGAGATAGTGTGTCCAGTGTTAGTTTCTTATCATATAAATTGCATTAAATATGTAGAGTTGGTATTAATTTCTTTCATGTGTTTGTTGCTTATTATCATTAATGATCCTGACAGTGGAAGTGCAGGACTCTTACCTCATGATGTCATACCATCAACAGACACTGATGTTGATGGTGGTGGCCAAACAGAAATACAGTCAGGGGGATGCAGACGTTGATTCTGACACTGAGTTTGACTTTCAGCTATCCCCTATATTTCCCTCGGACACAGTTATTAGGCTTATGCATAACTATTCCACAGAGCCGTCAGATATTGGACAGGTGAAGGGTGACATACTTGATCAGGGTAGTGTGGTTACTGTGGCCTCAGTGCCATTTGTGTAGATCAGAGCATGTTTATGTACCTTAAAGAAGCATTTCCAGATGTAACATGTGCATATAAATACAGAGCACGTGTAGGCAGCAGTGCAGTTTTGAGAGACCAGCCAGACTGTTAACATGTATGAGTGCAATAGTCACTCTGTTTATAACTTTATTTAAGTTAAAGTTGCAAAGCTTCATTTGTGATGTGTTTATGTGTAATAAAGCTACTTAAACAGAACCCACAAATGTTCATCTGTTTTATCCTGACCAGACAAGCAACATGGTGTCAGAACCAGGATTAAGAGAGGCACTTATTCAAGCCATGAGGTGCAGAGTTGAAGGTGAAGGCACACTAAGCAGGCTGAGTGACAAAGAGGACAGGCAAATGAAAAAGGGCCAGAAATGAGCTAAAGGTAAAGAAAATTGCACAAATGATGTATTTGGTAAAGAAAATGAAATGACACATTTATGAGGCACAAAACACATTATTAATCAAACGAGTAGCACAAAAATGTATTATTAAGCAAACGAAAGGCACAAACTGTATTATTAATTAAATGAAATATTTGAAACCATGATATTTGATAAAACTAGCAGAGACATTCATAAGAGGCTCAGAATTAGCCTTAGTTTTCATAACGAGCATATTTAGAGTATAACGGATACAAGAAAAGTATAATGAGCATGTTAAGAAATTAAAAAGGAATAAATAGTACAATTAAAAGACAAATTAATCTTAAAGAGAAAGGCAACTGCATGTTTTTAGTAAAAGACAATGCTTTGGGCACAAACACATTAACCAAAGCCATTCAAAGTATAACTAGAGTTGTTCGAAGTATCTCATAATATGCAAAGTGTTTGCAGAGTGTGTGGTTTATTACACTGCAATTATTTCAAAGATTTTGCTTTGTGCAAAGTACAGTTATATTGCAAAGTGCGGTCAAAGTACAGCCATTTTGCAAAGTTTCTTGTGCTGTGTGCATTTATTCGCAGAAAGCCATTTCAGAGTGTTTTTTACACTGTGCAGAGTTATTTTACACAGTACAGCCATTTTGAAATGGTCTTGTGCAGCGTAAGTGTTTCTTATTCTGAGCTTTTTCCATTGTGTCCAGTTTATTCACAAAGTACAGTCATTTCAAAGTATTTCTTACACTGATGAGGAATGGTTTCATAAATTACAGTGATTTCAAAGTACAGTGATTTCAGAGTGTTCTTGTGCTACAGAGACTTATGTGGCAAACTGTAGTTATTTCAAAGAGTTTGTTGTGCTGCTGGGCATACTAACAAGTATTGGCATTAAGTCTGGCAAAATGCAGTTATTTCAAAGAGTTTGCTGTGTTACTGGCCATAATTACAAGTAGTGGCATAAAGTTCTTGCATAAATATATTTATGCGTGTATGTTCATACATAATTTCAAGCACCTTCATTACTGTGTGCTGATGTGGCAAAGACATTTTGCAGACTAGGTCCACTTGTGTTTGGTCATAATATAGCAGACAACTGGAGAGTATTCAACCAGGAATATTATATTTTCATACAAGCAACTTTTTCCTGACAAAGATGCACATACAAGGGCATTCATAGGTTCATAGGTTCATAGGTGTGTACTAGGCTAATGGCCCTGGAGCCTTTACAAGCCTAGACCATAGAAGTGCCTTGGCATCATGGCACCTGACGTTAGTTCCCAGTACCTCTATCAAGTAGAGCCACTGGAGCGATCCCGGGGTGAACTTTCTATTTCCTATCCACTCATCAAGATTTCTCTTAAAGAGGGCCAGTGAGGTGCTCTGCTTGACCTGTATGGGAAGTATATTCCAGAACAAGAGCAGTCTCTGAGTTATGAACCTGTCCCTCTAGCATGTTCTGTTGATTGTGGTAATGAGGCTGAGGTCCAGGAGCATGTGATGTGAAGGGACTGGAATTTCTTTAGATGTAGCATTTCTACATTCATTTTGGTTAACTTAGCTGGGTCAGAAGCTATTGAATGACAGTATTCATATGTGTATGCATCAGAAATATATGCAGGAGAGGGGGGAACCATCATATTGTGGTACCAACTGTACCAAGGGAAGACCCTGAGTTCTTAAAATGTAAATTTAGAGAAATGTGCAACCCCAAACAAATGTTACATTAGTGAGGCACTTATTTTATGCAAAATACCAAAAGCCAGGTGAAACGTTGGCAGCTTATATCACTGACTTGAGAAACAAACCTAAAACATGTAGATTTGATGACTTGAAAGATGAATTAATAAATGACAGGCTTGAGTATGGTGTTAATAGTGCTACAGTGAGAAAAATTTTGCTTTATGACAGTGATTTAACATTAAGCAAAGCCACCGAGATTTGTCAAATCTATGAGTTCACAGAAAGGCACACAAGTATGCTTACGAGTGATAAGAGCATAGTTTCAATAGCCTCTAGAGCAAACGTAGATAGCATATAACACGTGGCATGCAGAAACAGGCCTAAGCACATGGCAGCTGCAACCCCTGTGGGTGTGTCAGAGAGTACCCGGAGCTTTCTAGCAAGTTCAAAGACTAGGTCAGTTAAAAGGACATGCTCAGTACAGTATAAGAGTGAGTCAGCAAAATGCAAGTCAAGTCTTACTGTTAACTGTCATAATTGTCATGCCAATCATGAGCCTAAAAGAGAGAAGTGCTTAGCATTTGGACAGAAATGCCACAAGTGTAAATAAATGGAACCATTTTCAAAAGTTTTGTAAATCAAGCAAGCCTTATTCAGTTATTAAGAAAGGTCACTCAAAAAAAGCAAGTTGATAATGTACAGTGCTGCAACCCTACTTTCTATGTAGATGGTATATCCGTGGTCAGTGAAAAGGTTAATGCAGTAGATTTGTTGGCAAGGAATGAAGTATTTTGTACTGTCCTGATCAATGGTAAACCCACAGAGCTCAAAGCAGACACTGGTTCAAAGTGTAATGTAATGTCAGCAGAAACATTTGCTAAAGTGAGAGCTGGTGAGTGACTTAATTTGGTCAATTGTGCGAAACTTGTTGCTTATGGTGGTAAAGAGATTCAAACCAAAGGTTCAGTAGTGATTTCATGTTATTCAGCTGGGAAAACTTACAGTTTGCATTTCTATGTAGTCCAAAGACCCATGCAGTCATTATTAGGTCTCAGAGACAGTTTGAGAATAAAACCTCTTTGTTTTACCAAAGAAGTACATCATATAAGAACGTGTCCCAGTTTCTGCTTCAGTGATAGTATTTTTTCAGAGTATGCTGATGTGTTCATTGACAAGCTAGGCAGACTTCCAGTTGTGTACACCATAAAGGTAGACCCAGAGGTCAGTCCAGTGGTTAGACCAGCAAGAAGAGTTCCAATAGCTATGCAGGACAAAGTCAAGGGCCAGTTAGACAAAATGGTGCAGCAAGGTGTGATTTGTCCAGTCACAGAACCAGCTAAGTGGTACCTTCCATGGCAGTTGCTCATAAGAAAAATTCAGATGAACTCAAAATATGCATTGACCCAAGAGATTTGAACAAGGTATTAAAAAGACCTCATCATCCCATGCATACAGATGAGGAAATTGCAACTCTCATGCCAAATGCCACTGTTTTTTTCTGTCTTAGATGCAAAGAGTTAATTTTGGCAAGTACTGCTTAATCACACATCTTCACTACTGACTACATTCAGTACCCCATTTGGTAGATACAGATTCCTCAGGATGCTTTTTGCAATAAATTCTGCCAGTGATGTTTTTCAGTGTGCAATGGAGCAATTTTTTTCAAGCTACCCTGTGCAATAATAGTCAATGATTCACTGGTTGGAGGTAATGGTGAAGCAGAGGAAGACAGAATCCTCAGGAAAGTTCTGGAGAGAGTGCGTGAAGTGAGTTTAAAGCTCAGTTGCCTGAAGTGCAAATTCAGACTCACAGAAGTTACTTATGTAGGTCACTTACTTACCAGTACAGGCTTATGAACAGATCCTTCCAAGCAAGCAGCCATTCTTGAGATTCCAGCTCCAGACAATGTCCAAGATCTACAGCAGTTTCTTGGTATGGTTAACTATTTGGGCAAATTTATCCTTGACTTTAGTGAGTTATCAGCACCTTTAAGAGAGCTGACATGCAAAAATGTTGCATGATCATGGTTAGAACACCACCAAAGAGCATTTGATAACATCTAGCAGCAAATTGCCAACCTGCCTACATGAAGATACTATGATGTCCACAAACCTTTCCTGTGATGCTTCAAAGTTCAGTCTTGGCACAGTTATTCTTCAAGAGGGCAGACCTGTTCCCTGTGCCTCTTGAACTCTTATGCAAACTGAGATGCAGTATGCTCGAATTGAGAAGGAACTTTTGACAATTGTGTTCACATGTTCGGAATTCCATTATTACACTTATGGCTGAGCAATCCAGATAGAAACTGACCATCAACCTCTAGTTACTATTTTAAAGAAGCCTATGCATTCAGCTCCAGCAAGACTACAAAGAATGATGCTCACATTGCAAAAGTACTATTTCAAAATGGTGTATACAAAAGGTAAACTTCTTTATTTGGCTGATACCTTATCCAAATTACCCAGAAACACCCAGAACAGCTTGATGCAGAGAATTTTGACTTTGATGTCATGGAAGTACATAATTTTTCTACCACAAGACTTGCTGAGCTGAGAGATCATACAAACACTGATCCAATTTTGCAAAAGCTCAACCACTTCATCAATGTAGGATGGCCATCAAAGCAATCCTGTGTACCCCCAGAAGTACAACTTTACTTTCCATACAGAGATGAGATGCTGATGGAAGATGGTATCATTTTCAAAGGTCCAAAAGTTGTTGTTCCTACTTCCTTACAATGTCAATGTATTTAGATTTTACATCATGGCCAACCAGGTTCTAATTCTACCAAAAGAAGGGCAAGAGGACTAGATTTTGGCCTTCTCTAGTAAAAGATGTTGATAAAGTACTTTCTTCTTGTTCAGTGTGCAACAGTACTAAGCTGCATTTGCAAAAAGTGCCACTTCAGCTAAGTCAAATTCCTGAACTACCTTGGTCAACAGTAGCAACTGCATATTTGAGTGGAACAGTTAACATTACTTAGTGTTGGTAGACTTTTATTTGGACTGGTTTGAGATCGATTTGCTACCTAACCTAATGTCCAGAGCTGTTATTACTAAGATGAAGCATCATTTCTCCGTCTATGGTAGTCCACACAAAGTTATTTCTGACAATGGTTTTCAGTTTACCAGTCAATTGTTTCAGAGATTTGCTAGAGAGTGGGACTTTATCCATGTTACTAGCAGTCCTGAATATCCTCAGTCAAATGGCCTTGCTGAACATGCAGTACAGCTTATAAAGCAATTACTAGAAAGGTCAAAGCATGACAATATAGATATCTTCTTGAATTTACTCAGTCTCAGAAATATACCCGGTGACAACCTACTAGGCTCACCTGCTCAGAGACTTCTGTCTAGGCAAACCAGAACAACCTTGCCTATCAGTTTTAGCTTGTTGATGCCTAATTCTAAAAAAACAACAGAGCAATCACAGCCCAACATTTTAATAAGCATTATTCTCAGATGTCCAGCTATGATAAAATGAGCAGATTTTTTCATCCATTAAAAGACAGAGAGACAATGAGTTTGCAAACTGCGAAATGCTTTGATCAAATTGGTCAAGTGAGAGGTATATGTACCGAGCTGAGATCCTACTTAGTGGAATCTGAGGGTAGAGAGTACAGGAGAAACTGCAGACACCTTCCTGTATCAGAAATGATATTGCAGCATTGTACCTGTGATACAGACTCTAGATCCAACCGAAGAACATGTCACAGTATCCATTCCTATTCTGATGCTGTCCCAGATGTCCCCAAAGTTGAGCATTCCTTGAAGACAGTCCCTGTTGCTAGATCCAATTCTGACTTTTATGTTACATGATCAGATCGTATTTCCAGACCTACTGTAAAATGCACAGCAACGTGGACATAATTGTTTTATATGTGTCTAATTTTGTATGATTGCATGCCAAATAAATAGTTCTATATAATTGTATATACTGTATATAATTGTATGTCAAAAGATCATTTCTGTAAATTGCATGTCATTCAATACTGTCATTTCATATATGGACTATTTCTCAAAGAGGGATGATGTAGATCATAGCGTGAGTATGTACCTTTAATAAGCATTTACAGATGTGCTAGTTCTCAATGACCAGGTAACTATGGATGAATATAACTTTTTGAGAGTAAAAAAAAAACAGGATACCAGCCATCTTTGTCATGCAAGAAATACATGAGGATCAGAGTGACCCTCCACTCAGACCTATAGTGGATGCCAAAGCATCAAAAACTTTCCCAATTGCCTAATTCATAGACCAACAGCTCAAGCATTTAATGAAAAACCATTACTGGGTCCTAAAAGATTCATGAGACTTTTTGGGTAAGATTTCTAATGACAAATACATGGAAGATCTTCTGTTTGTTGCGATTGACATCAAAGATTTATTCTCAGTAATACCTCATAGTGTAGGTATTAAGTGGTTTTATTCTTACCTATGTCAACATTCTGGTCATGAGCATGACCAGATTCTTAACATTAGAGCCCTGATGGATTTAGTTTTAGACAGTAACTTTATTATATCTGACCAACAATTGTTTAAATGATGTAAAGGGGTGGCAATGGGGACAGTATGTGCCCCCATTTTTGCTAATATTGTTTTGGCATATTGGGAAAACAAATTTATTGTGAACTCTCCTTTCTCATAATACTGGTCCTTATATGGGGGGGGGGTACCTAGATGATATTATTATATTCTGGACAGGGACTAAGGAGGAACTGGACAGGTTTTTTGAAAACATCAGCAATAGTACAGACTTCCTTGAAATTACCATGCATATAGGTATGGACTCAGTGAATTATTTGGATATAACCATCACCAAGGATAGAACAGAGGGTGTATTCAACTCAAGCATTTATAGAAAGCCTACCTATTCTAACACCCTATTATATTTTTGAAAGGCCAATGTGTTCAGTTAGCCAGAATGGTCACTAAAATGGATGAATTTTTAGCACAAAGTGAAATTCATAGAAACATGTTGGCTAGAAGAGGGTACCTTGAGATGTTTCTGAATAGTATTTTCAGAGAAGTGATACAAAAAAAGAATCAGTGTACATTTTTTTCCACTATTACAAACCAACAGAGGCATCCTACATAGAAATAAGAGTAATAAGGCTGAATAGAGGAATGTGGTGATCTTGACATATAATAAACATCTTGGGGACATTAATGATATCATCATGAAAAATTGGAATATATTTGGGGTAGACCCCAAATACTATAATGTAGTGAGAAGAACCCCACATATCATATGCAAAAAGGATGCTAGTTTCAAAAATGTGTTGGAAAGGGCCAACTATCCCATCCAGAATGGGAAGATGAGTAAATGTGGTCATTGCACACAATGCAAATATATGTTGTAATTGGATGAGATTGATCTACCCAACTATGGGAGACTAAAGCTCCAAAACAGATTTAACTGTAACAGCTAAAATGCCCATGTTTCTACATAGGGAGCACTAAACACTCCCTTAAAACCAGAGTCTATCAGCACTACTATGGTATATCCAAAAAAGATCTTAAAATGCATTGGCAGGACACATAATAAAACAAGATGGGCATTCTTTTAATTTTATAATACTAGATGAAGTGGAAGTAGGACAGAGAGGGGGCCCAACTGATGATTATTTAGATGCTAAGGAACATAAATGGTAGCTTTGGACACATGCTACTGCATATCCAGGGCTAAATTAAACTTTATCCATCAGTTTAATACTTAGATTAAAAGCCAGTTTTGTTTTATAAGTCCTAACTAATAACATTATTTTAATATTATGTAATAATAATGAAAAGTTGGGAAGTATGGCCATAGAATATTCAGATTTTAAGTGTGGATTGTTTTTCTTTTTCTTAACATGAACAGTACTGTGTGCCTTTAAGAAGGAGGATTCTTTTAATTGCTTGGTAATTAAGATATTTGTATTTAAGACATTTGTAAAGTGGCATGGATTATTCTGAAGAAGTCTCCATTTCTGGGACCAAAGCACTAAATAATCTACTTGGTGTGGATCAAGTCTTTTGGTATTCTTTTTGTGGATTTCTGGAGCTCGTGTGTCTATTTTTCTTGGTCAGTCTGTTTATACGTTTATTTAAGTTAAAGTTACAAAGCCTAATTTCTGATGTGTTTGCGTGTAAAAAAGCTATGTCAACAGAAACCACAAATGTTCATATGCTTTATCGTGACCAGACAAGTGACAGTTGACTCAGGCCATAGCAAAGGTGTGGGTGAGGTGCCATGCATGACAGTTGTTAGGAATGCTCAGAGAAGGCCTGAAGTCAACCCTCCACCTGATTCTGGTGTGTCTTTACATGCCACTCAAGCTAATGTTTAAGGCTGTCAAGGAGGCACAGGCACATTCCACTAGGCCTCTTGACGACAAGCTTAGGGTTATAGATGCGGCACAGGCTGATATGCATGACTGGCTCTGCTATGTGGATGATTCAATGGAGTGGAAGAATGACACAATGGAATGGCATTGTCTGTGATGGAAAGGCTGCTACGAGTGGGACAGCATCCACATGAATGTAGGTCAGCTGCATCATCTGATATTAGCCAACGTGGCTGTGGCTGAGTATGTTTCTGTAGTGACACTACTTCCAGTGTTTCATCAGTGACTGAGATGTCCACACACAGATGTGGCAGGCCATGGGGTCGTAGTCCTAGGAGTACTTTTGAGGAGAGCTCTTTCAGCAGACATCAGTAATATTTAGGTAGCAGCAGCACATTTGACCATTGGCATGGACCATACCTCTCAACCTCTAAGACAGAGATATCTGGACAGAGCCATATATAATGGGGGGACAAAGACCCTAACTAGAGAAAATGTTTAAATATTGCTCTTACAAACATAGAAAATTGATAGAATAACAGATTTTGCATTAGCATGAATTTTCTGAAGAGTATGAAGTCTGTAACTCAAAGGTCTGTCATGATTTTCTGACTAAATCATCAATGATTTGCCAGAAAACCAAAATTTTATGAGGAGCACACCAAAAATATGACTCAAAAATCTGGACATTCTGCAAAAATCTGCACAGTTGAGCGGTATGGTATGGATGTGCCAGTGCAACACCTGGCAGAGCCATTTCTCATGCTCGGAGGTGACAATGATGAACTGTTACCTTTACCATGCATGGCCTACACCTGTCTGACATATCAGGACATAAAGCTAGCACAGAGCTTGGCTGTGTTCTTCTAGACACTCACACGCACACATACACACAGACACACACACACACACACACACACACACACACACACACACACACACACACACACACGCACACACGCACACACACACACACACACACACACACACACACACACACACACACACACACACACACACACACACACACACACACACACAACAGTTGCATGGGGCATCTGTGAGGCTTACAGCTCATTCTGTCTCAGTGGCCATTTGATGCTTTATCCAAATGTCCACCTGCTTCCCTTTCTTACTCCCACACAATCACTACCTTTTGTGTCAGCCTAGGCCTCCTGCCCCCCCCCCCCCCCACAAACATACACAAAATACCCTGGACAAATGAAGATAACTGTACCATATCCTTAATTCTAACTTTTGGATTCAGGGATACAAAAGTCTGTTGTCTGATGCCCGTGCATAGCTGACCGAGTACTTATTATACATTTGTTTGTGATTTTCATTTGAAAATTGTATTGCTTTCTCACATGCTTTTGTAATGTTTTAATCTTTGATGTATGAGGCCTATTACTTGATTATGAACACATCTATTGACATATGTCAGTACTGTCACATATTGATGTAATTGCTGTAAAAATCACTCACCTTCTACTTAGTTACATTATCAATTAACAGTATACAAGGATCTGACATTCATTTGTATTATTAGCCATTTATTTTCTTATTCCAGGTTCAACACTTACCTTGATAGTCCCGCAGTTACAAGTGTTTTAATTCTGGGCTAAGTTTGTGTGATGCTAGCAGTACACGACCATTACATAGACAAGTAAAGGTTGAGAGCATTGGTTGGCATACAAATAACTGCATTTATGTATATAGGATGACAGTTATACCCCCTTAGGTGGTGAGCTTCTTGACCAGGGCAAAGGCATATTGTGCATACCTACATCTACCTACTCCCACTTTGGCTGGTGGTTCCCCTCTGATTCCTCCACTGTGTGTGGCTGTGGTGACCTAGCAAGTTGCAGTGGAATATGTGCCCCTTCCCCTTGGTGATCCTGCTGAAGCTGTTTTCTTGGGATAATATTATGATAGATAGCACAGACAGTGAACATTTCTGCATAAGTATGGGGATTGTACTGTAGGTCCCCCCTGATTTATCTAGGCTCTGTAGCCTTGACTTTAGCAGCCCAAACACACATGCTATGATATTTCCTGCTTGACCATGTGCCTCACTATAACATTCTTCGCTGGGTGTGTGTGCATTTCTGATGGATATCATCAGCCACAGCTTGAGTTCATACTCTGCATCCCCAGTAAGTGATCTTGAGGAATACCACCCCCCCCCAGAAAACCTCTGATACAGCTGAGTGTTGTGCCAGATATGAGAGTCTTGGGAACTGCCTGGGTTGCCAGTAAACACATTGATTCCCTGAGTCTTAGGAACTGCCTGGGTTGCCAGTGCACACATTGATTCCCTTAGTGTTTTATGCCACCATGTATTTAATGGAGTAAAAGCCCCTTCTGTTTATGTACACCCTTTCATTTCCCCTGAGTGGTGCTTTGATTTCAATGTGCATGCAGTCTATGGCACCAAAAACTTCAGGGAAGTGTGCTGCATAGTAGAAGTCATGCATAGTTGTAAATCTCTCCTCAGGTGTACTGGGAAAATGTACGTAGTCACTGGCATGTTGTAGCATAGCATTCAAAAACTGATGTAGGATCCTGGGTGCTGATGCCTATTGCACCCACAGCATATTCTCTGTTGGTCTCTGGAAGGTTCCTGTAGCTAATATTCTAAGTGCTACACATACCTTAGTCTCCAGAGGTATTGCTTTCCTCAGTTCACCCTTGCTCTCAGTTGAGAATGACAGAGGTTGCAGAGTTCCTGTAGTGTGTCTCTATCCATCCTGCAGTGCTCTACAATGTATACTGCATGCAGACCATGAAAAGTTAAATGTGGTCTAAATACCATTCTCCTTCTTCACCGAGATCTATTAGCACCAGCAGCAGAACAGACTTTTGCACAAACACATGTATAAAAGCAACAGCAGCTCCTAACATTGCTTCAGTGTAGAGTAGTTTCCATAGCTGTATTCCAGTAGGTTTTAGAATTTGCTGGCAAAACCTGCATTAATTGTACACAATTGATTTATAGTTTGCTGAATAGATCCTTCATCTTGGATTGGTTGGTTAGCCTACAATTTGGCTTATGCTATAATTAGCATGCCACAATGTTTACTGTGTTTGCACGACTCTACATGGCATATTGAGCTGCTTAGCGAATACAAAATGGCTTGCTACCTTGTTCATGTCATACCACAACACACTTATGGTTTTAGCAGATTGTTTAGGCTTTATTGAATCCAACCTATGAATTTTACTTTATTAAATCCAGACTATGAATTTTACAAAAATATGTAACAACATCCAATGCATTCATGCACATCTAGCTACTTACTCCCCTGATATACTAGAAACTGCTGAAACCTGGTTAAAGAAATATATCTTATACAAATAAATCACCCCCACCTTCAGATTTAATATATTTAGACTATGCTGGAAAAGCAAACATGCTGGTAGTGATATTACTATCTACAAAAGAATAATTGTTAGAAATAATCTAACTCCCCATACAGACATTAAAATTTATCAAAGTGGAACTCCTTATTTCACTTCTCAAAATCAGAAATATGAAGTCTCTTTGTATTTCAGCTATTCATGTTCTACCTGTTAACAGCATTTCAAGAGCAGAAGACATCCTCTACTTGTATCTCACCATATTCAACAACAACAACAAAGCAATTATATTATTCAACTTCAACATAGACTGGCAGTTGATCTATAATGACTCTTCCTCAGAATCAATTGACTTCTATAGCTTTACAAAGCTAATTACCTCTACAGCTACAATCAGTAAAACGTTTGACATACACAACTTTTGATTGGATTTTACCCACAAACCAAACACAATTCAAACATCTGGATGTCTGTCATTCAGAATTATTGATCACATTTGCACCAATGAATTTGGAGACTACAGTACCAAATCAAAATAAAAATTTGCATCCAAATAAGTAATGCAAAAAAATGTAACAAATATATCTTTATACTGTGACCCAATACAATGAAAATATATTAAAATCCATGCCCCTTGAAGCCACAGTCTCACACTTTAATGAAACTTTTATAAATATTTTTAACAGCCTAGCCACTAAATGAATAAACTGAGCCAATCAAACATGTGCCTTGGCTAACTACAGAAACTACAAATGTCATCTTTCCAAGATGCAAAACTAGGAAGGACTGACATAAACACAGAAAACAAAATACATTTAATAAATGTAGTTATCTCTGACATTTTGTCAAGGAGTCCATTAAAATGAATAATCAAACCTATTATACCATTCTCCAATAAAAACACCAAAAAAGTCCATGATTTTTGTTTTTGGTCATCATTAGGCAAAGTAATACATTCTGGACAAACTGCCGCACATATTCCTTGCATGTTTATCACCACTGGTTCAATACAATCTCAATTAATTTCCTATGTTATATGCATAATATAAAAAAATAAGGAAAATCTCACATAACAAGAAGAGGCAAAAACTCAGAGTGCTAAACAGAAAATAAGGGATGCGTTTATTAGATGAGTTTAGTAAGATTGCTGTTAAACAAGTATTTTGTAATAATAACTCCAGAGTACAAAACCTTTTAGTACAATGACTTGGGCAACAGAAAGCTGAAAGGGTAGAGGACTTGCGAAGTGTTCTACAAGAAAAATAATCAGATATCCTGTAGAAATATTTTGGAAGTTTTATGAAAATTTGTTTAAAGCAGAGAAATATGGAACTAAAGAAAGAACACAAATGAAAATATTTTTGGAAGACTTAAATATGCCAAAATTAGAGGTAGATGAGGATGAACAACTAACAGTTGAGATAGGAGAAGATGAGATAAAAATAGTGCTGAGTAATTAAATCAGTCTTCAGGAAATTCTTCAGGAACAGATGGTATTCTTGCAGAAGTCTGGAAGTTAGGAGGGAAAAAAGTGATAATGATCTAGAAGATTTTATTTAACAGTATTTTAAAAGGAGATAAAGTTCACAAACAGGAACAAACCAGTAACAGGTTGTAATACGCAAATGACCCCTTAGTAACTATTCATCTTCACGTTCCTTTATTACACAAAGACTGAAAGGTAAGCATTTTCATTCTGTGTGCACAAAACTTCATCAGATAATTAACATCTCAAAACACACCAGTTTTAGGTTCTAAAATGATCATATGATACAAATTGTGTGAAAATAGGTCCATTCATAAAAAGCAAAATTACTTAAATTGACATAGCCCCTAACTATCATGTACCTACGTACAAACCTATAATAAAAACATTTCTAAAGGTTAAACATTTCATATTCTTACTTAAATACTAAGACCATTCACATTAAATAACCTATAAAATTCAAACCCTAACATAAACACCCTAAACTTCATATAAATATATACATTTATAAAATAAAATAATACACATTTCAAGAATAAAATATTAACCAAAATCAGCAATTCAGTACTTTAATGAAACAATGGTAATGTGTAATTAATTCCAGTCAGTTATAAGCTTTAAAATATAATTGCCAAAAAAGCTCTCTCTTTTTAATCACTAATGGCCAGGGACCCCCTCACAGATTCTGAGCGACTTTTTCTAGGTTGGGAAGGTATGTTTTATTGAGAGAATGTAATGGCTTCACATACTCTTGCACTTAGACCACATCGACCCAGGTGTGAAGTATTACTTGATCATAGAACTGATGGCAACAATGTATGAAAGCAATTTGAGATTGTTTATCTCACCTGTTCTGAACCACTATGAGCAGACTGAGATGACAGTGGTTGTAGAAAATAAAATAATCGTGTACTTTCTTATGAACAATCCATTCATCAGAGTGCAAGGAATATAATTGAGGGACAAGAGGTACTAGAGCTTTTCCTCCAATGTGATCATTAGAGAAAAGGAAGGACAAAATACTGGTATATAATATCATTTCAGGGAGATGAAGATAATTAATTCTTAACAGAAAGGACAAAGGGGAAAGGTGGAGGTACAAATCGCAATGGGTGCACCCAGTAGACTTTTTCTGAAAGTTCTTTTTTTCAGTCAGGCTTATGAACCCATGGAATGGGCTACTGGAATGAATGGTCAACAGGGAATTCACAGAGGCACTAAATATGTAATGAACAGTGGCATGGATGTGATTTGAACCCACCAATATCTTCCAAATATGTGAGGAATGGCAGCACACATGAAGTTAGAAATCCATTCCTGCCAACAAAATATGTATTTTCCAGGTGGATGGATGGCATTTATATAAAATTTCATAAATTCATGGCACCACTGTTGCCGATGTAAATAAACCATCCTTGTTAACACCAGTGGGATGTTCTCTGACTCATGCCACTTGTACCAGCAGGATAAAATGAAAGAATGCAAATGCATACAATTCCAACTCAATTATCAATTTACCAAATACAACCTGGCTCTGAGATGATAAAGTGACTAGACTGATGTCCTTGTTATGAACTTTCAACTTCCACCTGCATATTAGACTGCATACAAGTCACATGCAGAACTAAGTCTATGACCTAGAGCCACAGACCCCTTTCTCAGTACTCTGCCTGTGAACTACAGTGTCATCCATTGCCCATTGACCATGATAATTGATTTTTGCAAAAGTTATTTAAACACACACACACACACACACACACACACACACACACACACACACACACACACACACACACACACACACACACACACACACACACACACACACACACACACACACACACACACACACACACACACACACACACACACACACACACATACACTAAACATATACATATGGACATATACACACATACACACATTTGTCAGAATTCTTCAATTCCCCACAGTTTTCCTCCAGGCACTGTAGTACTGCCATTACACTAAATAGCCAGGGACCTCAAGTTCATGACTGCTCTTAATTATTCCAAATACGAAAATATTTTAACAGGCATTAGGCTAAAGTAATCTAGCTAAAAACAGATTACAGCCACAGTTTGTTAACTTATTGTGGTAAAGAACTTTGTTCTCCTATAATAAATATCAAGGGTAGACATATAATAGAAGGATCACCCACAGGAGGCTAAATGTGAATAAAAAACTTGACTTAAGCAATACATCAAAAAGTGCAGGTGCAGACTAAGTATTCAGAGGAAAAAGAAAGTGCTCAAAATATCTAAACAATAGTTATTTTAACAGACAAAAATATTTAAGCAAAATCTCTATATAAGCTTTATAAATGTAACTACTGCTACCTTAAGAGCACTTAATTCTTACTGTTATAACTTTCTAGATGATAACAGACAGGAACTGCAATTAACAAGCTTACATGAAGTTGTTACCTCAATATCTTCTAGATTGCAGTAACAAAAAAAAAATATATATATATATATATATATATATATATATATATATATATATATATGTTACCACAGTGAAAAAAATGCAGATAAATTTGTTGTTATTAGTATAGCTTGATTACAACAAGGCCCATGCATATAAGGGGATATCATTGCCTTTAAAATCTATTATATTTCAAATGTGATGTGTTAATGAGCAGCTATTGGACCATCATCTGATCAATTTTACTCTATTTCCTAACTGTTAGCTTTAAGTCTTAAGTAACGATAGCATCCTAAACCAGGAACCCCCTCTTGGATGCTGTACAAGAAAATATTACAATGACAGCTGCTGGGACTATTTTAAACCCATAAATAGTAACTATCCAAGTGAAGATGATAAAAAAAAAAACTTAATGTTATTATCTTAAAAAAAATACTTCCTCATTAAAATGATTCTACTATTGGAATTTCTTGCATAAAACTTTCATTACTCCACATAGAGTTGAAACAATGTATAAAAAAGTAGGATGTTGGAGATGTAAGTTAAACATTAAAGCTGATTGACAGCATATGTTTCTTGATTGTAATGTTCTTAAACCATTATGGGATAATATTATTTTTTTACAGGCTTTATTCAATGACCAATTTACTTCAACTAAATCACTAACTTTATTTAACACAGCACTACCACTTTGTGTCACAAGAATAACGTACTCACTTTGATGGAGTATCTTAACAATAGCAAGAAAAGTAATCATCATTAACTAGAAAATTGAAATGAATCCAAACTTGAAAGAATTTATAGGCATTGCAACCAACATTTGTCATTTAGAACTTCTTACAATCAAGACAAGAGCAACTAGAATCACAACTGCTTACAATACTTGGATAAAATGTAAAGAGCTGCTAAATAAACAGTCATTAATACTTAAGTAATAAATGCTAATTCTTAAATATTTAGAATTTTTGCTGTATTGTAGGTACCTCCGTAGGGCCTATATTAGATAAATGAGCGTTTGAAAGTTCGACTGTCTTAGGGTCAACACCATATGATCGAACTTTCAAAAGTTAGAATATCTAATAAAAAAAAATTAAATACACCAAACACCTACCTTAATGTTTTAAGTAGGGGGGCAAGCCCTCCTACACCCCACACATGGGGGGCTGTGCCATCAACACCCCCGATCTTTAAATATACCAACTCTGAGATCGCAATACAGTGCAGAAAAGGGAAATCTTCTCATTCCGTGCTGTACAGAGATCTCCGTACTACGTTCAAGCATTCAAAAATCCGATTATATAGTGTGACACTCGAATTTTTGAATGTTCGAACATTTAATATAGACCCCCTCTGTAAATAGTTGTTTTGTTGTGTTTTGATATTCTTTTTTCATTAGTTTGTTTGTTTAATCACCTAATTTATATATATATATATATATATATATATATATATATATATATATATATATATATATATATATATATCTTAAATGTTATAATTTGTTATCTGGTTATTAAAATCTTAATACAATATTTGAGAGAAAGCTTAAATGCTAGGAAACTGGTAATGTGTACTTTCATGCAGCATGAACTGCCTACCTCTAGCATCAGCTTGATTTTTTTGTTTTGTTTTTGTAGGTTACAAAAAGATAGATGATTCACTGTAACTAAGAGCAGACAAGGATTAGTAAATAAAGCATTAGTCAAGTCTAATAAGCAATTTTCACTCTGTAAGAAAGCTCAGAGAAGTATCAATTTTGATATAATGAGTATTCATAAAAGCTGTTCAGAGTATAAACGTGCATGAGTAGATACAATCCAACTGTTTTATTACATTAAACAATAGCTTGTACACCAGACAGTCTCATTATATAACTATCAGCTATAGAGAAAAGTGCATCAGTAAAGGAAACTGTTGTACACCAAAGCTATAAAGTCAAACAGCAAAATGCTGAAACAGGATACCAAACATCCATAAGGTAAGATAAGAAAAAAAAATGACCAAGAGAGAAATAATGAATGCAACAAATTAGTAAGGTAGTTTTGCCACCCTAGAGACACCAAGAGCAAAGCATGACATGTCACTTTTATCACTAGTGAAGATTAAGTAATGAATAATAATAGACACGTAACATAAATGGCCACCCACCAGGGTAATATCATGGTGGACATAGAATTCATATCTCTCCTCTTCAGAGATACATTTGAAACCATGGAATGTCAGTTACATAAGTAGCACAAAAGTAGGTTTTGCTTAAACAAAATTACTAATTTAGCAAATTTGAAACAGTGTAAGATGTCTACTGTATCCTAATGAAAAGTGCATTGCTGCTCGAAATGTCATGCAGGAAGTATTGACTTGCACCCCACCCAAATATAAAGACAACCTGGAATCTTATTTTCACTAGAATGTGTTTATGAAGGTGCATTGAGCAGCAAAACATTGCACTTAATATCTCTAGCAATCATATTAGAATTCTGCTTTTGTTAACATGAAACTACTCTTTACAACAAATGTTACAAAAACCTATCTGCATTAATTAATTACCTTTTAAATAGCATTTAGTACATCAGATGTTAATTCAAAATCAGAGTATAGTAGCTGTCTTTGAATTAATAATGCTTGCTAGAATAGCAATAAACATTATAGATTATGCCTCTGTCATATGTATAAGGTAAATTGCAGATAACACAGGTTCATACTGTTTAACTAAATTGTTAATTTCCTCCACTACTGTAAAACCACTTAATTAATCAAAGAAGCACAGTATGTTAATAACAAATCAATTAAAACCACCAGGACATTACCAAAATAAACTAAATGCATGCGAAATGTTATAAATGTCACTAACTTCATACATTTTTCAAAAAAAGTCTAATACTAATCTGTTTTTAAGATCTGTCCCTTCATTAGTATTTAATCTGCATTGTAAAAGGACATCTTTTTCAGTGGCAGACTGTTCTAAACATAATACATTGCATTCTATTTGACGGGACACACCGGCTAATTTAAATTGTAGTCTACATAAACATTGTATACCATGAAGTACTGCTGGTATTTCAAAGAATGGCATATTAAGGCTCTATGAGAGTCGATAAAATGGTACACTCTAGTGTAATGACCTGTATGCCATCTTATCACATTTCGTTGGTATAGTACTCTATTTACAGAGCACAGGATCTCATAGACTATTCACATTTTATCAACTGCATATAGACTAGACTGAATAGGACAAGATTTTCGACTTCAGCCAGTTATATACACTTGGTATACTGCTTGTCAGGATTGAGATTCCTATTTATATACCTATACATACAGACACACACACACACACACACACACATATATATATATATATATATATATATATATATATATATATACATATGTGTGTGTGTGCGCGTGTGTGTGTGTGTGTGTGTGTGTGTGTGTGTGTGTGTGTGTGTGTGTGTGTGTGTGTGTGTGTGTGTGTGTGTGTATAATTTATATATAATTATAATGTTTATATATAATAATTTACATATATATATATATATATATATATATATATATATATATATATGTCTCTGTGTTTATTTAGGATTTGCACCAGGGGAAGAGACAAAACAAGTTTAGAAGATAAGGGGGAGTCATGATAAGTTTGTATGGAGCAATGATGGGAGGAAGATACTGAAAGAATGATTATGACTGGGGAGAAGACGGGGATGTTGAAATATGCCTGATATTCATATGTATTTGCACTCAGTGAGGCTAACATTTGTAATTGTTGCCAAGGCTGATTTAGAGGGAAGGGGTGTAAAGTGAATATGTCAAAGGTTAAAAAGAAGAAGATGGGATTTATGGAAGGCAAAATAATGTAAAGGACAGACATTTTGGGAGATTAGATTAATTTATGTGTGGAAGAACTCTTGTGTTGAAGTAAAAGACAAACCTTTGAATTGGAATAGGTAGAGAAGAAGGGGCTGAACAAGCAAAACAAGATAATGCACAGAGTGGAGGGACAGAAATACAAGTGTAGGCTTATAAGTTGGGCAGAAGGAGCAGATATAAAAAGGGAAGGAGCAATGAAGTAGAAATAAATGGAAACTGTGGGAACAATACATGCAGAATAATGTTCAGGAGGAAGAGGAGGCATGAGATTTAATGGAAGGCAGGAATTGAACAAATCATGTAATGTTGAACTGATGATAATTATAAACAAAGAAAAGGTACATGAGATAGAATTATGAAAACGAAAAAAATGTTAATATAGTGTGTTTTCTTTTCTGTGAATCTATGCCTGGCAATGTCTTAAGTGAGAATTTAATAAAGGTGTGTCAAAAAACAAATAAACAAAAAAAAAACACCTCCAATCTCTTATTTGGTCTAAAGGAAGGGAATGGATACAATTTATGAAACTCAGATTAACTACTAAAGAATGGTAGGCAAGGTTAGGTACAATGCAATCAGCACAGAAACAGGAGATAATTCTTATTACTGAAAAGGGTATTCATTTACAATTAGAAGGCAGATACAGGAAGCTTTATGCAAGGACAGAAGAATATTTATTTATTTATTTTTTATTTGTTGACTGGGCTGGTCCAGCTGGATATATTTCCTTTTTCAGTAGAGGCCCGGGGAGAAAAGCTCCACATATAAACAACCACCACCACACAAAAAATGTTTATAATAAACAAGAAAGGTATTACAGTTTAAATTCTGGGAAGACTATGTGACAGACTATAATAAATACATCATACACCTACAGATCATTTTATAGTATGAATATCTAGGGCAGCCCCAAGACATTATTAGAATACATTTAAATCCTTGGTTATTCTAGTTTACTCCAGACAGTTACTATTTCCAAAGGGTTAGACAGTAACAGCAGAAAAAGGAAGAGGTATAAAGAAAATGGAAGGAATACTACCTTCAGGATACATTCATAGCCAAGTAGAAAAGATATGTAATTGGTGCTTAAGTAGTAGAGATAACTTGTAGGTGCTACTAATTCAGAGGAGAAAACAGGAAAGAGTGGAGGAAAGTAGGAAGTCAAGAGATGACAAAGAGAAATCCGGAGGATCAGTCTGAGTAACAGCAAGGGCATAGCCAGTGAATTTTAAGGTGTTTCTTAAGACTTTGTTTAAAGAGAGGAAGGGATGGAATTGAGGTAAGGTCAGATGGCAAGAGGTTCCATTGTTTTCCAACGGTATTTGAGAACAGTCAGTCACCAGCTAAGTTGTTAGACTTTGTGGTACTGGCTAGAAGTTTATTGGAGGAGCGTAAGGAATCAAGATTCCTATAGGTTGCTATAAGGTTGTTTAGTATTGGAGTATTGTTAGGTTGGTAAAAAATCTTATGAACGATGGTAAGTTAGGAAAGTATCAGAAGGTTTTTTAGTTCCAGCCAGTCTAGTTGGTGAAGGTTAAGACAGTGGTGAGTTCTATATGGGTTTCCAGTGGCAAATCTAGCAATACTATTCATAGGAGTTGGCTAGTTTGGTAAGATTATTTTTATTTAAATTAGTGTATATGGGTGCTGCATACAGAAGAGATGAAATTAGATGGGAGTGGGCAATAGTCATTCTGGCTGTTGGAGTTAAGAAAGGTTTTATCCTATATAGGGAGCCCAGTTTTTTATTAACAGATTTAATAGTGTTATTAATGTGATTGTCAGAGGTGAGGTTATTATCAATTGTAATTCCTAATAGTTTGGTGGAAGAGTCCGGGGATATAAGGCTGCCATTACTGGATTGAATGGAGAAATCTATGGGGGAGGACTTACTGTTTGTTGTAAACAGTAGTAGCTTGGTCTTTTTGGTGTTCAAAAGAAGGCACCGTTTAGGGAACCATGCCACTACTGTGTTGAAAGCTGCCTGGGTTAAAGATTGAAGTTCAGATATAGAGTTGGCAGAGCATATGATAGTAGAATCATCAGCATATTGTATACAGGTGGTTTGAGGAATGGCTATTTGAAGGTCATTGATGAATAATGAGAAAAGAAGAGGACCAAGAATGGAGCCTTGAGGGACTCCCAGGGAGATAGGAAGGTGAGATGATAGTTGATTCTCCCAAAGAACTGCTTGCTGTCTATTACTAAGGTAAGACTTGAACCAAAGAATTGCTTTGGCATCAAGAGAGAGTGATGACAGAGTGTTTATGAGTAATAGATGGTTAACCATATCAAAGGCTTTAGACAGGTCGAGGAAGAGTGCTGATGAGAGGGTGCTATTATTGCGGTTATTATTAATGGTGTTGGTGAAGGATAGGAGAGCTGAGGTGGTACTATGAAAAGGCCTGAAGCCATGCTGACAGTTTGCTAGAATGTTATGTTGAAGTAAGTAGTTCATTAGCTGATGGTGAATACATTTTTCCATAATCTTGGCTAATGGAGAAAGGAGAGCTATAGGCATGTAGTTAGAATAGTCATTAGAGTTACCTCCTTTGTGTAAGGGAATAATGTGTGAGATTTTCCAGAGATCTGGAATGGTTCCTCCAGTTATGGTTCAGTTTATCAGGATGGATATAGGATAGGCGACTACTTTAGCTGCTTGCTGTAGGTATTCAGATGGTAAGTTATCGGCAGAGGGGGTGCAAGGCTTAAGTTTGTGGACAAGTTTTTGGATGTAAGAGGTAGGGATAGGTTGTAGTTGGAATGTTGGCCGAGTATGAGGTGAGGAGTTAGGTAGATTAGAGTTGTCTGTAGCTAGTTGATTGGCTAGAGTTTGTATGGTGTTTGTGAAGAAAGTGTTAAAGGCATTGGCAATTTTATGGGAGGTATTGTTTTCTGACCCTAGACGGGAAGGAGGGCTAGAGTGGCCTGGATGAAAGAGGTTATTCATGCTTGCCCAGAATTTTTGTGGATTATTGTGGTGAATTTGCTGCAGCTTGCAACAGTAGCTTTTTTGTCAGAGAGAATAGCTTTTTTTTGTAGCATTTCTCAACTGTCTAAAGGTTTGTTGATCTGGGGTATTTCTGGTTGCTCTCCACTTAGAACAGGATTTATTTCTAAGTAATATTTTTTGTCTGGTATCTTTTGAGAGCCAGGGGGCAGGTTTGGATTTTGTTCTAATAGATCATTTAGGTGCATGCCTGCCGAGGATTGTTAAGAATTTGTTATTGAAATATATAGCAGCTTCTTCAAGAGGGAGAGTTTTTAGAGGGTTCCAGTCACAGGCACCAAGTTCCATTTGAAATAATACAGGCTGAAAGTTTTTCTTGGTTCGAGAAGTCCTATAGTTGGGGGCATTGGTAATGTCATTCTTTTGTCTAATGATGTAAGTAAGTATGTGATCACTTACATCGTCAGGCAAGGTCCCTACTTTATAAGTATGTTCTTGTTTATTGATTAGTATCCAATCTAGTATAGTTTCTTTATTATTTGGTTTGTTAATTCTAGTGGTGGTGGAGATAGTTTGGTTAAAGCCATGCAGATTAATATGAGAAGAAGGATTATCTGTATTGATACTATTCCAGTCAGTATTGACATCTCCTAGAATAATAGTTTCTTGTGGGAAAGTAGTAGATATCCAACACAGGGTATCCTCTATTGTAGTAATGTTATTACCTGGGGGTAGGTAGATACAGATTATATATATAAAGTGCTTTGGTGGGACTGAGTTGAAATCTAGTGATAAAGAGTTCAACTTTACTATTTTCAGTAAGAATAAATATAGACAGGTGATGGAATACTTAAGGATGAGGTATGGGAACACTGGAAGGTGGAAAAATATTTAAAGAAGAATGGATTGATATGTGGAGAAGGTTTGATACACTAAAAGTTTCATCTATAATCTGGTTAAAATATGTATAATGGTTGTACTGATGAATCACAACACCATTCCAGTTGGACAACCATAGGAATATGAGGGATTAAAATAGCAGGATGTGTGGATAGAAAGAGTCGAGAAATCTATATATGTTTTGGGAGTACCAGTCAATCCTACACATATGGAATTACTGTACAGAGGGAAAAAAGTGTGTCTGTAAAGTGTAATAAAATACACATTAACATGTAAAAAAGGAAGACCATGGTGCCATTGAAACACAGAATTTATTATACAATCCTCAGTTAAGTACTTTCATCTAAAAATACTTCTTTGGAATGGAGTTAGTAATACCTTTCACATTTTAAATAGTTAGAAATACAAGTGTGCTATTTTTAAAACCAATGAAATTGTACAATTAATCAATTTATATACTTGCATACAAAATAAGTATATAAATATAAATTCACCTCCAACTATTATAAGATATTACAAAAGAAAAATTAAATGTGCCTTTTAAAATACATTTAATAGTGATTGCTTCATTAAGACCTGGATGTTTATTAGCTTCCAGTTTCAATTGATACTTAAATTCTTCAATTTCTAAGCAGTTTTCTGTGTCACCACCTGTATTGTCTGTCTGCACACAATTTAGAATGCAGAGCAGAAACTTATTAAAAGACATACAGACAGCTGAATGCTTTTAAGTGCATTATTAATACCTTTATTCTTTAGAGAAAATAAATGCTTTTTGAACATTCTTGCAGTTGCCTTTTAGTTTTCCCAATATGGAAGTCTTAATGTGAGAAACATAAGGAGAGATAAACCATAAAATCCATACAGCAAAAAAATATTCTTTAAATAAATATAGCTCTGTCAGACTTTTCAAACATCAAAACATCTCAAAAAATAACACACAACTCTCACAGAATTCACATTTATGCATACCAACAAGCATGTTTTTGTAAGTTGCTTTTTTTTAAACTTATAGTAGAATTTAACTGATGTTTTAAATTAAACCCTTCCCTGTAAATAAGGATTGATCTCCCACCTTTTTTAACTGACTCTTGATGCTTAAAGTAACTTTCCAGTTATGTTTTTAAGCATCTTTATATTATTACTATCCATGATACAAGTGAAAGTGAATGCCAATGTAAAATTATCATATTATCACCTTCAGATACAATTGGACTCTACTTATTCATTCTATTTCTTTTTATTTCACCAGTGATGTTTACTGTAGATACCCTACTATAACATTGTTTAGCAAATAAGCCTATTAATTGCATAATTCTGGTTCCAGTAATAAATCATCTGAAATGAGCTTTGAAAGGTTAACCACTTGTCCCTTTATTTGTGACAGCCATCTGTCCGTGCAACTAAATTTTACATCAGCTGTGTATCCCCAATCAAACGTAATACAGGAAAATGTTTCACAGCATTACAGCCTGAACCCTTACTTGATATATACTTATTATATCCTCATGCTAGTTACTTTCTTGGTTTATTTTGATACCTATATTACTATTACATTTTCTGAGTTTTGTAATAATTCCTGGATTTACATATAAAGCTCAAATCATGCTTGAAAAGGGTCTGTGGACCAGTTCACTTATGATAAAAAAATAAATAAATATAATCTGCTCAAAGTATCACAAAAGTGTTTCAGCTTTTCTGGTTTGTGTTGTAGTTCCACATCAAACTCTTGAAATATCAGCAACATTCTAAGTAAATTGGCTGGTGTTTTATGTTAGGAGTTACTGAAAAATGTTCTGTGAGTGTTGATAACTTTAATATAGGTTCACATTTCTCAACCTCTTAAAACAAAAAATCTGGACAAAACCATAAATAATAGGGGGCGGCAAAGACCCCAAAATAGGGGCACTTTTTAAATATTGCTCGTACAAACTTAAAAAGTTGATAGAATAATAGGTTTTGCATTAACAATAATTTCCTGAAGGGCAGGAAGTCAATAACTCAAACATCTGTCATTATTTTCTGACTTCTACCCTCAATTATTTACCAACAATTTGCCAGAAAAATACACGATTTTATAAAAAAACAGACCAAAAATATCAGGCAAAAATGTGAACATTCTGCAAAAATCTGAACAGTTAAGCGGTAGTTATAGGTTCATAGGATGTTACTAAACTGTTGACCCAAGGGTCTTTACAAACCTAGACGTAAAACCCCAATATAATACTCGGTAAGAGATATCATCTATACCCAATATTTTTCTAGCAAGGATTACACATACCTAGGAGGGAAGCAGAGGCAATCCCCAGCAGAAATGGTTTCCCATACTCCCATCCAGTAATCCTGGTTGCTCTTAAACAGTGTCACGGAGATGCTTTGCTTGACATGGAATGGAACCCTATTCCAGAGGAGTGGCAATGTCTGAGAAATGCATCTGTTTCCCCGTCAGGTCCTATTTATGTCACAGACTAGATTGACATTCCTGGAACAGGTGACTCTAGTCCCATTTGACATACAGATGTGCAGCATTTTCATTAGATTTGGGTCAAAGATAGTCCTGTAAGTCAAACACAAATCACCTCTAAGTAGCCTGCATGCTACTGAGCACAGTGACAGTGACTTATGTCTGTCTGTGTAAGACATGTGCTGGAGACCCTGAACTTTTTCTCAAGCTGCTCCAGGTATCTGGTATAGTACATAGCAACGGGAGCATTATATTCAGTAATAAGCCTGATGAGGGACGAGTACAGTGGAGTTATAACCTCTTTTGCTCCTGAAGCAATGCCTTTGCTAATCAGGTGAGTAACATAAAATGCCTTCCTTACTACAGCAGACACATGGTGGTTGAAGTTGAGGTCACAGTCAACTTGTGTTCCCAGGTCTCTCACCACAGAATTGGTACTTATGGTATTATTGTTTATTTTATAATCAGCAGGGATATTGTTTTTAACAAACAGAATGATGATGGCTTTTTTAGCATTTAGTTTAAGACCGTGGCCTTGGCACCAATCATTGGTCTGTGTAAGCTCCTTTTGATGAATTCTGACATTGTTAGGCGATTCAGTAATAGCATCTAATTTGCAGTCATTCTCAAAGTCGGTTAGTGACATCCCCTCTGTTTTGGCCTGGACTTCAGAGAAGTATATGCCAAGCAAAAGGGGGCCCAGCACTGACCCTTGTGGGACCCACTGGTGACAGGTATGCTGGTAGAGGTGAGGTCTCCCACTTTGACTGAGTGTTGTTGAACTGTGTGCCAGTTTGCAACCCACCTGACAACACAGGAGTTGATATTCAACTGGGTTAGTTTGTCAATGATGCCAAACATGGGATTGTGTTGAAGGTGTTGGCCAAGTCAAGATAGACTGTGTGCATAGCTTTGCCTTCATCTATGGCTCTGGTCACATTCCTGAAGAAGTTCACCAGGTTTAGCAGGCATGACCTGACACTGGCAAAACTGAACTGGGATGGATCTAGGATTTGGAGGTCACCTATATCCTTATTTATGAGATGCATGATGATTCGTTTCATTGCCTTGCAGATGAGGCTGGTAAAACTTATGGCTCTATAGTTACCAGGCAGGTCTGTTGCCAAGCTGCCCTTGGGGAGGGGAATGACAATCATTGTTTTCCATTCAGTGGGAACACAGTCAGTACTCAGGCTGTGTTTGAATAGAGTGCCTAGTGGAGTAGCTAGCTCTTGTTTAAGAACATTAAGAATGCAGCCCACAAAGACATCTGGTCCCATGGAGGCTGTGTTCTTAGTCTTGGAGAGAACATTACTGACTTGCTCTTTGGAGATGCAGGGAGTAGGTGATGTTGAACACGTGGTTTGTGGTATGTTTGGGGTGGATAGGAATGTGAAATTTTGACCAAATTGTCTGCTAGCAGGTTGGCAATTTCTGAAGTGTCAATGTTTGTTATACCATTGACAATTAGTTCAGCAGACATCTGAGTCCTACCTTTAAGATTGTGGACATAGCTGAAGAAGGCCTTATGGTTATCCTTGGCTATGGTTGCTAAATATTTCTCATAGTCACACTTTGAGGATTTTATAAGTTGTCAATTTTGCTTGTTTATGCCAAAAAAGATGTTCTTCCAATTCTGGGTTCTCACTTTTTAACTTTAAACAGCAATTTCTTTCACTTATTGTTTAATCTATTAATGTTAGACATCCATTAAGATGGTTAGTTTTTTCTCGAGAATCTTCCTTTAATCCTATCAGGCACAGTTGTGTCTATACATTTGTGTAGATGGTTATGCAGGGCATCAGCATAGTATAATATAGCTGTCAATGCCATCTGTGGGAACTGGAGCTTGGAAGTCTATTATACCATCCATTAGGAGGGTATAGTTAGCTTTGATGAAGTTTTTTATCCTGACTTCTCCTTTGGGGAGTTCTGATGCTATTGCTACTTACAAAATGACTGATTTATGGTTGGATTTAACCTGCATGGGCCCTACACTTGAGGCATTGGATTAGTCACTCACCAGCTTTAGAATATTAGAGCCCCTTATGGGGTGGTGCACTACTTGTTCCAGGGCATTTGAGTTAACAAAGTTCAGGAACTTTTGTGTGGGTGAGTTTGGGCTTCTTTAAGATGCACAATTAATGGAGGGATAGTTGAACTCAACCATGACTAAGGTGTTGGGTTGTACCTTGATTGTCGCAAGTAGGCCTAAATAAGCTGTGCCAGCTTCTTGATTCATAAAAGGGGACCTGTACCATATGATGACATGAAGGCAGGTCTTAGACATGGTAATTTAGACTTGGAGTTACTCCACAGAATTATCTGGTCTAACCAGTCTAGAGGCATAATTATCTTTAATGAAGATAGATACTCCACCTCCTTTGGTTCTCACACCTTCAATTTGTGGTCTGAAAGTGCGGAAGGCATTGTAACCTTGCAAGGCTGGGATACTTTCTGTGGCCTTGAACCAGGTCTCTGTGACTGCACAGATGTCAACATCTTCCAGGGAAAGGAGTGCTTTAGAGAGTGCAGTTTCTGATTTAAACTCATAGCATTTAGCAGTATGACACTTAATTTCTTTGTGTTTGATATTTTCACTTCGGAAATTTTGTTTTTGTGACCTTGCCTAAAAAGGCATTATGGGGGAGGGAGGTGCCTTAGCCAGTGACCAAAAGCCTAGAGCTACCAACTGAAATCCATCTCTAGCAAAGCAGCGTGGTCTATCCACCATGTCATCACAGGCTGACTGGAACTGGATCCCCTTAGAATGACATTTGAAACTAAGCCAATTATTGACATCAATCGTTTTTTTCTTTGTATTATGGTATCATCCTAGGCAAATATAAAATTCTGCTCAAAGCTAGGGACATAGCTGTCTGGGACACATATTTAGAGAGATCAATCATGTGTCTCTTCATATAGTCCAGAGAGGTATATCTCAAGACTTTCACACCAACATGAACTATGAGAGAGTAATAACAGTACTTGTTGAGAGACTTGAGTGCATGTGTGATCTGACATATCCTTGCACCAGATAGGCAGCTGAGTGTAACCTTCTCCTTTTTTAACCTGGTGTGAGGGGGGCATCTGTATGTCTCACTATAAAGTCACCTATAACTAAAATATTTGGAATAGATGTGTGTTGCCTTAAGGGCCTATTTGGTGAGGTACTGGTGCTAGTGTTTTTATGTGTATTGGGTGCTTTGGGTCTTGTTTTACGTGTAGTATGTTAGTGTTTTGGAAGTCTCTGCTGCATAGGTAGGTTTCTGGAGAGTACCTCTGCATATGAAGGTTTATGTGTTGGGTGCATATTATAAGTATGAGTCATGGTGTTTGAGCTGACAACCTGTTTGGTATTGCTGTTCTGGGCTCGAGAGAGAAGTGATTCCAGAATCTTAGTGTAGGAGCATCTCTCACAAGTTGTACTTGAGTGATTTAGGAGTAAGGTGCTGTCAGTGTACATGAGGCAGTTGCTGTACTGCCTCTAAAAACCCATGTCAACCAAGTTAGCAAGAGCAATAGAGGAAAACTGACAGTCCATAATGCAAGGTTTGAAAATAGTATCTCTGCAGACAAGGAGAAAAAGATAGGTATCTGGTAGGGGGCATTTGTAGGGGTACTAACCTATGGGGTGTATAGCAGGAACTCTATAAAAAAGGATCTATAGGATCTGCTGTTGATAGGTAAGAGGTAAAATTGCTGCTTGGTGGTTCATTGAACAGCTGAGAGCTGTTTAAGAACTGCTGTGCTAAATAACAGCAACTTACTAATGGAAAATACGTCTACTAGCACTTTTGAGTCTACAACCACCAAGAGTTACCCCCTCTGCATGGTGGTGCAAAATGTTACATGAAGCACAAACAAGAGCACAGCAAATAATAAAAAAAACAGTGAAAAGGCTCAAACTGAGTGTGAAGTAATGAAATAGCTCAAACAGAACCCTGAACCAATAAAATAGCTCAAACAGAACCCTGAACCAATAAAATAGCTCAAACTGAGACCTAAACCAGTAACCTACAATTAGGTAGTCCTACTGTACAGTCCTGCCACAAGGGTACAGCAGGGTTCTCCAAAAGAAGATATTCTGATTTTTAGTGCTCAGTCTTCAAACAGAACTGTTTTCAGCTGGACTGAATCCAATCTATACTACAGACAGTAGAAACAGAACAATAGAATTAAAGCAGAATCCTTATTTTTTTCTTAAATTAAATAGGCAACACAGCAATAAGCAGCACAGATTTTTTTTCTTAAATTAAATATAGCAACAGAATAAAACAGCAAACAGATTGTTTCTTAAATAAGTAAAAGCAGCAGTTGGTATGGAATACAGTCACGTGCAAGTCTCCCATAAACATAGCAATGACATTTCTGACAACCAAAAACTATGGTTAGCATTTCCTTCTAAATGTGTACATATCTGTTCTGTGCACCTGCCAAAGATTTCAAATAATATGCAACAGATTCACCTCCTACCATAACAGCTCTTTGATTCCTTTGTAGCTTGCATTTACTTGAAATGTAATTGGTGTGGTAGCATCATAATTCTTAAGTGCTGGCAAGTAGTTACTAGGCTTTTCAGTTGATTATATCTTTATATTCTGATAAGCTCCACTCCATATCAGTTTCAGGCAGCTTTTATAGAGGTTCAGTTATTTCTGACAAGTGTAATGTTAACCCAAGAAAGTATCAGATTTAAGAGTTCCACTGGAAGGGTGCTAGTGAGCCAGGCCAAGATGCCAGCTGAAGCCTAAAGCTCTGGATCAGACCTGCACAATTTTGGATAGAAATAGTGGTCTCTGGGAGGAAAAAATAGCAGAAAGAAAGAAAGAAAGAAAGAAAGAAAGAAAGAAAGAAAGAAAGAGAAAAAATGAGTGAGCAGGAAAAAAAAAGAACAGATGGCTGCTTTTAAAGCTGCAAATTAGGAGGAGCTATTGTACTTAATGCAGGCAGAAGAACAACACCAAAAGTGGAGAGGCTACAAAGGATGCTGCACAACCTGAATGAGGATAGTGCTGCAACTAAAGCTGAGCTGCAGGAATGAAAGCATAAAATATTTGGCCTAAAAGACAATACAAAAATTGTGATAAAAGATGGATGCTCTGGAAAATTTCTAAAGAAGGACTAACATCAGGATACATGGAATATAAGAGCAAGTGAGTAATGGTAAATCTGATTCATTCTTATTGCAGCAGTTACATGAGAAATTTATGATACCAGTAAATCAAGAAACACTTATAGAGGTTATACACATGTGAGAAGGTGGCAAGCAGCAGAAGGCAGGCATAGAAATGTGTTGGCATGTTTCTATTCCTTTGCTGTAAAAAATTAAATAATAAACCATGCTAAAAGCCTTAGATTTATCCTGTCTGCTGGAATTTTCATACATCTGGTTGAGTGCAACTTAACAGTCTATAAGAGCAGGAAAGCTATGCTAGAAGTATTAAATGAATTAGGAGTGAATGGAAGAGCTGCATGGTTGAAATTCCCTGCAGTTCTGGAAGTACAGCAGGAAGTGGGATTGGGATTATTTAGGCTAAACAATGTTGAGGATGCATACACATTTTAATAAAGGTATCATCGAAAACTAAACAAAGGCATTAAAAAATATAAACTTTCTCCAAGAGATGGACTATGAGAGCAACCTTGGACATAGGAGAGTTGGCACAGAGATGATGGGCAAGCATGAAACTTCAGATGCTGAAACCTCTGCAGAGAAAATGTTTGACCAGAAATTGCAGAGGGGTCACATCCCAGCAGTAAAAGAGATGAAAAAGAAAACAAAATAACAAAAACAAACATAAGGTGATGATAAATGAGATGAAATAATGAAGGGGAAAAATAAAGAGTTATATCAAGGTGACAGAAGACTGATAACCAAAAAGAACTTACTTTGGTTTGTCTAGATATAAGTTAATTGGAAATGCTTACTATTAGCACTGGTGAATGTATTTTTTCAAACAATTTCTTAAAATTAATCAAAATTCTCTATGAAAACTCCTTTGCATACATTAAGATAGGCTTATATACTTAATGGTATGAAACAGGGCTCCCCCTTGTCCCCATTGCTTATTGCTCTAGTTATGGAACCTTTTGCAAATTATAAAACATTAAATAAAAATATTTAAGGCATACTAATACATAATGAATTAATCCCCAAAATACAATTGTTTGCAGTTGACATCCTATTAACTTTGATTACAATTTTTCTGTTATTGCAGTATTCCAAGCTATAGAAATATTTCGAAGAATTTAGGACTCAGTTTTAATGAGAATAAACTAAAATACTACCTGTTAATTATAGACTTAATATGATAGAGAAGAAATTATGTACATTGTAAAAGATGGTAAAATCAGTTACTTATGAATAATCTTGTCTGATAATAGAAATTATAATAATAACTTAAATTCCATAAAATAAAATCTTAATAAATGGAATATTTTGTTTCACTATGGAAGAGATACTCTCCTTAAATAAACTGATTATCCTTTCTAAAATTCTATATATAATACAATCTTTACCCCTCCCACTTCCAATAAAAATATAAAAGGGTAGAATTCTTTGTTTCTGAGATTTTTATGCTTTCCTAATAAGCCTTGATTTGCTTTAAACCATCCCATTAGAGACTGGATATTGGGTGGTATTGGTCTTCCAGATTTAGAACTATATTCCTTATCCTCAATTGGTAAGCATAATTTCTTGGTTAAACAGCAATTATAATGCCAAATGGAAAAATATTCATGGAGGTATTTGGTGTAAATCCAATAATTTACAAAATCATATCATACTAGAATAGCTGCTAATAAATTTCATTGGTTAGTAAAAGACTAGTTTATAGAAAACAAAAACAAACCAGTTAACTAATATTATATTAATGTCATAATGACCGCCTTTAAAAATTGCATTTTCAGGAACCCTGAAAATTAAGCATGGATTTTATGTGTATTTTCAATTGCCTATACTCAAAATAGTATTATTACATTTAATTTAACAATGACTACATTTAAAGACAAAAACTTGTTATACTGGTACCATTTACTAGTCAATGGGAATTTACAAAATATTTACCATATCATTAATAAGCTTGAGTTAAACAAAGATATGTGGTTAGAAATTCAAAGTTGTAGACAGTTTGTTGGACATAAGATTAATCTAATGCAACAAATAGTTAAAAATTATTTCACCAGATTCATTGATTTACTCATTATTCTAATGCACCAGAATATAATTGGTAAGACACTTCTATCTAAAATATATAAAATAGTTAAGGAATCAACAGTATGTCACAGACAAAGCTATTGGGATCATTCTAAACTTAAACAGGCCAAAAAAATAAAAATAAAAAAATAAAAAAAAAAGAAACTGCACTTGTAACTGTATCACAATTTATTAAACACTGAGTGCTTTTGTCTTAAAACTTTCTTAAACAGACTTCATCAGAGTAATTCTGGGGAAAGCAAGCGTAGCACAATTTATATAAAGGTTAACCACCAATGAAAGGCTGATAAACTGAATAAATTAATACATTCCTGAATATTAAAATTACACTCTATGTTGGATAAAAGCAAATGATAAATAGTAGAAAATAGTAAAAAAAAATATTATAAAATGATACTATGAAATGTTGTTAAACCACCACATCATTACAAATGTTTAATGCAACCTGGAATAAAATGCTAACTAATAAATAAAATAAATATAATTAAAATTAAACATAAGCTGCTTTGATTTTTTTCTCAAAAATCTTTATTGGTTAGTTTTAAAAATCTAGTAACACTTAGATATAAAGGCTATATTTGACGAGAATAAATGGCTTTAAACAAACATGCAACATAACTGTAATACACTTATTTACAAATGTTTCATACAATTATAAGTATTCAAGTATTGGTAAGCTATATAATTCTAAGTTACTGTACCACCAAGACAAGAGCATGATCTTAATGATTACCCAATGCCAAACTCGTGTTAAAATGGGATAAGTTGCTTTGATTTTTAAAACACTTGCCAAGGAAACAGAATTATTTAGGCCAGGTGCAACTGTGACATTCAGACTAAGTTGCAAATTAAGTTGCTTTAACTCAAGGAAGATACCTGTATCCCAAGACAACAGTTTCACCATAACTCTGTCAATGACAAAAAATAAAAACTTAGGACAAATAGTGGGATGCCTATAAAGGCATTAGTAGTTTTATTTTTCCTTGCATCATAATAATGTTCCTTTATTCTATCTTTCAACTTTCTGATAGTTTTCCCCATGTAGAATGCATTGCAGGAACCACAGATAACCAAATATAAAACATAGGTACTATTGCAATTACTTTTCCTAGGCATGATATGGTTGTCTCAAAACTGTGAACTATTAGATATAGGTCTTCATGAATGCACTTGCACATCTTGCAGAACCCACATTTCTGCATGTTACTGTGGGTCAATTAAGTTTTTGCCAATACCAGTTCTGAAAATGTTTTAATATTCTTCCCTCTTGAATAAACCACTACAGAGCCATTCCAAAACATTTTTTTAATCTCTTCTATAAAACCAATATCCCAGTATAGCTTAATAATACTCATGTACTGTGAGTGTTAGTGTTGAATGGTACCACAAATAACAGGGTATTTGCATTTGGCAGGTCCTTATGTTCAATGCCAGTAGTTATAACACTCATGTTCACCTCTCTACATACATTTGTATCAGTCCCTAAAATGGATGCAAAATGGTCGTGTCAATGGCCCTCCATTTCAGCCCTGATTTTCCTTAACATCTGCAGAGCATAACCTTTGTCCAAAAATAAACAAATTAAATTGTGTAACTCAGTGTCAAACATAGTATCATTAGAAATAAGCCAAGAATGTCTGACAATCTGCCTTTAACAATGGACTTTTTTTCAACAAAGGGGTGACAACTATCATAGGGGAGGTAAGTGTTTGAAAAAGTCTCCTATAAATAGTTGAGGAGTAGCAACTCAAGTTCATATTCTTCTCCATTATAATATCAAGATAGCTGAAATTATTTCTACAGCTAGAATAGGTGAATTTTAAAAAAATCGGTCAAATTCTGCCATTGGTCGAGAAAATATCCCCGTTCATGCATACTACCCTTCCACAGAATTAATACATCATCCAGGAAGCAGTAGTAGCCTTGTGTCAATGCCAGAAATTTGGAAGTGAAAACAGCCCTCTTCTCTCACATGTCAAAAACAATGTTGGCATATATGCAGGCTCAAGCTGCCCCCATAGCAACATAAGAAATCTGGTGATAATATTCATCCTCAAAATATATAAAGCTTACTTTCTTGCTGAATGGCCAACTGAAAGCAGCAGAACTTTAGAGCTCAATAAACTAGTAAAATTAAACAGATAAAATGTAATATCTTTAAAGAAAGAACTACAAAAATGTATAGATAAATAACTAAACTATATAAATAGTAATTTTGGCGGACTTCCATTAAAATTTTCCTGTCAGAAAATTTGGAGATTATTTCAGGTTCTGAAAATGAGCAATTCAAGGAATTCTAACCCTGATGCAGCTTTAAGAAAGGAACTACAAATGATGACAACCACCTTACAGGAATTATCTTTGAAGATGGATGACTTTAAAGAAAAGTTAGAGAATCTTAAAATGAGCCACCAAAAACAGACTGATACTTTCAAGGAACTGCTACAACAGCATCAGTCAAAAATATTAAACCTAGAGACGTCTCTAAATGACACTGAAGGAAGACTTAAAGAAGAAGCACAAAAGGAATACATACTTAAGCAAAATACCCGGCTGCTGAACAAAGCAGATGACTTGGAAAATAGAGAAAGGAGAAATAACATTAGAATCTTCGGGTTACCTGGAAACACAGAAGGTAAGGCTATTATTTCCTTTTTAACAACTTGGCTACCTGATTTCTTAGACTTAAAAGAAGGTTTATCCTTTGGTATCAAGAGAGCAGACAGAGCTCTGGGGAAATCTGTTTCTGCATCAGCAAATACTCCTCCTACATCAATAGTTATAACATTTGTTTCATATTTGGACAAAGAATTAACTTTAAGATCTGCCTGGAGGAAAGCACCTTTAAAATAATGTTTATTCCACCAGAGTAATAGAACAAAGGAAAAAAGTTAGGCCAATGACAAAATTACTAAAACGAAACAATATCAAGGCACAGCTTGCCTTTCCAGCTAAGATAAAAATTCTGTATGCCAACAAGATGAGAACATTTAATGATTTAGAAGATGCTTCTTCATTTATTAAAAACAACAAAGTGATTTCTATCCCAGAAGATATGGAATGGATACCCCCATCTCTTAAAAGAATAAAAGAAACAAATGCTTGGACTGATGTTAAGAAGAAAAAACAAAAGACTGATTCCAAAACAGTTGCTCCAAAAAAATAACTGTTTATACTAATCTCGTGAAGAATCAACTCTGATATGAACTGTCATCAGAAACTAGTTAAAATGAGAATGTATTTTTGCATATCAGCTTAAAACAAAAAGATATATAATTAACCTGGAAGCTTTCATGTTTAATTTTGGAAAATCGAAGAATTAAATGGTTTTCCACACAGGTACAGGTAGGTTAAGATTGTTTAGCTCACTTTATTAGTAAAATAAAATCCATGTGTTATTTATCATAAACATCTATACAACATAAATATATATGGCCTCTTTGCTGTAACTGGCGAGAGCTATCATCTCTTGTTTCCTTGCTGACTTCACTTATCTATTTTATTTAACTAAATTTATTTGGTTAAATGAAGCACTTTTTAATTCATTTCTTTTCAGTTTGCTAAATTATTATATCCTTTGTGGTCTTAGAGTGCCTCTCTGTTTGTTGGACTGTGTATGCCTATGTCCGCTCCGCTGGATTATATAATAGAAACGGCACTGGTTCGGATTGTCGCAGTTACTCCTATGTCGAGTTATGCATTGAATTGTCGATATGCATTTAGCTGACATTATGCACAAGTCCAATGTTGCACTAGTATAGGCTGTGTACAATTACTTGTTGGTTAATGTAACTGTTTCATACATTATACATGTTCATAGTTGTGTCTGACAGCTGCTTGAGTATTATTGTAGTGGATGCCGAAAATGCTTAAGAGGTTGTTGTGCACAGAAGCCATTACAGGGCTAGCTTGTTTGGATAAAGCACTGGCATGTTTCTTGTTCACCTGGGATGCTGTAGTGTGGGATATAATGATGTGCTTGCTGGGTGGTTGGGGAATTGTTGCTGCATCTATAGACTTATTGATTGTGGCCTGGAACATACAATATTTGTTTGTTGTTTACAACTGTCTAATCGGATTACTTCTCTTTCCTCTTTTCTCTTGTTATAAAAAAATAAAGGAGGGAAAAGATTACATTGGTGGGAGACAGAAGTGAAGCTTTTGTAATATGTAAGCCTCACGAGTTCTTTAGATTGCTTTTCTCGAAACCCTGAGCAGCGTTCACTTCACTTGTCCATGGCAATGGGAAACAATGACATAATCCCTAAATAGCTTCAGAGGTGAATTTCAGCAGGCACTGTCACAACAAAAATGAAACAAACAGTCTTCCATATAGCTGCCAACTTATAAAGTGCCAAAGTATTTAATGTAAAAAGAGAAATGACGCAGCCCAAAATAATTATAGTAGATGACTATTGGGTAAATTAGCAATTCACTTTTTGCTGGATTCCAAAATGGTGGTCGTCTAGGGAACAGCTTGTGCACAGAGCTCCTTACCTCAATTACAATTACTAGGATTCTACATACCTCGAAAAGAGCTACATTACCTTCATATCTTCGGAACTTTCATTACCTTTGCAGTGGGCAATATTCAAAACAGCCTTTCATCATTTCTGGCTCTTCCACAGTGTTATTTTCACAAGAGATCCAGGGAGGCCTGCTTCTACTTGAAATACTTCTAACTCCACATGGCTAAACAGATAAAAATGACAAGTGACTCTACTACAATGGATATACAAACAACAAAAGCCAAATCCTCAGCAATTTTTTCACCTGAAAAAGATGTTCTTTCAAAAAGACAGAGAACAAATAAACAAAATGTGGAGCCTATTAAAAGTAATATTAACACCAAAGAAGATTCCAGCTTTCACATGGATGAGCTGAAACAGGCCCTTCAACCCATTCATTCTGCCATACAAGGTTTCTCGGAACAACTCTCCACTTTAGGAAAATCCATCAATCAAATATTGGACAGAGTGGACACACTTGAACAAAAAGTACAATCTAATGACTTTCAATTACAGTCTTTATCGGAGGATCTGCGTGCCAAAACAGCTCTTATTTCGGATTTACAGACAAAACTTACAGATCTAGAAGCTAGAAGCAGACGTAATAATATTTTAATAAGAGGCCTCCCAGAGAAATATGACAGTCAAGGCTTACTTGTTACAACAAAGCAAATATTTGAATCACTTCTCCACTCAGAAGGTGAAGGTGGAAAAAATGTAATAATAGAGAGAGCCCATCGTGCGCTTCATAAAAGTCAAGATGCCTTAGCTCCTCGCCAAATATACACAAAGCTACTCAATTTCCAGACTGCTCAACAGATTCTATATGCAGCAAAAAAAAATAAAAACTTCATATGGAACAACCACAAATTAACTTTTTCACAAGATCTACCCATGTCTATTAAGGAGAACAGACAAAAACTAGCTCCGTTTTGTTCAGACCTTATCAAAAGGAACATCAGATTTCAAATGCGCTTTCCAAACACACTGATCTTCTTTCAAAATGACATTAAATATACTGCAACCTCTCAAAGCGAAGCAAAAGAAACTTTCCTAAAAGTATTTAACAAGGTTCCTGAAACTTTATAAACTCATAAACTTCCAATACAAAGTGTTTCAGCAGATCTACCCCTCATAGGCTCAGTTTACTCACCGGAGGCTTCAGTGACAGTGTCGCTCACTAATCCAGCTTCAACACAGTCCGTTTAGCAGGTTAAAACTGTTTAAAACGCTTAAAACGTCTTTTTTTCCTTTCTAAGGCAGATCCACGTGTCAAGCAAGGAACGTATCTTCTACGCGAGGTTTCCAGTAGGATTTCTATTGCTGGGGACTCCTTGGAGCGTACGCTTGTAAGGTTCGACTTACATCAATCGCGCTTACAGCGCTTTATATAATATAATGTTCCTGCATACTTTTTATGGATCATACTTACATAGTTTAGCATAAAAAACAGTTTTTATTTCAGGGGCACCTTAGTTACGCTAAGCGGGGATTATTATGGTCTGTTTAACTTCCCTTTCCCCATGTTGTATAAAGTATGTATTGTAAATGCATAAATAATTACACTAACACACGCTAAGCATACACAATTTATCTAGCAATACAACAGATGTCAGTAAGAGATATTTAGTTTAACTGCAGCAGGATGTTACAGTAAGAGTAACTAGAATAAAATCATAACTATAGCAAACTTTGTTCATATGAAGTAACCAGTATTTGATCACATACATATAAAGAAAACTATATGATAGCACTTACATATTTTACTATACTGTCTTCCTGTTTTACTGAATTGGCTGTTGTCTACAGATATATAAATATGTATGCAGAGTTGGATAATAAAGGAATAATTACGTGTAAAATGCCATCAGGGGCATGGTGCCCTCAGAGTTAGGCATAAGGCTGTAAAACTAACTTAATGATATAACTAAACATGCAGTAAATAGCTAAGAAGGGGATTTAAAGACCATTTAAACTTCAATCAGAAGTCCATATATCCGGTAAACAGTAATCACAGAAAGAGGGAGGGGTACAAATAACATAACAAGATCCTTAGTTTTAAATTAGCTCTGTTATTAACAGAGTCTGTTCAGTGTAAATACATTTTTGTCCAACAATATCACAAGTATTCATTCTGTCTAGCTCCTTAATCATTTACAACTTCTATTATATTGTTATAGGCACTAGTAACATGTTCTTGTATACGATAAGCTTCATAAGGCTTTAGTGGTGTGCCAATTTTACAGTGTACCTGTTATGTTTGTGACTCTATATAAATGGTTATTATTAGTACTAAATCTGTTCTGTATGGAATCCATAGATCTTCATTTCTCATATGTATTAAGTTTAAGCAAATAGGCGTACATATGTATATTTACTTACATCTCGCCATAGTTATTTGTCATACTAGTAGGAGTATTATTCATATATGGATGCTATATGTGCACTGTAGTAGGGATCTAGTTTGATAATCTTTTGGATGAGTTTTTCCTTGTACATATGTATAGAACTGTTAGGTTTTTTTTATGTTTGTTTTTGTACTTCTTCTTCTAAGGGGTTCGGGTGGGTAGGCACCAGGGCATGTCAGAAGGAGTACTTTGCTACTTTCTCCTCTACACTCAAACTTTTTACAGACACAAATCAGATGTGGATCTCCATCTCCCTTGTTTTATATTGCAATTACAGTGCAGACTCTTTTCAACACACATTAATCTATTCATATATAATATTAAGACTCCAAATATATAATGTTTCCTTACACCCTGTTTAGGATTAACATACATGAGTTGGTCTGTTGACTCTTGGAATATCAAAGGCTTACAAAATACTGCTAAAAAAAAACTGCTACTCCACCTTGTGTTTAAATCCCAGGCTAGTATCTGTTTTCTTCAGGAAACTCACCTATCTAAAGAAGAGTGGGAGAATGTAAAAAATAGAAAATGGATTAGGTCTATAATAAGTGCTGGTGATAGCACAAATTCGAAGGGTGTGGCCATTATAATTAAGAAACAATTCCAGGAAGTTATTAACGAATTTAAATCTGATATAAATGGCAGATGGTGCTACTTCACTTCTACGCTCCCAGACTCCTCCAAACCAATTCTTTTCCTGAACCTATATGGACCATGCTCTCAACAACAAACTTTTATTTTAGAAATTTATAATATACTAAACTCATTTCCAAATTACTTGTTCATAGTAGGTGGGGACTGGAATGCTGTAATAGATCCTAGTCTAGACCGCACCAGCAACTCCTCCTCTTATAACTTCCAAGCTTCTATAGCCCTAGAGGAACTTATCTCAGATTTTAATCTTATAGACACCATTACTTTCAGTAATATTTCGACCAAAGAAAATTTATATACTTTCTACTCTAATTGCCACAAATCTTGGTCACGTCTAGACTTCTTTTTAATTTCAGACACCCTTTCTAAATTCAAAAATACCTTCAATATTGAACCCCGATTTCTTTCTGATCATGCAAAAATCTCTCTCAAAATTACATTCACTACCCCTGCTTTTACCTTTGCTAACTGGACCCTTAACAATAACTTACTAAATAATAAAGATATATTAAATAAAATTAATAACATACTATCGGATCTGGATATCAATCTTACAAAGTCCCAAATTCCTCCAGACATCCAATGGGCGGCTTGCAAAGCTGAAATGAGAGGGTTTTTGATTAGTAAAGCTTCCTTTCTTAAAAAACTCAACATAAAAAAAGAAAAGATTTTATCCTTAAAACTCTCATCTTTAGAAATAAATCAGAGATTATCCCCAGACCCAAAAACTGATGAATTAATCAATACAACGCGCAAAGATTTACTTGAACTTCACTCGCAAAATTATTCCTTACAGGAACAAAAACTTATAGCAACATATTCTGAATGGGCACAAATTCCCTCAAGAACTTTGGCAAGAATATTAAAAAACAATAGCGGTGCTCCAAGAATATCCACCCTTCATTACCAAGGGAAAATCTACAAATCAGATTCTGAAATAATACATTTATTTTTTGAATTATTTTCAGATATTTATAGTAAAAATGAACGAAACACTCTCAATCCTCAGATGGAGTCTTTCCTTAACTCCATTAATTTCCCCTCTCTTAAAGATAATCAAGTTTCACTCTTATCCGCCCCGTTCGACATTCAAGAAATACAAAACATCATAAATAACCTCAAAACAGGTAAATCTCCGGGCCCTGATGGCTTTACCACTAACTTCTTCAAAGTTTTTTGCTCAAAAACCTCCTCCATCCTATTAAAAGTCTTTAACTGTATTATAAAGAAGGGTATTACTGACCTCCATTGGAACAACTCAAAAACTATCTTATTATTAAAAAACAAACAAGACAAAGCAGACCCACATAATTATAGACCAATCTCGTTAATAAATGTTGACATTAAGATTTTTGCTGCTATTTTAGCTAACAGACTACAAAAGACACTCCCATCTTTAATATCCCCTGACCAAGCTGGCTTTATGAGTAATAGACACACATGGGACAATACCCTAACCTTGGATTCCCTAATACAATTTACAAAAAAAGGTAAAAACCCAATATACGCCTTAACTCTGGATGCATCTAAAGCTTTTGACAGAGTCAATTGGGATTTTTTGTTTGCTACTTTGTCCCATTTCAATGTACCTAAATCCTTCTCGGATATGATTAGAATACTCTATACAAACTCTTACACATACCTATACATAAATAAACAGAGATCCAAGCCAATATTGATTACCAATGGAACAAGGCAGGGGTGCCCACTTTCACCCTTTCTCTTTAACCTTTTTATTGAGCCCTTTTTTCTATATATCACTCAAAATACCCACCACAATATCCCTAAAATCCTAAATACTCACGTTGCACTATCAGCTTTTGCAGATGATCTAAATCTATACTTTCAATTTCCCAATTCAGATCTACCAAAAATTTTTGACGCCATCAGGATCTTCTCTTCTGCCTCAGAATACCAAATTAATAACAAAAAATCACATATCTTCCCAATCAATCCTAATGCTCACAAATCTTTTTATTTTCCTGAGTCTTCTTTCCAAATAACATATAACATTAAATATCTAGGTATCCACTTTGAACATAACCAAGCTTCCATGCTTCAAAACAACCTACTTAAAACATGGTCTATTATACAACAAGATCTACAAAGGTGGAAACTTCTGAATTTAGCTTTCTTGTCCAAAGTAGCTATAGTGAAAATGAATGTCCTACCCAGACTTCTATATCAATTCAATGCTTCAGATATGTTAGTCCCTAATAACTTTTTCTCCAAAATTAACAAAGACTTAGCTAAGTTCATCTGGTTCCCTAAGTCAGTTAGGATCTCTTACTCAAAATTAATCTACCCCAAGGAGAAAGGGGGGCTAGGCCTTCCAAACTTTCAACTGTACTACAAGATTATTTGCTCTAATAGAGTCTGGTCTATTTCAAACTTTAACAGCAAAACCCAAATACACTCTCCATCCTGGTTAAAAATTTGGTATCATCATATTATCTCTAACAAAATTAACCCACAGGCTATACCCTTTTTATCCACTATTTCTATGAACAACTGTAATCTAGCGCAGTCCCTGAAACATAAAATCAGGCTTTTTCAAAGCCTTATTAAAGACATCAAACTTGAAAATATTTTACCCCTTCTCCAACCACTTCATCATAATCCAAATCTCAAGATCAATAATGAAATGCTTGACCTCACTAAATTCCCTCTCATCAAGGATCTTAATGTTTGGGATATCCTCAAATATAGGTCAAAAACCCTTCCCGAGCTACGGTTAATTCTTGGGACCAATAATAAATACACAGTTATTCTCCGACAATTAAGAGAGATTATACTTGCACAACCTTTTAATTTCTCTCCTAATCTTCAGGAAATCAATAAACTAGTCGAAATTATCTCTGTAATCTCGAGCACTAAAAAAACAACTTCATCCTCTTACAAAATATTGAATACCTTGTTATATAACTCAAATTGTCTTTTCTCCAATTATTGGAATAACCTTGGCTCTCCTATTACAGAGGATCAAAAACTCTTAGCCATAAAATCTACCTTAGAACTCTCTCTCTTTAAGAAACTCTTATATACTCAACTGATGCTAAACAATAACTCCTACTACACTCCTGTAATACTTAATAAATTTAACCCCAACTCATCCCCCTCTTGTACTTGTTGTCCTTATCCGAGCGGATCTATTACACATTATGTGGTATTGCAGCCACTCTCACAAACTCTGGTGCTCTCTAAAAGTCCGTCTGCAAAAATGGGTTATTACACCTCCACACTTTCGTGGGAAACAGCCATTCTTCATATTCCTACCTCCAAATTGTCTAAATTACAACTCCACATATTAATTATTCTTTGTTCACTTATTAAACTATACATCACTAATAACTGGTTGGATCGCACCAGACTTTGTTGGAAAGGTTTCAAAGAGATGGCTTATAAACACATTTCAGCTCATAAATTCATTATAAAGGGTCCCAAAAAAAGAGCCTATTTTAGTAAATTATGGAAATATCTTATAGATTTAATCCTTAGTGAATAACTCCCTATCCATGCATTTAGTGCAATATGTATCCTTACTCCTGTTAATTAATGGAGATCCACTGTCAACCCAATCAATGTTATTTTCCTACTTCATGTAATACTCCTGTAGAGATTTGGTAGCATATTATTTTGTAAATATTGTATATAAGTGTTTTTGGCTAGATTGAGTACAATGCTTTCCTTGTGTTTTTCTTTTTCTTCTTTTATGTACCACATTTAAACTGTTTTGATACTCACATTATTCTGTAACAAATCAACGTATTATTTTAATGTTCTTAACTGCAATGTTTTCCATTTTTCTGTATGCATTGTTTCATATTATGGAAAATAAAATAATTATTTGAAAAAAAAAAAAAGCAATTCACTTTTAGTTTGTTTTAACTCCTTAAACAAGAAACTATGAACAAGATTAAATGCAAAGTAGGTAGGAAGAAACATGCATTTGTTGATCCTTTGATGTAAATTGGTAAATATATAATAATCAAAGTTATTTGTTTAGAATGAATTCCTGATTCCAGATGCCTATCTGGGTTATGTTTAGTAAATATGACATTGCCTTTAGAATAAGTGCCTTTCAAGCCGTCATTAAAATAATAAGGCTATGCAGGACATGTGACATTTTAGAGAATGCAAATTGTTATAATCTGGAATAAGCAGTTAATGTTTTAATCATAAACAATATTTCAGATTTTCTTAGCATCTGGGAAAATGCACAACATTGGAACTGATTGTATTTTAATCAATTATTTCAGACCTTGCCCTGCATAACCATCAATCGATACAGAAGAGAATTCTGACATGGAATTGGTTGGTTTGTTAATCATTATGCAGATAGAATGCAAGTAATATTATTTATAGTTAGTGGAATAGAAAAATTATTAACTTCATTATGCTTGTACTCAATGATTTTACCATTAAGAGAGCTTGTGGCTACTGACTTATAAAGTTTCTCTAATGTACTATTGATTGTTAAAAATGAAAATCTTTTATGCAGTGAAAGGAAGGGAAGAGGGGAATCTTTGCTACTAGAATACTCTAGTCTTGTTATGTTTATTTATTGAGTGATTTTTGCAATTTAAACATGCCAGTAAAGAAATGAGATACACATTGGTATATTAGTAAGAGTGATGATTATTACCTCTGACATGTTTCAGTGATTATACTATTTGTAATATTGATTATATACTCTATTATTATTTGAATATCAAAAGTTTGCAAAGTTTACATTGAACAATTTGTCCAAAATTCTAACCTTTTTATAGTATAGAGAACTTATAAGACAGAACAAATTTCTTGTAGTGGCTGTCAGATACTTGTTTTCAGTCTTAAATAGAAGACCTTTGTGTGCTAATACTGTTAATATTCAATATCTCCTTCAGTTAGAAATGGTAAATATGATGACATAGTGGATAATATTGGAAACTTCATACATTTATGGCTTTTTAAAGTACCTGTTTATTTATTAATAATCATGAATAAAGTGGTTACAGTCATAAACATCAAATTAGATGTATGAGTTACAGTCCATAACATTTACAAATACAACAAAAGAACAGGATATTAAACAATACTTTCAAATACAACAAAAGAACAGGATATTAAACAATACTTTCAAATACAACAAAAGAACAGGATATTAAACAATACTTTCAAATACAACAAAAGAACAGGATATTAAACAATACTTTCAAATACAACAAAAGAACAGGATATTAAACAATACTTCTATATCTTTTGCGCTATAAGTGCATAGAATGCCTTTTAACTGTGACTTGTAATTCTTCAGTGTGTGAATTAGTATGATTTTTGATATCTGAGTAGGAGTCTATAGAAGTAAATTGTAGATTATAGTAAAACTGTAGTTAAATACATATTAACCGGTGTGTTATGGTGCAATTTCTCCTATAAGTAATAACACTAGTGCTGTACCATAAATAAGCAACACAATCACACCTTTTTAATAGGGATATTTTGAGAAATATAATAAACATCACTTGTTTACAACATATAAATACTAATTGTTAATTGATTATGACTACAACTAAATTCTGTTACAATAACTTTATGGACAGTAGGATATCATAAAGCTATTAAACTGAGTCAGATTTGCTTTCAAAATATTTGATTTCAAAAATCCAAGCTGATTTCAAACCTTTAATCCTCTCCTCTAGAATTCCATCATATATAACAAAAATTAAAGAATTTAAACCTTGGCTATTATTAGGATTACATATTTTTCTAGATACTAATTATACAACATAAATCAATAAAGTAATGATATGGGACTCATTAAAAGCTTATATATTTGGTAAAACTTTTAGATGGTACAAAATAAAATAAAAGAGTAGGATACAGAATTATTAGATGCACAATCCAAACTGAATTCAATTAAAATTGAAAAAAAAAAACAAGTCTCTCCACAAATCCGAAAGAAAGTAGAGGAGTTAAATAAAAAATATAATGAAATATTAACATATAAAACTAGTTTAGCTTTAGAAAAATTAAAAGTAAACTCCTTAGCTACCTATCCCAAACATCTACACAGCTTACCCACAAGAATCAAAATACAAGCCAAAGCTAATAACATTAATAACATTCATCATTAAATGAAAGGAAAGAATGTATCAGATATAGGAGATATTCTTGATGCATTCAGATATCACTACATGGAACACATTAAAAAAGAGAACTCTCATACTGACCAACTAAACTTGGATAGTAATTCTATCATTATTAAAAAAATACCAGAAGAATTAAAATCAGATTTATAAAAGCCTATATCCCATAAGGAAATTATTGAGAGAATTAAAGAACATAAGACAAATAAAGCACCAGGAATAGACGATCCCCCGGATTTACTAAACTTCCATGCAGGACTAGTTTAGTCCTGCACGGAAGTGCCTGTTTAGGAGCAGGACAGCAGCGCACCATGCATAGTAATGAAGACACGCTGGCCAAGCCTCTAGGCTTACATGGAACATGTACGAGTGCAAGGGGTGAGTCTGAGAGCAGAGCCCTCAGAATAAACATGCCCCTGCAATGTCGAACAGCAGAAGCTGTTAAGAAATGAGCGAAATCACTCACAGGTGTCCCCATATCCCCACCAACAGACCTCCATGCTTACAACAGCAACAGGACATATAAAGTAAAAGATGAAAATCATCTATAGCGTTTAAAACACCGATCAAAGCTAACGGTAGGTGCACGGGTGTGCCCATTGCTTAGCTACAGTTAATGTAGCTGAAATAGCAAAAGGAGGATAAAAATCAGGATATGTGCAAAGGAAGCAGTACAGCAATATTGTAGTGGACAGAGTGTTTGCCTCATGGGCAGTCAATCCCGGTTCGAGTCCCACTGCAGTATATTCCATTTCCATGTCAAATACTGTTATGATCAATATATTTAATTGTGTAACCTAATAAATAACATATATGTGTGAACTGGGGTAGGAAGCAGTGTAATGAATGATAACCCCATACACTTGTCAAATCCACCACCCACCAAGAAGAAGTAGACTATTACTGTTGAAAATAGATCAGTAGTAAGGATAAATAAGCACAGCTAAGCAGGTGCAAGTCTGTTTGCACGACGGGAAGCAGTTCTTACACAGAGTAAGCAATAGAGAGGCTAACCATGTGTAAGCAGATGTCACCGGAAGTTAGCAGTGCTTACCGTCGCCCAAGCCCGCTGACAACAGCGTAAAAGTGCTTTAACCACTCTGTATCCAATGGGCATCATTCTGGTCAGCAACAAATTAAACAGTCCCTGCAAGGCTCGAACCTAGGAGCCTGCACACCATAGCCAATGTGATTTACCACTAAACCACAGCAGATATTTATAACACTGATGTTTCCAGACACATAGCAACCAGCAATACCATTCAACATTACAGGACATGTAGCTAAATATGTAGATGCATGTGTGTGTGTGTGTGTGTGCGTGTGTGTGTGTGTGTGTATATATATCTAACTAAATATATACCTCTACGTCTCTGTATTACATATGTATACAAATATAGGCATACATATATATATATATATATATATGCATATATACATATATATATATATATATACATATATATATATATATATATATATATGTATATATATATATATATATATATATGTATGTATATATATATATATATATATATATATATATATATATATATATATATATATATATATATATACATATATATATATATATATATATATATATATACATACATATATATATATATATATATATATATATATATATATATGTGTGTATATATATATATATATATATATATATATATATATATATATATATATATATATATATATATATATATATATATATATATATATATATATATATATATATATATATATATATATATATATATATATATATATAAATGTGTGTGTGTGTGTGTGTACACAGATATATATCTAAGATATGAGACAGCACATAAAAATGATATATGACCACAGGCACCGCCAATGGGGGTGAGGGGTCTCGATCAACATACGTGTTACACATACCAATACCCTCCCCCCCAGCCAAACAGGTGAAACATACAAATAAACACACAAAGTAAATAAACCACTGCTTCCCAAACCACATGCAGGATACTACCAGTGGGAGAAACATTGTGGATCCGCTAAGTCTAATCTACAAACAAAGGCTGGAATGTCCCTTGCGGGACAGCCAAAAAATTCTAGGATTTTTGGATTTCTGCCATTACACAGATGCCGCAGGGCAGGACGCGTATATACCCAGACTACAAGGTTGGGAAAGCCTGTTGATCCATGGATCGAGGCAACATTCGTGATGGGTCCCGAGAAGTGGAGAGTGGGCAGTGTGTAGTGGGGTGGTTAGACCCGACCTGCACCCAGAGAAAAGATGAATGCTGCGGAGGAGGAGCGGGGGGACTGTGGGCATGTAATTCTGGGTCGAGGTGTGCAGGTATTGGCAGGAGTGGTTCTAATCAGAGCAACTCATGGATGTAAGCAATAGTTTGAAATGGGCAGAGCTGTCACCTAACGAGCAAGCATTCCCTGTACGAGTCCCACTGCAGCACAGTCTATTGTAGATGGCAAGGCACATCATAACCAATTTTGTTGATGCAAAACACACTAAATAACACCAAATAACACGATTGCAGCTCCCTACTGTAGGCATGTTATCTGTTCTAACTGGCATCACAACTTATTATTGTTGTACTCACCCAGGGGTGTGAGTGTCCAAATCTACCTCCAAATTTAGTCATGTGCACAGCTGCTGCTGTAGAAGAAATGGCCAGCTGTAGACATTCCCTTCAGCCATCCTGAACATCCCTGGCTATTTTCCCTACTGTCTGTCACTCATTGTGCCCCTTTAACACCACTTACCTATCAACCCCTTTTTCTTTTCTTTTGAACGTTTAAAGTTACAATTAGGTGACACCTTCTTCCCCAACTATATTGACAGAAAGGGAACTCACTACCCACATCTATTACCTCAGCTGTCTCAAAGGACTCATTTAAAAAAACACTTATAGGAACACCTCAAGCACACTTGGATCTGCACATGCTCACCACCTGGCTAAATCCCCCCCCCACTTACACTCTATACCCCTACATCAACTACTGAAACTAACACCTCTTTGTCCTGCCTCACATACATATCCCAACATCCTTTAAAACTACCCTATTGCACCCTTACCAATCATTCCCACAACCTCATATACAGTTACAATGTCGCCCCCTTTACCTAACTACCTACCTATTCCTTCACTATTCACTTCTACTCTACCAGACAAGTATGGAATAACTAAATCTAACCTGAATACATGAGTGCATCCTATCCACAACTGTTAAAATGGAATTTAACTTCACCTTAAACCGACCTTTGTCAACTGTTATACCTGACATGTAAACTTTAACTAAGCATGAATAATACCTACATGTTAACTTAAACTAAGCATGAATAATATGTTACTTTGCTATGTTAAGTCTGTCACTCTCTATGAATGTGAACACCTTTACTTGTAAAGATTTGCTGAGTCTTACTGTGGAGCCTGTCTCCCCGGGCCTCCGCTGAAAATGGACAAGCATCCAGTTGGAGTTTCCCGGTCAACAAATATAAGTTAAATAAATAAAGTAGCGCGGTGGTAAATGGGAGTAAGCACATTTAAGCAGCAGTAAGCAGGTTTATGCCCGTTTGTGTGGTGATAAGCAATGTTTACAATGGTTAAGCAATGTAGAAGCTAACTCAATGTAAGAAGCCATAACCAGAGGTTAGCACTGCTTACCCTCATGCAGACCAGTGCAAACCTGCATACTATTGCTCAAAAGTGCCTTAGTCGCTCTGTAGCCAACAGCTGTCATCATATCCAGCAACAAATTAATCTGCACTCCCAAGTTGCAACCTCCGGACCTTGCGCACTATAGTCAAAGTGAGTTCCCACTAAGCCATGGTAGATACACATACAGTTGCTGTTATCACAAATATGTCATCCAGCACAGTCATTCAACAGTATAGGAGATGTATGTAATTGCGTAGATTACTACGAGCAACCATATATACATTGCTCAAATATAGTATTTTGAGCAGTCTATGTGTATCATAAAAACAGTGCCTGTCCAGTCATACTGGGAGAACAGTAGTCTTGCATAATACTTAAGAGAATAATACAAAATGGTGCACATCGAGGGGGCGTGTGGGCATGCTTCATGCGCAAAATGTCAAACCTGGGACATCGGTTCCGTGGAACCGGGAGATGAGGCTGGCCAGGTGTGTGAGCAACCTGCTGCTTCTCAAACCCCTGGCAGGATGCTACCAGTGGGAGAAACAGTGTAGACCAGCTAAGTCTAATCTTGACATAACAACAGGTCCATCCCTGGCGGGATGAACCAAAAATTGTGAGTCACATTGATGTTTGCACCAGTATCAGAGGACAATCAAGGCAAGGCTCGTACATACATGGACTAAATAGATGAAGAGTCTGCAGACGCTTGGGTTGAGACAGTATACTGGATGAGTACCGAGATGTGCAGAGAGGGCAATGTGTGGAGGTGTGGTATGGCTGGGCTAGCAACTGGAGAATGGATGGTTGCTGTGTATGTGGAGCTCGGGGGCGGAGGAAGGAACCATGGGTATGATATTATGGTAAAAATATGCAAATGAAACAGAACAGCAATAGTGTAGTGGTCAGAGCATCCACCCAATGAGCAGGCATTTCCGGTTCGAGTCCTACTGTAGCACAGTCTATTTTACATGGCAAAGCACATTATAGCCAATAGTTTTTTTTGCAAAACCCACTAAATAGCATATATGTATATATATATATATATATATATATATATATATATATATATATATATATATATATATATATATATATATATATATATATATATATATATATATATGTATATAAACTGGAGTATTGCAAGAAATGCACATGTGAAGTATCAGTGTCAGACTGAATAAGGCACTAGTAAGCAGGTTTAAGCACAAATAAGCAATAATGAGCATATGTAAGCACTAGTAAGCAGGCCTGAGGTCATATGCACGGCGGTAAGCAATGCCTACACTGGTTAAGCAATTCTGAAGTGAAAACCCTGTAAGCAGATGTAATGGCAGGTTAGCAGTGCTGACCTCCACGCAAACGTGCTAACAACTGACTAAACGTGCCTTAACCAGTCTGTATCCAATGGCACACGTTCTGCCCAGCAACAAAATAAACAGCCTCTGCCAGGCTCGAATACAGAACCCCACACACCACAGACAAAGTGATTTACCACTAAGCCATGTCAGATGTACATAACCCTGATGTATTCAAAACATATCAACCAGCCCAGTCATTCAACAATACAGAGAATGTATTCCAACATGTAAATGTATTTGTGTGAGTGAATATAGTAATATCTAAACAGATACAACATATCAATAGATGTAGATATCTACATATATATATATATATATATATATATATATATATATATATATATATATATCTATATCTATATATATATATATATATATATCCATAGCAATATATATATATATATATATATATATATATATATATATATATATATATATATATATATATATATATATATATATATATATATATACGGCCACACATCTGTAGATAGCAATGGTAGATTGAAAAATACAAATATGTCCACATGCACCGTTAATGGGGTTGGGACCCCCCAAAATAATATACGTCATGTATGAATAGGCATACCCACCACACACACGGCCAAACACATCAGCCCTGCAATACACTAAAGTGTTACAGATCACATAAGCAGGACCTGACATGACATGTGCACAACATGTAAACAGTACTACAACCCACCTGTATGATGTCAGGCTGGTATTAGTAACATAGCATGCAGTACAGTGTGGCTCCCATAGGAAATGTAAAATATGGCAGCTGTCAACATCCCCGGGGTACATATACACAGACACATAAATGCAGATACAGATATACAGATATATTAGTAAGACGTTGTCCTGTTCGATTCTCAGCTAGACCATCTTCTGTGTGGAGACATGCGTGAATGGGCATGCCTTCGTAGAAGGTTGTGCGTCAGGGCCGGCAACTCGGCACGTAAAAATCTACTGCCAATCATTAGCGGACCGGAGTTCCTCTGTGGCGACCCCTAACTGGGAAAAGCCAAAAGACAAAACAACAACATCTAGATATATATAGATATACATGTGACTACACAGACACACGCAGAGATATTTACAGTAAGATACATATGTAGAAGGTGCACACACTATGGAACAGCCACTATGCCTACAGTTAACACCTTAACAACTGGACACTGTATGGGCCACCCATACAAATGACAATCGTTGCCTGCAACATATACCCACAGAGAGGTCATAGGATAAACACCACACACAGGTTTGCAGACATGGATAACCCTTATTTGTGTACTATTACAGTTGTATATGCCATGTACTATAGCTGTTCAGACATTAACATCCATATAAACAGAGTAATGCACCTGTGAAACAGTTATACTAATACAGTAGTCTGGAAATGTTCACAACTGTTGCTGTCCAGGCCAAGCCCTAAAAACTGTACAATAGTAAAGACAGACTGGGCCACATGATAACAAACTATCAACAGTAAGTAATGCAGGTGTATAGTCCTGCAGCCTCTATCTACACTCTGTACAAAATCACTAGGTGGTAAAGACGTCAGTTAACCAAATGGAATATCACAGTTACATAACAAGGCATAACTGACACCATCACAAGCACACTGACAAACAGAACAGTCTGTATGGCAGGAGGCAGTAAGCCTGCATTAACCCAAAGTATGTAAGTAGTGTAAATATAGGTGCAGTGTATGGTACAGTACATCCAGATACCTTAAGGCAGTGCTCCCCTGATACCCCCACATTTCGTAATAGCGTAGGGTATTTATGGTGCATCCCTCTCTAGACTCATTTATGCAGGCCCATATACCCCTGTTACATACACTTGCCTCTGAATTGCATAAGGGCACACATGTATTGAGTAGGTGACACCCACACATATATGGCCTCAGCCCCACTGTATGTGTGGAGGATGCAACAGCAGTGGACTAATGGCAGCAATGGCAGTGTGATATACTCACAGCCCACTACAGAACAACACCTGACAACATGTCATATGTGCAAAGCACGGTATTTAGGTGATGGACAGAGGCTAGAACACAGACTCATATGTGGACATGGACAACTGTTGCCATACACTAAGCAAGCCACTGGTGTTACATGATAGTCTGCAACATACCCTTAGTCAGGGAATTGAGGTTAGAAACATAAATGGATGTACTGATAACACTCAGCACACAAACTGCCAGTGAAATATCTGACACAGCACCTGTGTGGTGGACAGACAAAACATGATAGGCACACCTCTGGCCATCAAGAGGATAGACCCACAGTTGAGAGTTATGCAGACAGACTGCATTCCAAGGTAAACTAGTATGCACACACACCCTGCAACACCAGTACTATATAAAGCATAACACAACTCTACTCACACTCTGTCTGCAGTTCTGGAACCTCCTTCAAAAATGTAGCTGGTCTGAGTGTTCTGGTTCTCCTGTAAGAGGTATTGCTACCTGCTGTCTGTAACACTGATGCCACAGGAAAGGTAAAGTGACCATGCCCACATGATGTGGGGATTTATAGTTGGTGATTGCCATGACAGTGGTAATTGGAAGTACTACACAGCAAGCTGCATGCAGTTAGCAAGAGGAGGACACCGATTGGTGCAGAGGCCATCACCTGATCATGTGCATCACCTACTAAAGCCAGGCTCCAATATATTCAAAGCAGCTCAATCCATTTACTGGAGGGGGCGGGGAGAGGAAACATAAAAATTAAATAAATAAAAAATGACACAGCTCTTAAGCTGACTTCACAGCAGTTTAGCCAGCTGTTATTCAAGAAGACATCATTCCCACAACAGGTATGTGAGGTTTATATACATGTAATAGAATGTAGCACCTGGTCCATCATAATGGGATAGATGATGTGGAATGATTTATATGTGGCATCAGGTGTTGTTGTGATGATGTTCAACTGAAAACTGCTATGGACAATAGTGTCTGTTCCTGTGTGTAGTGGGCCATAGCCATTAACTGTGCATGTCAGAACTGACAGACAAGATGTAAGCCATCATAGTGTGTGTTGTGTAATGGGAAGTATGTATATTACGTGACCAATAGCTGGTGGTGGAAGTAATGCTATTATGATTGACATGTGGGAGCCACTGCCCACCACTGCTAGGATACTCAGGAGAATCTGTAGTGTAGCATGTCTGAATGTCATAGGTGTGTAATAGGGTTGCCTGCAATCAGCCCCTACATGTTGTTGTCTTTCGGCTTTTCTCAGTTAGGGGTCGCCACATCCGAACTCCGGTCCGCTAATGATTGGCAGTAGATTTTCTCGAACGCCGAGGTGCCAGCTTGACGTCCAACCTTCAGTGAAGGCACATGCATTTATGCATGTCTTTTGAATGCCCACCCAACCACAGGGAGGACATGCAGACTCCACACAGAAGGCACTCCCCGCACTCCAGCCGAGAATCGAACGGGAGAACCTCTTGCTGTGAGGCAACAATGCTACCGCTGCACCACTGCAGTTAATCAGCCCTATATACCCCCCTAATGTCAGGCCATGTCTATATGTGGCACCTGTCTGTGTTGTAGCAAGGCAGAACAGTGCAGCTGTGCAGGAAGGTGTTGTGAAATTGTGGAGTTGATGTCTGAATGTACCCCACATATAGGTATGCATATGTGTACATATGTCACATATATAATATTTCAAGATATATATGTATATCAGTATGTATGTCCAGAAATATACATATACTCATGTGTAGACATATATATGTGCACATCTATATGTAGTCACATATATCTACACACATATAGATAAATACCGATATGCAAATGTCAACACCTGTACAAACACACACACAAACAGATATGTATGGTAAGACATTTCCCCTATATCACTACCACAGTGATGTGTGCTATGTGCGAGACAGCAGAACACATAGCAATACAGACAGATATCTACAGCTGGCAGTGTGTGCACCATGGACACATATGTCACATGTTAGTCCCATCCTAGCACCACAATGCCCCTGCCTGTAAAGTATGCAATGGAAATATGTGGAAGTATGGCAGATACACAAGTAGAGGTAGTCAGGATTGGTAGATATAGAGGACAGTCTACAGGGGTGGTATGCGACACATGTGGTGGGTAAACACTGTGGATGGTGTGTGTGGTCTGCGATGTGGACACCCCATGGTCCCCAATATGGCCACAATGGGAACAAGGGTCCCTCCAACTCCCACTCACAACAGCAGTCATGTCCTGAAGGTACCAGGTCTGGTGGCTGAGCAGGGGGGAGCATGTTGGCCATGCGAATGTGTACTGGGTGCCTCAGATGGATGTAGCATATCCATCATGTGTCTGTGGAGCCTGGTATGGAACAGACCCAGATCTGAGCTCAGGGGACAGGGACATGTTGGTGTGTTGCTGAGTGGGGGTGAGCCAACATCACCTGTGTGGTTCCACCTGATGGTATGGCTGTAACAGTACACGAGGAGGCCCCAGGTTGGCACATCCATGTGATGTGGCCAGGTATTCTGGTCAGATGGGTGTGGAGAGGTGGATCAGCTGGCCAATGGAACATATACATGTTAATGTGTCACTGTCATAGTACATAAGTAGGTAGTAATAGTCTACACAATCCCGGCACATGTCCAACAGGATGCATAGAACTCCCCCTATAACACAGACTGTCAAATGTGCAGCAATCTCAGAGCAGCCATACCACTGGCATATATGTAACCATAGTCGCCCTGACAATGGCATGCAAGTGAATAGTCTGTAACAGGCCCGCAATGTTAGTGTCCACACAGGGGACATGGCTACAATCACATAGCAGAAGGTGTGGTACACTACACAATCTGTCCAAAAGGTAGTTAAGCTGTAGCCATACCTAATGAGCCGTGTGTATAGTCTGTTGAAGCTGATATGGGGGGGTGACAAAGGTGTATTATGAACCGTAGTAACCTTGCCATATGAGTCACTTAGGCCTGTTCCCATCCTCATGTTTTTCAGGTACAATGGCACACAGCTGCCTACCAACTTATTCCACAGAGGAGAATGAAGTGATAATCAGCCACCTGGTACTGCACTACCAGGTCCTGTTTGGCAGGACAGCAGTGGAACAGTAGGAGCAGACTGCCCTGTGGAACAATCTCGTCCACAGGGTCAATGATGTCAGCCTGCATAACCACAGTTATGAGCAGGTCAGGCATCATTGCACTGGCCTGCTTTGCAATGCCTGTTGGCATGCTGCCACAGTCCAGGGGGATCACCTTGCCACAGGGGGGGCCATGCCATCCATTCCTCCCTGACATGTGTGGAGGAGCTCCTGGCCAGCCTCATGACACCTGCCCATCCTGAACAACATCTACCACTGGACCCCTTTGTCGAGGTGGGTGTCACCCACACAACAGCTGAGGAGCATGAAGGTAAGGACACAGGACATATCAGTAGACCACTGTTGTGTAAATATCCACATTGGTAAGTGTAGATCATGCATAGCTGATATGTTATACAAATAATGTGATGCTGCATTGTAGTGATAATCAGATGTCCAGATGTGGTAGTATTGTGTGTTTAAAGTAGATTTAAGGTTGCTAGTACTGGCATGCATGTGTGCATTGCTTTACAGGTGTGTAGTGGTTGAGGGTCCCAGATTGCTATACAAGGCTAGATGAGTGGTATATCTTGGCACTAGGCCACATGAGAATGGTCTGCATTATGACTAAGGGGTGTAGTGTCCAGAATGGACCACACAGGTGGGTATAGTTTACACCATCCAGTCTCCTGGGTTACTATTGTGCATAGCCAGTGCTGTGGACTGCTTGGTATGTATGTGTTCTATATGCCATGACATGGACGGTGTTTGGGATGTGCATACATCCCACATTCATGTACAGTGGCATGTGGAAGTGTACCTGGTTTGTCTGGCCCATGTTGTGTACACAGAATGTAATCATCAGATATGACAGTCCCGTCCTCATGTGGCGGAGCCAGGTAATGGACAGCTGGATGACCCTGCATCTACACTGGTAGCATGCTACAGGTATTCCCTGGTGTCAGTGGCATCTGTCCATACAGTGCATGTGTGTAAGGCATGGTATGTCCATTGCGGATCACATTTGATGGAACTACAGTTGTTGCAGGCATCTGGTGGGAAACATACTGAAAGCGCACTGTGTGCAATTAGGTGCCTACAGTACTGCTAGACAGGGTGCCATGGCCTCTGTAGGCCACTGCATTCACACCATTGTTACTATCAGTTGCTAATATGCCATGTACTACACACATCTTGGCTGTTGCCTCGCCATGTGTGTGTGTATGAGACATGGGTTGAGAGTGTGCTCTGGGTAATACTGGGGTTGCTAACTGTGATTGCTTGGCATTGTTGTTACATGTATGGGTATGATATGCACCCCAGCCTCTTTGCTATTTCACAGCTGCTTTTCCTGTACAGTGGACATCGTGATATATACTAGGGCCACCATATAGGAAAATTGCAAAACCTGCTGTACATTGGGCCCAAGTGTCACACACGCACACCCTCCTATGCACAGGTTACAGGGTACAAACACATATGCACACACATACACACACACACAAACACACACACACACACACACACACACACACACACACACACACACACACACACACACACACCTGTCATGTCCGGGAGTAGAACCCCTACCTACCTAGTTTATTACACTACAGCATTACACAGTTATAGTACAAGCCAGAGTGATTACTGCAGTACTCCTTCCCCAAAGGTGTATATCACATTGGCTGACATCAGCAGGATTGTCAAAGTAGGGCATTTGACATGTACTGAGTGTGACTAGCCTAAAATGCATTGCTCCCTGTACAGACAGTGGAACACACACAAGACATCCAGAACTGCCATGGGTGGGTATAGATCCCTAAAAGGGTTCTGAATCACACTACAGCAGTATGCAGTTGTGGCACGCGCTACAGAAATTACTGGCCTACAACTTTCCCAGAGGTGCATTACTAGGTGGATGACATCAGCTGCCTTGCAAAGTTTGAGCATTTGGATTGTGGGGAGTGTGGCTAGCCTAAAAAGCATTGCTTTCTATACAGACAAACAGACACACACACACACACACACACACACACACACACACACACACACACACACACACACACTTGCCATATCTGGGGATAAAATGCTTACCTAACTAGTTTATCACACTACGACAGTACGCACTTACAGGATGCGCTACAGTGATTACTGGGCTACAGCTTCCAAGAGGTGTATTACTAGGTGGATGACATCAGCTGCCTTACCAAGGTAGAGCATTTAAATTGTAGGGGGTGTGCCTACCCTACAAAACATTGCTTTCTACACAGTCAGACCGACACATACCCAGTAGCCAAAGCTGGGATTAGAACTCCTACTTAATTAGTTTATTACACTACAGCAGTACACATTTATGGCATGCACCATGGAGATTACTGGCCTATCCCTTCACCAAAGGTGTATTACACAGTTGATGACATCGGCACACTTGTCAAAGCTGACCATTGGAGGTTGTAGTGTCTGTGAATGGACTCAAAAGCATTGCTCCTTACGCAGGCATAGGAACACACACATAAACATCCATACTTGCCATGTCTGGGAATAGAACATCTACCTAAAACGTTTAGCACACTACAGTGGTACGCAGTTACAGGACATACTATGGAGATTACTGAGTTACAGCTTCCCAGTGGTGTATTACTAGGTGGATGACATCAGCTGCCTTGCAAAGGTTGAGCATTTGGATTGTGGAGAGCATGGCTGGCCTAAAAAGCATTGTCCTCTACACAAATTGACAGACACACACACACTCAAACACAGTTGCTGTCTTGGAATAAAACTCCTACTTAACTAGTTTATCACACTTAAGCAGTACGTAGTTACAGGACACACTATGGAGATTACTGGACTACAGCTTCCCAGATGTGTATTACTAGGTGGATGACATCAGCTGCCTTGCAATGGTTGAGCATTTGGATTGTGTGGAGTGTGGCTGGCCTAAAAAGCATTGCTCTCAGCACAGACTGACAGACACACAAACAAACACTCACACACAGTTGCCATGTCTGTGAACAGAACTCTCACCAAACTAGTTTAGCACACTACAGCGGTACACAGTTACAGGATGCACTATGGCAATTACTGGGCTACAATTTTCACAAAGGTGTATTTCTAGGTGGATGACATCAGCAGCCTTGTTGAAGTTGTGCATGAAAATTGTTGGGGGTGTGACTACCCTAACAGGCATTGCTCTCTACACAGTCAGATAAACACACACACACACACACACACACACACACACACACACACACACACACACACACACACACACACACACACACAGTTGGTAAGTCTGGGATTCAAACCCCTATCTAACTAGATTATCACACGACAGCAGTACGCAGTTATGGGATACACCATAGTGATTACGAGGCCACAATTCTCCCAAAGGTGTATTTCACATTGGATGACTTCAGCAGGCTTGTCATAGTAGGGCTTTGGGGAGGGCAGTGTGTGTGCATGGGCCATTACCCATTCGTCTAGGGGTTGACACACCACATGCGGGTACACACAGGGTTATATTTCACAGGTAAATGTATGCAGTGGCTAGATGACTACTTCCTTGTACAGTCATGTTGCACAGCTGGCATGTGTACCACATAGTCTGTACTGCTGACAGATACTGGTGGCTAGTATCTGCAGTGAGTGACATCTGCACCTCATGTGTTTGGGGCTTTTTGGCTGTGTGCTTGGTGGGACAGGCCTGGATGGCTTCTTGTCACAGTCACCCTCTTCCACACATCTATGTCCATCTACCTTTGGCTTATTATAGTGTGTTGTTCTTACATATATGTCTGTATTCCTATCCACTGTGTGTGCAAGGCATGAGCGGTACATACTGATGAGTGAGTGCGCTAACAACTGCGACTGCCAGATATGCCTGGTCCACTGGTGTTTGCAGACATGGCCTTCATGTGTTTAAGTGTGTGAGCATGCCCAGTGTGACCTTTCAGTATGTTGTTGACTTACATTGCCTTCATTTCTCTATGTGTCTGAGCATGCCCAGTATGGCCATCTGTATTGCATGTGTGGGTCAAGTCCAGGTAGTTTGTACTGCAGTGCTGACATTTGTGTTGTACACTGACAGGTTGCATGCTGTCTCAGCAGGGTATCCATCGATCAGTTGCCGTTGACTGTTACTACATTTCTGCATGGGGCGGGCACACCTGACTATTTATACATTTCTACACAGGATTGGGGGGGCACACCTGACTGTTACAATATGTCTACGTAGGATGGGGGGCACACCTGACACTTGTACACATTTGCTAGGATTGTACTGGTATGTCAGGTACTCCATTTCAGTCTGTGGTCTTACCTATCATGCTGGCTAGTGGCATATGAGTGTACTACAGAACTTAGCTTATAATTACCTAAATATTCGTGTCTGACTTCCTAGCCTTCACAACTGACATCTCACTGCCTGGCCTGCTGTAGTCAATTTGTGTAGGCCTTGGGGGGGGGGGTTGCCCATAGGCCCCATTCAGAGGCTATAGCACAGCCTTTGTTGTCTACACCTGCCTTGCTGGCTGTGACTGTTGTTGGGTATGTGACACCCCTGACTGGCATGTGTGAGTCACTTACCTTGTGGGTGTCCCAGTATTGAGGGTGTTGCTGCAGGGCTGTCTATGTTGGATGCACATAGTACACTCCCTACACATGGTTAGGCACAGGTAGTGTAATGTTTGGCATCCCTTTTACTGTATGTGAGAGTCAGAGACAGGTGTTATTCCCTGGGTTCCTCCCATGTCAGTGTATGTGCTATGCATTGCCTCTTTGCCAAGGCCAGGGCATACTGGGCATGCCTCCTTCTGCCTACTGGGGCAGGCTCAGGTTGTGCCTCCTCCAAGTCACTCTGTGCCCATGCAGGCCTTGGCAATGGTGGGGGCTGTGTGGCCCTGCCCCATGCTGTTCCTGCTGCAGCTGTGTCCATGGGATCATATTGTGTAGCATGGTACATACAAGGACAATTTGGGAACATGTAGCTGGTGAGTACAGCAAGGCTCCACCGGATGTGTCCAGGCACCGGAATTATGACTTGAGCATCCCAAACACACTCTCTATTATGAATCTTGTTTGTGCGTGTGCCTCATTATGGAGTTATTTTTCGGGTGTATGTGTGTTCATTTCTGATGGGTGTCATCAGCCACAGCTCCAGTGTATATCCAGTATCCCCCACTAGGTGACCATGTGGGATGTCCCCATTGGCAAATCTGTGGTACAGCTTTGTTAGATGCAAGATGTGGGAATCGTGATAGCTTCCAGGGCAGCCAGCACACACGTTCATTATTATGCCCTGAACATCACACATGACCTGGCAGTTAAAGGAGGGGAAGCTCTTGCGGTTGATGTAGACCCTTCCCTGCTCACCGGGTGGTGCTTTGATGCATATGTGCGTGCAGTCTATAGCACCCACTATCTCAGGGTATTCTGCTATTTGGTGGAACAGTTGCATATTGCTGGCCAATGCCTCACGGGTGTTGGAGAATTAAGCGTGCTCACCGACATGTGCTGACATGGCATCAAGGAACTGATGGAGTACCCTAGATGCTGATGCCTGTGAGATCCCCATCATAGCCCCAGTTGGCCTTTGGAAGGTACCTGTAGCTAGTATTCTTAGGCCTACACATACCTTGGTATCCACTGGGATGGGTTTCCCTCTGTTAGTTCTGTGTGCAAGGCGTGGCTGGCACAGCTCAACAATTTGCTGTAGGAGGTCCCTGTCCACCCTAAAGCGCTCCACTATCTCCAGCTCATGTAGCCCCTGGTAGGTTACCCTGGGTCTGTACACTCTTCTCTGTCTCCTCACTGTGGGTTGCTCAGCAGCATTCACATCCTCATCACCCTCAGCCTCTTCCACAAGTAGTTGTATGGTAGCTATTGCAGCCCCTAACATTTTACAGTTGTGACTGTTAAAAGTTCCCCGCTTGTTTATACTGTGGTGTAGAGTGTTGGGAAAAAATGGAGGGGTAGGTGTTTGCATAGTTTATAGTAGTGTTCTGGGATGGGCTGGTCTGCTGCCTGTGTAATTGGCTGGTTCTGATACATTTCACCTGCCAGCTAAGCTAGTTCTCCTTGATTACCTTCCTACTGCTGTTTTCCCTTCCCATTGCCTTTCTGTTTGAGCCTGTGTGCGCCACATGCAAACAGAGTGCTCAAATGTGAACACTGCTGTTATTTCCAGGTTTAACTTCTTTTTTCTTCCTAAAACCCCAGTGCATGTCTTGCACACTCGCTTAGGCTTTGTAAAGAGTGCTAGGCAGGTTTAGACACACCCCCTAGCTTAGCTGTGGTAAGCTAGGAGCAAACCCGAGCCACAGGGCTTCAATCCGCTTACAGTATGCCTGACACCGCCCCCATGATGTCACCTACCCCCTAGGCTTGCACCAAGCTATTCGTACTCTTACATTGTTGGGACCTGACTCACATGCTGGGGAAAACTGGGATTCACTATCCTTCCCCTCATTTGCCTAGGATTGCCTGCTAATGCATAGTTACATGTCTTAGACTGAGCCTACCCCTTATCAACCACTACTCACTGGCCTGGTTGTCTTTGCCTGCCATTGACTTGCATGGCAGAATACTGATTTTAGTTAGAAAGCTTATTTTAGGTTTATTTTATTATTTCCCCCCGATCCCATTTGCACACCGCTGCCCTACGCTGAAACAGCTGAGATTTGCTAAAAAAAAAAAAAAAATGAAAGTTGTTTATTTTATTTTTTTTTTTTGTTTGCAGTGCCAATGATCTTATACTTGGCCATTCGCATGCTTCTTATTTGATACGCAGCCTTTATTCGGAGCTGTCATAGCTCCGTTTTGGATTTTGCAGAAATGTACTCGGTTACTAACCTATTACTGCAGATAGATATTAGATAGATATTATTTCTGCAGATAACACTAGTCTTGCATGGATTGTTGCAAGCTTCCTGGATTGCAAAATCAAGTCATTTGAATGGATTTCACCTGCAAATGGGGTGACTTGCATACCAGGGCTTAGTCAATGCAGGACTAGTGCAGGAGCGCTCGTGCATGATCCTGTAGGCTGTTCCTGGATCCCATGGCAGACATATTGCCTGCTTGAGCTCCTGCACCGATCTTACACTCCGTGCAAGCTTTTGAGAATCCAGGGGGGTATCACCATAGAATTATATAAACTTTTCCCTCCAGTGATTGTCTCCATTCTCTATAAAACTTTAATAGAAGTTCAATCAAATGCAATAATTGACTTGCACCCCACCCAAATTAAAAGACAACCTGGAATCCTATTTTGACTAGAATGTGTTTATGAAGGTGGATTGAACAGCAAAACATTGCACTTAATCTTTCTAGCAATCATATCAGAATTCTGCTTTTGTTAACATGAAACTGCTCTTCACAACAAACTTTACAAAAACCTCTCTGCGTTAATTAATGACCTTTTAAATAGCATTTAGCACATCACATGTTATTTCAAAAGCAGAGTATAGTAGCTGTCTTTGAATTAATAATGCTTGCTAGAATAGCAATAAACATTATAGATTATGCCTCTGTCATAAGTATAAGGTAAACTACAGATAACATGGGTTCATACTGTTTAACTAAAATGTTAATTTCCTCCACTACTGTAAAACCACTCAATTAATCAAACAAGCACAGTATGTTAATAACAAATCAATTAAAACAACCAGAACATTACCAAAATAAACTAAATGCATGAGAAATGTTATAAATGTCACTAACTTCATATATTTTACAAAAAAAGTCTAATACTAATCGGTTTTAAAATCTGTCCCTTCATTAGTATTTAATCTGCATTGTAAAAGGATGCCTTTTTCAGTGGCAGATTGTTCTAAACATAGTACATTGCATTCTATTTGACGGGACCCACCGTCTAATATAAATTGTAGTCTACATAAACATTGTATACCACAAAGTACTGCTGGTATTTCAAAGAATGGCATATTAAGGCTCTATGAGAGTCGATAAAATGGTACACTCTAGTGTAATGACTTGTATGCCATCTTATCACATTTTGTTGGTATAGTACTCTATTTACAGAGCATAGGATCTCATAGACTATTCACATTTTATCAGCTGCATACAGACTAGACTGAATAGGACAAGATTTTAGACTTCCGACAGGTATGTACACTTGATATACTGCTAGTCAAGATTGAGATTCCTATTTATACCTATATATACACACACACACACACACACACACACACACACACACACACACATATATATATTTTTATATCTATATATATATATATATATATATATATATATATATATATACATGCATACGTGTGTGTGTGTGTGTGTGTCTGTGTGTGTGTGTGTGTGTGTGTATATATGTGTGTGCGTGTGTGTGTATAATTTATATATAATTATAATGTTAATATATAATAATTTATATATATGTTTCTGTGTTTATTTAGGATTCAAACCAGGGGAAGAGACAAAACAAGTTTAGAAGATAAGGGGGAGTCATGATAAGTATGTATGGAGCAATGATGGGAGGAAGATACTAAAAGAAAGATTATGACTGGGGAGAAGACGGGGATGTTGAAATATGCCTGATATTCATATGTATTTGCACTCAGTGAGGTTAATATTTGTAATTGTTGCCAAGGCTGACTTAGAGAGGAGGGATGAAGAGTGGATAAGTGAAAGGTTAAACAGAAGATTGGATTTATGGAATTCAAAAGAATGTAAAGGACAGACATTTTGGGAGATTAGATTAATTTATGTGTGGAAGAACTCTTGTGTTGAAGTAAAAGACAAACCTTTGAATTGGAATAGGTAGAGAAGAAGGGGCTGAAAAAATAAAACAAGGTAATGCACAGAGTGGAGGGACAGAAATACATGTGTAGGCTTCTAAGTTGGGCAGAAGGAGCAGATATAAAAAGGAAAGGAGCAATGAAGTAGAAATAAATGGAAACTGTGGGAACAATACATGCAGAATAATGTTCAGGAGGAAGAGGAGGCATGAAATTTAATGGAAGGCAGGAATTGAACAAATCATGTAATGTTGAACTGATGATAATTATAAACAAAGAAAAGGTACATGAGATAGAATTATGAAAAAGAAAAAAATGTTAATATAGTTTGTTTTCTTTTCTGTGAATCTATGCCTGTCAATGTCTTAAGTGAGAATTTAATAAATGTGTGTCAAGAGAAAAACAAACAAAAAAAGACCTCCAATCTCTTATTTGGTCTAAAGGAAGGGAATGGATACAATTTATGAAACTCAGATTAACTGCTAAAGCATGGTAGGCAAGGTTAGGTACAATGCAATCAGCACAGAAATAGGAGATAATTCTTATTACTGAACAGGGTATTCATTTACATTTAGAAGGCAGATACAGGAAACTTTATGCAAGGGCAGTGGAGTAAATATGGACAGGTAATGGAATACTTAAGGATGAGGTATGGGAACATTTTGTAAATGTAAAAATATTTAAAGAAGAATGGATTGATATGTGGAAATGGTTTGATACACTAAAAGTTTAATTTATAATCTGGTTAAAATATGTATAATGGTTCAACCGATGATTCATGACAGCATTCCAGTTGGACTACCATAGGAATTTGAGGGATTAAAATAGCAGGATGTGTGGAAAGGAGTCAAGAAATCTATAAATGGTTTGGGAGTACCAGGAAATCCAACACATATGGAATTACTGTACAGAGGGAAAAAAGTGTGACTGTAAAATGTAATGAAATGCATATTCACGTGTAAACAAGGAAGACCATGGTGTCATTGAAACACAGAATTTATTATACAATACTCAGTTAAGTATTTTCATCTAAAAATACTTCTTTGGAATGGAGTTAGCAATACCCTTCACATTTTAAATAGTGAGAAATACAAGTGTGCTATTTTTAAAACAAATTAAATTGTACAATTAATCAATTTATATACGTGCATATAAAATAAGTATATAAATATAAATTCACCTCCAACTATTTTAAGGGTGAGCCAACATCACCTGTGTGGTTCCACCAGATGGTATGGCTGTAACAGTACACGAGGAGGCCCCAGGTTGGCACATCCATGTGATGTGGCCAGGTATTCTGGTCAGATGGGTGTGGAGAGGTGGATCAGCTGGCCAATGGAACATATACATGTTAATGTGTCACTGTCATAGTACATAAGTAGGTAGTAATAGTCTACACAATCCCGGCACATGTCCAACAGGATGCATAGAACTCCCCCTATAACACAGACTGTCAAATATGCAGCAATCTTAGAGCAGCCATACCACTGGCATATATGTAACCACAGTCGCACTGATAATGGCATGCAAGTGAATAGTCTGTAACAGGCCCTAAATGTTAGTGTCCACACAGGGGACATGGCTACAATCGCATAGCAGAAGGTGTGGTACACTACACAATCTGTCCAAAAGGTAGTTAAGCTGTAGCCATACCTAATGAGCCATGTGTATAGTCTGTTGAAGCTGATATGGGGGGGGTGACAAAGGTGTATTATGAACTGTAGTAACCTTGCCATATGAGTCACTTAGGCCTTTTCCCATCCTCATGTTTTTCAGGTACAATGGCACACAGCTGCCTACCAACTTATTCCACAGAGGAGAATGAAGTGATAATCAGCCACCTGGTACTGCACTACCAGGTCCTGTTTGGCAGGACAGCAGTGGAACAGTAGGAGCAGACTGCCCTGTGGAACAATCTCGTCCACAGGGTCAATGATGTCAGCCTGCATAAATACAGTTATGAGCAGGTCAGGCATCATTGCACTGGCCTGCTTTGCAATGCCTGTTGGCATGCTGCTGCAGTCCAGGGGGATCACCTTGCCACAGAAGGGGGCCATGCCATCCGTTCCTCCCTGACATATGTGGAGGAGCTCCTGGCCAACCTCATGACACCTGCCCATCCTGAACAACATCTACCACTGGACCCCTTTGTGGAGGTGGATGTCACCCACACAACAGCTGAGGAGCATGAAGGTAAGGACACAGGACATATCAGTAGACCACTGTTGTGTAAATATCCACACTGGTAAATGTAGATCATGCATAGCTGATATGTTATACAAATAATGTGATGCTGCATTGTAGTGAGAATCAGATGTCCACCTGTGGTAGTATTGTGTGTTTAAAGTAGATTTATGGTTTCTAGTACTGGCGTGCATGTGTGCATTGCTTTACAGGTGTGTAGTGGTTGAGGGTCCCAGATTGCTGTACAAGGCTAGGTGAGTGGTATACCTTGGCACCAGGCCACATGAGAATGGTCTGCATTATGACTAAGGGGTGTAGTGTCCAGAATGGACCACACAGGTGGGTATAGTTTACACCATCCAGTCTCCTGGGTTACTATTGTGCATAGCCAGTGCTGTGGACTGCTTGGTATGTATGTGTTCTATATGCCATGACATGGACGGTGTTTGGGATGTGCATACATCCCACATTCATGTACAGTGGCATGTGGAAGTGTACCTGTCTTGTCTGGCCCATGTTGTGTATTCAGAATGTAATCATCAGATGTGACAGTCCCGCCCTCATGTGGCGGAGCCAGGTAATGGACAGCTGGATGACCCTGCATCTACACTGGTAGCATGCTACAGGTATCCCCTGGTGTCATTGGCATCTGTCCATACAGTGCATGTGTGTAAGGCATGATATGTCCATTGCCGATCACATTTGATGAAACTACAGTTGTTGCAGGCATCTGGTGGGAAACATACTGAAAGCGCACTGTGTGCAATTAGGTGCCTACAGTACTGCTAGACAGGGTGCCATGGCCTATGTAGGCCACTGCATTCACACCATTGTTACTATCAGTTGCTAATATGCCGTGTACTACACACATCTTGGCTTTTGCCTCGCCATGTGTGTGTGTGTATGAGACATGGATTGAGAGTGTGCTCTGGGTAATACTGGGGTTGCTAACTGTGATTGCTTGGCATTGTTGTTACATGTATGAGTATGATATGCACCCCAGCATCTTTGCTATTTTACAGCTGCTTTTCCTGTACAGTGGACATCGTGATATATACTAGGTCCACCATATAGGAAAATTGCAAAACCTGCTGTACATTGGGCCCAAGTGTCACACACGCACACCCTCCTATGCACAGGTTACAGGGTACAAACACATATGCACACACATACACACACACACACATACACACACACACACACACACACACACACACACACACACACACACACACACACACACACACACACCTGTCATGTCTGGGAGTAGAACCCCTACCTACCTAGTTTATTACACTGCAGCAATACACAGTTATATTACACGCCAGAGTGATTACTGCAGTACTCCTTCCCCAAAAATGTATATCACATTGGCTGATATCAGCAAGATTGTCAAAGTAGGGCATTTGACATGTACTGAGTGTGACTAGCCTAAAATTCATTGCTCCCTGTACAGACAGTGGAACACACAAAAGACATCCAGAACTGCCATGGGTGGGTATAGATCCCTAAAAGGGTTCTGAATCACACTACAGCAGTATGCAGTTGTGGCACGCGCTACAGAAATTACTGGCCTACAACTTTCCCAGAGGTGCATTACTAGGTGGATGACATCAGCTGCCTTGCAAAGTTTGAGCATTTGGATTGTGGGGAGTGTGGCTAGCCTAAAAAGCATTGCTTTCTATACAGACAAACAGACACACACACACACACACACACACACACACACACACACACACACACACACACACACACAGTTGCCATATCTAGGGATAAAACGCTTACCTAACTAGTTTATCACACTACGACAGTACGCACTTACAGGATGCGCTACAGTGATTACTGGGCTACAGCTTCCAAGAGGTGTATTACTAGGTGGATGACATCAGCTGCCTTACCAAGGTAGAACATTTAAATTGTAGGGGGTGTGCCTACCCTTCAAAACATTGCTTTCTACACAGTCAGACCAACACATACCCAGTAGCCAAAGCTGGGATTAGAACTCCTACTTAATTAGTTTATTACACTACAGCAGTACACATTTATGGCATGCACCATGGAGATTACTGGCCTATCCCTTGACCAAAGGTGTATTACACAGTTGATAACATTGGCACACTTGTCAAAGCTGACCATTGGAGGTTGTAGTGTCTGTGAATGGACTCAAAAGCATTGCTCCTTACGCAGGCATAGGAACACACACACATAACCATCCATACTTGCCATGTCTGGGAATAGAACATCTACCTAAAAAGTTTAGCACACTACAGTGGTACGCAGTTACAGGACACACTATGGAGATTACTGAGTTACAGTTTCCCAGAGGTGTATTACTAGGTGGATGACATCAGCTGCCTTGCAAAGGTTGAGCATTTGGATTGTGGAGAGCATGGCTGGCCTAAAAAGCATTGTCCTCTACACAAATTGACAGACACACACACTCAAACACAGTTGCCATGTCTTGGAATAAAACTCCTACTTAACTAGTTTATCACACTACAGCAGTACGTAGTTACAGGACACACTATGGAGATTACTGGACTACAGCTTCCCAGATGTGTATTACTAGGTGGATGACATCAGCTGCCTTGCAATGGTTGAGCATTTGGATTGTATGGAGTGAGGCTGGCCTAAAAAGCATTGCTCTCAGCACAGACTGACAGACACACAAACAAACACTCACACACAGTTGCCATGTCTGTGAACAGAACTCTCACCAAACTAGTTTAGCACACTACAGCAGTACACAGTTACAGGATACACTATGGCAATTACTGGGCTACAATTTTCACAAAGGTGTATTTCTAGGTGGATGACATCAGCAGCCTTGTTGAAGTTGTGCATGAAAAGTGTTGGGGGTGTGACTACCCTAACAGGCATTGCACTCTACATAGTCATATAAACACACACACACACACACACACACACACACACACACACACACACACACACACACACACACACAGTTGTTTAGTCTGGGATTCAAACCCCTATCTAACTAGATTATCACACGACAGCAGTATGCAGTTATGGGATGCACCATAGTGATTACGAGGCCATAATTCTCCCAAAGGTGTATTTCACATTGGATGACCTCAGCAGGCTTGTCATAGTAGGGCTTTGGGGAGGGTAGTGTGTGTGCATGGGCCATTACCCATTCGTCTAGGGGTTGACACACCACATGTGGGTACACACAGGGTCATATTTCACAGGTAAGTGTATGCAGTGGCTAGATGACTACTTCCTTGTACAGTCATGTTGCACAGCTGGCATGTGCACCACATAGTCTGTACTGCTGACAGATACTGGTGGCTAGTATCTGCAGTGAGTGACATCTGCACCTCATGTGTTTGGGGCTCTTCGGCTATGTGCTGCGTGGGACAGGCCTGGATGGCTTCTTGTCACAGTCACCCTCTTCCACACATCTATGTCCATCTACCTTTGGCTTATTATAGTGTGTTGTTCTTACGTATATGTCTGTATTCCTATTCACTGTGTGTGCAAGGCATGAGCGGTACATACTGATGAGTGAGTGCACTAACAACTGCGACTGCCAGATATGCCTGGTCCACTGGTGTATGCAGACATGGCCTTCCTGTGTTTACATGTGTGAGCATGCCCAGTGTGACCTTTCAGTATGTTGTTGACTTACATTGCCTTCATTTCTTTATGTGTCTGAGCATGCCCAGTATGGCCATCTATATTGCATGTGTGGGTCAGGTCCAGGTAGTTTGTACTGCAGTGCTGACATTTGTGTTGTACACTGACAGGTTGCATGCTGTCTCAGCAGGGTATCCATCAATCAGTTGGCGTTGACTGTTACTACATTTCTGCATGGGTCGGGCACACCTGACTATTTATACATTTCTACACAGGATTGGGGGGGGCAAACCTGACTGTTACAATATGTCTACGTAGGATGGGGGGCACAACTGACACTTGTACACATTTGCTAGGACTGTACTGGTATGTCAGGTACTCCATTTCAGTCTGTGGTCTTACCTATCATGCTGGCTAGTGGCATATGAGTGTACTACAGAACTTAGCTTATAATTACCTAAATATTCGTGTCTGACTTCCTAGCCTTCACAACTGACATCTCTATGCCTGGCCTGCTGTAGTCAATTTGTGTAGGCCTGTGGGGGGGGGGCTGCCCATAGGCCCCATTCAGAGGCTATAGCACAGCCTTTGTTTGTGTTTGTCTACACCTGTCTTGCTGGCTGTGACTGTTGTTGGGTATGTGACACCCCCGACTGGCATGTGTGAGTCACTTACCTTGTGGGTGTCCCAGTATTGAGAGTGTTGCTGCAGGGCTGTCTATGTTTTATGCACATAGTACACTCCCTACACATGGTTAGGCACAGGTAGTGTAATGTTTGGCATCCCTTTTACTGTATGTGAGAGTCAGAGACTGGTGTTATTCCCTGGGTTCCTCCCATGTCAGTGTATGTGCTATGCTTTGCCTCTTTGCCAAGGCCAGGGCATACTGGGCATGCTTCCTTCTGCCTACTGGGGCAGGCTCAGGTTGTGCCTCCTCCAAGTCACTCTGTGCCCATGTAGGCCTTGGCAATAGTGGGGGCTGTGTGGCCCTGCCCCATGCTGTTCCTGCTGCAGCTGTGTCCGCGGGATCATATTGTGTAGCATAGTACATACAAGGACAATTTGGGAACATGTAGCTGGTGAGTACAGCAAGGCTCCACCGGATGTGTCCAGGCACCGGAATTATGACTTGAGCATCCCAAACACACTCTCTATTATGATTCTTGTTTGTGCGTGTGCCTCATTATGGAGTTCTTTTTCGGGTGTATGTGTGTGCATTTCTGATGGGTGTCATCAGCCACAGCTCCAGTGCATATCCAGCATCCCCCACAAGGTGACCATGTGGGATGTCCCCATTGGCAAATCTGTGGTACAGCTTTGTTAGATGCAAGATGTGGGAATCGTGATAGCTTCCAGGGTAGCCAGCACACACGTTCATTATTATGCCCTGAACATCACACATGACCTGGCAGTTGAAGGAGGGGAAGCTCTTGCGGTTGATGTAGACCCTTCCCTGCTCACCGGGTGGTGCTTTGATGCATATGTGCGTGCAGTCTATAGCACCCACTATCTCAGGGTATTCTGCTATTTGGTGGAACAGTTGCATATTGCTGGCCAATGCCTCACGGGTGTTGGAGAAGTAAGTGTGCTCACCGACATGTGCTGACATGGCATCAAGGAAGTGATGGAGTACCCTAGATGCTGATGCCTGTGAGAGCCCCATCATAGCCCCAGTTGGCCTTTGGAAGGTGCCTGTAGCTAGTATTCTTAGGCCTACACATACCTTGGTATCCACTAGGATGGGTTTCCCTCTGTTAGTTCTGTGTGCAAGGCGTGGCTGGCACAGCACAACAATTTGCTGTAGGAGGTCCCTGTCCACCCTAAAGCGCTCCACCATCTCCAGCTCATGTAGCCCCTGGTAGGTTACCCTGGGTCTGTACACTCTTCTCTGTCTCCTCACTGTGGGTTGCTCAGCAGCATTCACATCCTCATCACCCTCAGCCTCTTCCACAAGTATTTGTATGGTAGCTATTGCAGCCCCTAAAATTTTACAGTTGTGACTGTTAAAAGTTCCCCGCTTGTTTATACTGTGGTGTAGAGTGTTGGGAAAAAACGGAGGGGTAGGTGTTTGCATAGCTTATAGTAGTGTTCTGGGCTGGGCTGGTCAGCTGCCTGTGTAATTGGCTGGTTCTGATACATTTCACCTGCCAGCTAAGCTAGTTCTCCTTGATTACCTTCCTACTGCTGTTTTCCCTTCCCATTGCCTTTCTGTTTGAGCCTGTGTGTGCCACACGCAAACAGAGTGCTCTAATGTGAACACTGCTGTTATTTCCTGGTTTAACTTCTTTTTTCTTCCTGTAAAACCCCAGTGCATGGCGTGCACACTCGCTTAGGCTTTGTAAAGAGTGCTAGGCAGGTTTAGACACACCCCCTAGCTTAGCTGCGGTAAGCTAGGAGCAAACCTGAGCCACAGGGCTTCAATCCACTTACAGTATGCCTGACACCGCCCCCATGATGTCACCTACCCCCTAGGCTTGCACCAAGCTATTCGTAATCTTACATTGTTGCGACCTGACTCACATGCTGCGGAAAACTGGGATTCACTATCCTTCCCCTCATTTGCCTAAGATTGCCTGCTAATGCATAGTTACATGTCTTAGACTGAGCCTACCCCTTATCAACCACTACTCACTGGCCTGGTTGTCTTTGCCTGCCATTGACGTACATGGCAGAATACTGATTTTAGTTAGAAAGCTTATTTTAGGTTTATTTTATTATTTTCCCCCGATCCCATTTGCGCACTGCTGCCCTACGCTGAAACAGCTGAGATTTGCTAAAAAAAATGAAAGTTGTTTATTTTTTTTTTTTGTTTGCAGTGCCAATGGCCTTATACTTGGCCATTGGCATGCTTCCTACTTGATATGCAGCCTTTATTCGGAGCTGTCATAGCTCCGTTTTGGATTTTGCAGAAATGTACTCGGTTACTAACCTAGTACATTTCTGCAGATAGCACTAGTCTTGCATGGATTGTTGCAAGCTTCCTGGATTGCAAAATCATGTCATTTGCATGGATTTCCCTGCAAATGGGGTGACTTGCATACCAGGGCTTAGTCAATGCAGGACTAGTGCAGGAGCGCTCGTGCATGACCCTGTAGGCTGTTCCTGGATCCCATGGCAGACATATTGCCTGCTTGAGCTCCTGCACCGATCTTACACTCCGTGCAAGCTTTTGAGAATCCGGGGGGGGTATCACCATGGAATTATATAAACTTTTCCCTCCAGTGATAGTCTCCATTCTCTATAAAACTTTAATAGAAGTTCAATCAAATGCAATAATTGACTTGCACCCCACCCAAATTAAAAGACAACCTGGAATCCTATTTTGACTAGAATGTGTTTATGAAGGTGGATTGAACAGCAAAACATTGCACTTAATCTTTCTAGCAATCATATCAGAATTCTGCTTTTGTTAACATGAAATGATCTTCACAACAAACTTTACAAAAATCTCTCTGCGTTAATTAATGACCTTTTAAATAGCATTTAGCACATCACGTTATTTCAAAAGCAGAGTATAGTAGCTGTCTTTGAATTAAAAATGCTTGCTAGAATAGCAATAAACATTATAGATTATGCCTCTGTCATAAGTATAAGGTAAGTTGCAGATAACATAGGTTCATACTGTTTAACTAAAATGTTAATTTCCTCCACTACTGTAAAACCACTTAATTAATCAAACAAGCACAGTATGTTAATAACAAATCAATTAAAACAGCCAAAACATTACCAAAATAAACTAAATGCACGAGAAATGTTATAAATGTCACTAACTTCATATATTTTACAAAAAAAGTCTAATACTAATCAGTTTTAAGATCTGTCCCTTCATTAGTATTTAATCTGCATTGTAAAAGGATATCTTTTTCAGTGGCAGATTGTTCTAAACATAGTACATTGCATTCTATTTGATGGGACCCACCGTCTAATATAAATTGTAGTCTACATAAACATTGTATACCATGAAGTACTGCTGGTATTTCAGAGAATGACATATTAAGGCTCTATGAGAGTCGATAAAATGGTACACTCTAGTGTAATGACCTGTATGCCATCTTATTACATTTCGTTGGTATAGTACTCTATTTACAGAGCATAGGATCTCATAGACTATTCACATTTTATCAACTGCATACAGACTAGACTGAATAGGACAAGATTTTAGACTTCAGACAGGTATGTACACTTGATATACTGCTAGTCAAGATTGAGATTCCTATTTATACCTATATATACAGACACACACACACACACACACACACACATATATATATATATTTTTATATATATATATATATATATATATATATATATATATATATATATATACATGCATACGTGTGTGTGTGTGTGTGTGTGTGTGTGTGTGTGTGTGTGTGTGTGTGTGTGTGTGTGTGTGTGTGTGTGTATAATTTATATATAATTATAATGTTAATATATAATAATTTATATATATGTTTCTGTGTTTATTTAGGATTCAAACCAGGGGAAGAGACAAAGCAAGTTTAGAAGATAAGGGGGAGTCATGATAAGTATATATGGAGCAATGATGGGAGGAAGATACTAAAAGAAAGATTATGACTGGGGAGAAGACGGGGATGTTGAAATATGCCTGATATTCATATGTATTTGCACTCAGTGAGGCTAATATTTGTAATTGTTGCCAAGGCTGACTTAGAGAGGAGTGGTGCAGAGTGGATAAGTGAAAGGTTAAACAGAAGATTGGATTTATGGAATTCAAAAGAATGTAAAGGACAGACATTTTGGGAGATTAGATTAATTTATGTGTGGAAGAACTCTTGTGCTGAAGTAAAAGACAAACCTTTGAATTGGAATAGGTAGAGAAGAAGGGGCTGAACAAGCAAAACAAGGTAATGCACAGAGTGGAGGGACAGAAATACAAGTGTAGGCTTCTAAGTTGGGCAGAAGGAGCAGATATAAAAAGGGAAGGAGTAATGAAGTAGAAATAAACGGAAACTGTGGGAACAATACATGCAGAATAATATTCAGGAGGAAGAGGAGGCATGAGATTTAATGGAAGGCAGGAATTGAACAAATCATGTAATGTTGAACTGATGATAATTATAAACAAAGAAAAGGTACATGAGATAGAATTATGAAAAAGAAAAAAATGTTAATATAGTTTGTTTTCTTTTCTGTGAATCTATGCCTGTCAATGTCTTAAGTGAGAATTTAATAAATGTGTGTCAAGAGAAAAACAAACAAAAAAAAGACCTCCAATCTCTTATTTGGTCTAAAGGAAGGGAATGGATACAATTTATGAAACTCAGATTAACTGCTAAAGCATGGTAGGCAAGGTTAGGTACAATGCAATCAGCACTGAAATAGGAGATAATTCTTATTACTGAACAGGGTATTCATTTACAATTAGAAGGCAGATACAGGAAACTTTATGCAAGGGCAGTGGAGTAAATATGGACAGGTAATGGAATACTTAAGGATGAGGTATGGGAACATTGGTAAATGTAAAAATATTTAAAGAAGAATGGATTGATATGTGGAAAAGGTTTGATACACTAAAAGTTTAATTTATAATCTGGTTAAAATATGTATAATGGTTGAACCGATGATTCATGACAGCATTCCAGTTGGACTACCATAGGAATTTGAGGGATTAAAATAGCAGGATGTGTGGAAAGGAGTCAAGAAATCTATAAATGGTTTGGGAGTACCAGGCAATCCAACACATATGGAATTACTGTACAGAGGGAAAAAAGTGTGGCTGTAAAATGTAATGAAATGCATATTCACGTGTAAACAAGGAAGACCATGGTGTCATTGAAACACAGAATTTATTATACAATACTCAGTTAAGTATTTTCATCTAAAAAGACTTCTTTGGAATGGAGTTAGCAATACCCTTCACATTTTAAATAGTGAGAAATACAAGTGTGCTATTTTTAAAACAAATTAAATTGTACAATTAATCAATTTATATACGTGCATATAAAATAAGTATATAAATATAAATTCACCTCCAACTATTTTAAGATATTACAAAGCAAAAATTAAATGTGCCTTTTAAAATATATTTAATAGTGATTGCTTCATTAAGACCTGGATGTTTAATAGCTTCCAGTTTCAATTGATACTTAACTTCTACAATTTCTAAGCAGTTTTCTGTGTCACCACCTGTATAGTCTGTCTGCACACAATTCAAAATGCAGAGCAGAAACTTATTAAAAGACATACAGACAGCTGAATGCTTTAAAATGCATTATTAATACCTTTAGTCTTTACAGAATATAAATGCTTTTTTGTACATTCTTGCAGTTGCCTTTTAGTTTTCCCAATATGGAAGTCTTAATGCAAGGCACATAAGGAGAGATAAACCATAAAATCCATACAGCAAACATATATTCTTTGAATAAATATAGCTCTGTCAGACTTTTCAAACATCAAAACATCTAAAAAAATAACACACAACTCGCGCAGAATACACATTTATGCATACCAACAAGCTTGTTTTTGTAAGTTGCTTTTTTAAAACTTATAGTAGAATTTAACTGATGTTTTAAATTAAACCCTTCCCTGTAAATAAGGATTGATCTCCCACCTTTCTTAACTGACTCTTGATGCTTAAAGTAACTTTCCAGTTATGTTTTTAAGCATCTTTATATTATTACTATCCATGCTACAAGTGAAAGTGAAGGCCAATGTAAAATTATCATATTATCACCTTCAGATAAAATTGGACTCTACTTATTCATTCTATTTCTTTTTATTTCACCAGTGATGTTTACTGTAGATACCCTACTATAACATTGTTTAGCAAATAAGCCTATTAATTGCATAATTTGTTGTTCCAGTAAATCATCTGAAATGAGCTTTGAAAGGTTAACCACTTGTCCCTTTATTTGTGACAGCCATCTGTCCGTGCAACTAAATTTTACATCAGCTGTGTATCCCCAATCAAATGTAATACAGGAAAATGTTTCACAGCATAACAGCCTGAACCCTTACTTGATATATACTTATAATATCCTCATGCTAGTCACTTTCTTGCTTTGTTTTGATACCTATATTACTATTACATTTTCTGAGTTTTGTAATAATTCCTGGATTTACATATAAATCCCAGGTCATGCTTGAAAAGGGTCTGTGGACCAGTTCACTTACGATAAAAAAATAAATAAATATAATCTGCTCAAAGTATCACAAAAGTGTTTCAGCTTTTATGGTTTGTGTTGTAGTTCCACATCAAACTCTTGAAATATCAGCAACATTCTAAGTAAATTGGCTGGTGTTTTATGTTAGGAGTTACTGAAAAATGTTCTGTGAGTGTTGATAACTTTAATATAGTTTCATACTTCTCACCCTCTTAAAACAAAAAATCTGGACAAAACCATAAATAATGGGGTGGGATGGCAAAGGCCCCAAAATTGGGACACTTTTTAAATATTGCTCTTACAAACTAAGAAAGTTGATAGAATAACAGGTTTTACATTTACGTTAATTTTCTGAAGGGTATGAAGTCAGAAACTCAAGCATCTGTCATTATTTTCTGACTTCAACCCTTAATGATTTACCAACAATTTGCCAGAAAAATACACAATTTTATAAAAAACAGACCAAAAATGTGAGGCAAAAATCTGAACATTCTGCAAAAATCTGAGCAGTTGACTGATAGTTATAGGTTCATAGGATGTTACTAAACTATTGACCGGAGGGTCTTTACAAGCCTAGATGTAAAACTCCATTATAATACTAGATGAGAGATATCATTTATGCCCAAGATTTTTCTAGCAAGGATTACACATATCTATGAGAGAAGCAGGGGCAATCCCCAGCAGAAATTTATGGTTTCCCATCCTCCTATCCAGCCATTTTGGTTGCTCTTAAACAGTGTCACGGAGGTGCTCTGCTTGACATGGAATGCAAGCTTATTCCAGAAGAGTGGCAACATCTGAGAAATGCATCTGTTTCCCTGTCAGGTCCTATTTATGTCACAGACTAGTTTGAGGTCCCTGGAACAGGTGATTCTAGTCCCATTTGACAAACAGATGTGCAGCATTTTCATTAGATCTGGGTCAAAGATAGTCCTGTAAGCCAGATACAAATTACCTCTAAGTAGCCTGTATGCTACTGAGCACAATGACAGCGACTTCAGTCTGTCTGTGTAAGACATGTGCTGGAGACCCTGGATTTTTTCTCAAGCTGCTCCAGGTGTCTGGTACGGTACAAACCAATGGGAGCATTATATTCAGTAATTGGCCTGATGAGGGATGAATACAGAGGAGTTATAACCTCTTTTGCTCCTGAGACAATGCCTTTGCTAATCAGGTGCATGACCGAAGTTGAGGTCACAGTCAACTTGTGTTCCCAGGTCTCTCACTACAGAATTGGTACTTATGGTATTATTGTTTATTTTATAATCAGCAGTGACATTGTTTTTAACAAACAGAATGATGATGGATTTTTAGCATTTAGTTTAAGACCGTAGCTTTGCCACCAATCATTGTAAGCTCCTTTTCATGAATGCTGACTTTGTTAGAGGATTCAGTAATAGCATCTAATTTGCAGTCATCCTCAAATTTGGATAGTGACATCCCCTTGGTTTTGGCCTGGACTTCAGAGAAGTATATGCCAAACAAAAGGGGGCCCAGCACTGACCCTTGTGGGACCCACTGGTTACAGGTCTGCTGGTAGAGGTGAAGTCTCCCACTTTGACTGAGTGTTGTTGATCTATGAGCCAGTTTGCAACCCACCTGACAACACAGGAGTTGATATTCAACTGGGTTAGTTTGTCAATGATGCAAAACATGGGACTGTGTTGAAGGCCTTGGCCAAGTCAAGATAGGCTGTGTGCATAGTTTTGCCTTCATCTATGTCTCTGGTCACATTCTCAAAGAAGTCCACCAGGTTTAGCAGGCATGACCTACCACTGACAAAACTGAACTGGGATGGATCTAGGGTTGGAGGTCACCTATATCCTTATTTATGAGAATCATGATGATTTGTTTCATTGCCTTGCAGATGAGGCTGGTAACATGTATGGCTCTATAGTTACCAGGCAGGTCTGTTGCCAAGCTGCCCATGTAGAGATTAATGACAATCATTGTTTTCCATTCAGTGGGAACAAAGTCTGTACTCAAGCTGTGTTTGAATAGGTTGCCTAGTGGAGTGGCTAGCTCTTGTTTAAGAACATTAAGAATGCAGCCCCAAAAGACATCTGGTCCCATGGAGAATGTGGTCTTAGTCTTGGAGAGAACATTAATGACTTGCTCTTTGGAGATGCAGGGAGGAGGTGATGTTGAAGAAATGGTTTGTGGTATGTTTGGGTGGACAGGAGGGTGACATTTTGGCCAAATTGCCTGCTAGCAGGTTTGCAGTTTCTGCAGGGTCAGTGTGTGCTATACCATCGACAATTAGTTCAGCACACATCTGATTCCTACCTTTTAGATTGTTTACATAGCTGAAGAAGGCCTTATGGTTATTCTTGGCTATGGTTGCTAAATATTTCTCATAGTCACACCTTGAGGATTTTATGAGTTGACTTATTTGCTTGTTTATGCCAAAGAAGGTGTTCTTCCAATTCTGGGTTCTCACTTTTGTATTTTTAGACAGCAGTTTCTTTCACTTATTGTATAGTCTATTAATGTTAGACATACATCAAGATGGTTTGTTTTTTCTTGAGAATCTTGCTTTACTCCTATCAGGCACAGTTGTGTCTATACATTTGTGTAGATGGTTGTACAGGGCATCAGTATAGTATAATATAGCTATCAATGCCATCTGTGGAAACTGGAGCTTGGAAGTCTATTGTACCATCCCTTAGGAGGGTATAATTAGCTTTGATGAAGTTTTTTATCCTGACTTCTCCTTTGGGGAGTTCTGATGCTATTGCTACTTACAAAATGACTGCTTTATGGTTGGATTTAACCTGTACGGGCCCTACACTTGAGGTGTTGCATTAGTAACTCATATTGGTGAGGACCAGGTCTAGAATATTAGAGCCCCTTATGGGGTGTTGCACTACATGTTCCAGGGCATTTAAGTTAACGAAGTTCAGGAACTTTTGTGTGAGTGGGTTTGGGCTTGTGTAGGATTCACAATTAATGGAGGGATACTTGAAATCAACCATGACTAGGGTGTTGGGTTGTACATTGGTTGTCCCAAGTAGATCTAAATAAGCTGTGTCAGCTTCTTGGTTCATAGAAGGGGACCTGTAACATATGATGACATGAAGGCAGGTCTTAGACATGGTAATTTTGACTTGGAATAACTCCACAGAATTATCTGGTCTAACCAGTCTAGAGGCAAGCAAATTATCTTTAATGAAGATAGATACTCCACCTCCTTTAGTTCTCACACCTTCAATTTGTGGTCTGAAAGTGTGGAAGGCATTGTAGCCTTGCAAGGCTGGGATACTTTCTCTGGCCTTGAACCAGGTTTCTGGGACTGCACAGATGTCAACATCTTCCAGGGAAAGGAGTGCTTTAGGGAGTGCAGTTTCTGATTTAAACTAATAGCATTTAGCAGCATGACACTTAGTTTCTTTGTGTTTGATATTTTCACTGCGGAAATTTTGTTTTTGTAACCTTGCCTAAAAAGGCATTATGGGGGAGGGAGGTGCCTTAGCCAGTCACCAAAAGCCTAGAGCTACCAACTTAAGTCCATCTCTAGCAAAGCAGCGTGGTCTATCCACCATGTCATCACAGGCTGACAGGAACTGGATCCTCTTAGAATGACATGATAAACTAAGCCAATTATTGACGTCAACCATTTTTTTGTTTGTATTCTGGTATCATCCTAGGCAAGGATAAAATTCTGCTCAAAGCTAGGGACATAGCTGCTTGGGGCACATTGTCAGAGAGATCAATTATGTGTCTCTTCATATTGTCCAGAGAGGTACATCTCAAGTCGTTCACACTAACATGAACTATGACAGAGTACTAACAGTACTTGTTGAGAGATTTGAGTGCATGTGTAATCTGACGAATCCTTGCACCAGACATGCAGCTGAATGTAACCTTCTCCTTTTTTAACCTGGTTTGATTGGGGCATCTGATGTCTCACTATAAAGTCACTTATAACTTAAACATTTGGAATTGATGTGCATTACATTAAGGGCCTATTTGGTGAGGCACTGGTGCTAGTGTTTTTATGTGTATTGGGTGCTTTGGGTCTTGTGTTAGGTGTAGCATGTTTGTGTTTTGGAAGTCTCCACTGCATAGGTAGGTTTCTGGAGAGTACCTCTGCATATGAAGGTTTATGTGTGGGTGCATATTATAAGTAGGAGTCATGGTGTTTGAACTGACAACCTGTTTGGTATTGCTGTTCTGGGCTCTAGAGAGAAGTGATTCCAGATTCTTAGTGTAGGAGCATCTCTCACAAGTTGTACTTGAGTGATTTAGGAGTAAGGTGCTGTCAGTGTACATGAGGCAGGATCTGTACTGCCTCTAAAAACCCATGTCAACCAAGTTATCAGGAGCAATACAGGAAAACTGACAGTCCATAATGCAAGGTTTGAAAATAGTATCTCTGCAGACAAAGAGAAAAAGATGGGTATCTGGTAGGGGGCTTTTGTAGGGAGACTAACCTATGGGGTGTATAGCAAGAACTCAATAAAAAAGGGGATCTATAGGATCTGATAATGTTAGGTAAAAGGTAAAGTTGCTGCTGGGTGGTTCATTGAACAGCTGAGAGCTGTTTAAAACTGTTCTGCTAGATAACAGCAACTTCTAATGGAAAATATGTCTACTAGCACTTTTGAGTCTATAACCACCAAGAGTTATCCCCTCTGCATGGTGGTGCACAATGTTACATGAAGCACAAACACGAACAAAGCAACTAATACAAAGAAACAAGGGAAAAAGCTCAAAGTGAGCTGTGAAGCAATGAAATAGCTCAAACAGAACCATGAACCAATAAAATAGCTCAAACTGAGCCCTGAACCAGTAACCTTCAATTAGATAGTTCTACTGTACACTGCTGACACAAGGGTACAGGAGGGTTCTCCAAAAGCAGATATCCTGATTTTTAGTGCTCAATCTTCAAACAGGACTGGATTCAGCTGGACTGAATCCAATCTATACTACAGCCAATAGAAATGGAACAACAGAATTAAAGCAGAATCCTTATTTTTTCTTTAATTAAATAGGCAACACAACAATAAGCAGCACAGATTTTGTTCTTAAATTAAATATAGCAACAGAATAAAACAGCAGAATATATCATTTCTTAAATAAGTAAAAGCAGCAGTTGGTATGAAATACAGTCAAGTGCAAGTCTCCCATAAACATAGTAATGACATTTCTGACAACCAAAAACTATGGTTAGCATTTCCTTCTAAATGTGTACATATCTGTTCTGTGCACCTGTCAAAGATTTCAAATAATATGCAACAGATTCACCTCCTACCATAACAGCTCTTTGATTCCTTTGTAGCTTGCATTTACTTGAAATGTAATTGGTGTGGTAGCATCATAATGCTTAAGTGTTGGCAAGTAGTTACTAGGTTTTTCAGTTGTTTATAGCTTTATATTCTGACAAGCTCCACTCCATATCAGTTTCAGGCAGCTTTTATAGAGGTTCAGTTATTTCTGACAAGTGTAATGTTAACCCAAGAAAGTATCAGATTTAAGAGTTCCACTGGAAGGGTGCTAGTGAGCCAGGCCAAGATGCCTGCTGAAGCCTAAAGCTCTGGATCAGACCTGCACAATTTTGGATAGAAATAGTGGTCTCTGGGAGGAAAAAATAGCAGAAAGAAAAAAAAGAAAGAAAGAAAGAAAGAGAAAATGAGTGAGCAGGAAAAAAGGAAGAACAGATGGCTGCTTTTAAAGCTGCAAATTAGGAGGAGCTATTGAACTTAATGCAGGCAGAAGAACAACACCAAAAGTGGAGAGGCTACAAAGGATGCTGCACAATCTGAATGAGGATAGTGCTGCAATTAAAGCTGAGCTGCAGGAATGAAAGCATAAAATATTTGGCCTAAAAGGCAATAACAAAATCGTGATAAAAGATGGATGCTCTGGAAAATTTCTAAAGAAGGACTAACATCAGGATAAATGGAATATAAGAGCAAGTGAGTGATGGTAAATCTGATTCATTCTTATTGCAGCTGTTACATGAGAGATTTATGGTAACAGTAAATCAAGAAACACGTATATGGGTTACACAAAAGTGAGAAGGTGGCAAGCAGCAGAAGGCAGACATAGAAATGTTTTGGCATGTTTCCATTCCTTTGCTATAAAAAGTTAAATAATAAACCATGCTAAAAGCCTTAGATCTATCCTGTCTGCTGAAATTTTCATATAGCTGGTTGAGTGCAACTTAGCAGTCTATAAGAGCAGGAAAGTTATGCTAGAGGTATTAAATGAATTAGGAATGAATGGAAGAGCTGCATGGTTGAAATTCCCTGCAGTTCTGGAAGTACAGCAGGAAGTGGGATTGTTTAAGCTAAACAATGTTGAGGATGCATACACGTTTTAATAAAGGTATCATTGAAAACTAAACAAAGGCATTAAAAATATAAACTTTCTCCAAGAGATGGACTACAAGAGCAACCTTGGACATAGGAGAGTTGACACAGAGGTACTGGGCAAACATGAAATTTTAGATGCTGAAACCTCTGCAGGGAAAAGGCTTGACCAGAAATTGCAGAGGGGTCACATCCCAGCAGTAAAAGAGATGAAAAAAAATAACAAAAGCAAACATAAGGTCATGATAAATGAGATGAAATAATGAAGGGGAAATAATAAAGAGTTAGAGCAATGTGACAGAAGAGTGATAACCTAAAATAACTTACTTTGGTTTGTCTAGATATCAATTAATTGGGAATACTTATTATTAGCACTGGAGGAATGTATTTTTTCAAACAATTTCTTACAATTAATCAAACATCTCTATGAAAACTCCTTTGCATACATTAAGATAAGCTCATATACTTAAAGGTATGAAACAGGGTTCTTCCTTGTCCCCATTGCGTGTTGCTCTAGTTATGGAACCTTTTGCAAATTATATAACATCAAATAAAAATATCAAAGACATACTAAGAAATAATGAATTAATCCCCAAAATACAATTGTTTGCAAATGACATCCTATTAACTTTGATTACAATTTTTCTGTTATTGCAGTATTCTAAGCAATAGAAATATTCCGAAGAATTCAGGACTCAGTTTTAATGAGAATAAACTAAAATACTACCTGTTAATTATAGAATTAATATGATAAAGAAGAAATTACATACATTGTGAAAGATGGTAAAATCACTTAGGGATAATCTTGTCTGATAATAGAAATTATAATAATAACTTAAATTCCATAAAATAAACTCTTAATAAATGGAATATTTGTTTCACTATGGAAGAGATACTCTCCTTAATTAAATTGATTATCCTTCTTAAAATTCTTCATATAATACAATCTTTATCCCTTCCACTTCCAATAAAAATATAAAAGAGTAGAATTCTTTGTTTCTGAGATTTTTATGGTTTCCTAATAAGCCTTAATTGGCTTTAAACCATCACATTAGAGATTGGATATTGGGTGGTATTGGTCTTCCAGATTTAGAATTATATTCCTTATCCTCAATTGATAAGCATAATTTCTTGGTTAAACAGCAATTATAATGCCACATGGAAAGATATTCATGGAGGTATTTGGTGTAAATCCAATAATTTAACAAAATCATATCATACTAGAATAGCTACTAATACATTTCAATGATTAGTAAAAGACTATTTTACAGAAAACAAAAACAGACCAGTTAACTCCTATTATGTTAATAGCATAATAACCTCCTTTAAACATTGCATTTTCAGAAACCCTGAATATTAAGCATGGATTTTATTTGTATTTCCAGTTGCCTATACTCAAAATAGTATTATTACATTTAATTTAACAACAATGACTACATTTAAAGACAAAAGTTTTTTATACTGGTATCATTTACTAGACAGTGGGAATTTACAAAATGTTGACCATATCATTAGTAAGCTTGAGTTAAACAAAGATATGTTGTTAGAAATTCAAAGTTGTAGACAATTTGTTGGACATAAGATTAATCTAATGAGACCAATACTTAGACATTCTTTCACCATATTCATTGATTTACTCATTATTCTAATACACCAGAATATAATTGGAAAGGCACTTCTATCTAAAATATATAAAATAGTTAAGGAATCAACAGTATGTCACAGACAAAGCTATTGGGATCATTCTAGAGTTAAACAAGCGAAAAAATAAAAAAAATCAAGAAACTGACCTTGTAACTGCATCACACTTTATTAAACACTGATTGCTTTTGTCTTAAAACTTTCTTAAACAGACTTCATCAGAGTAATTCTAGGGAAACCAAGCATAGCACAACTTATGTAAAAGTTAACCACCAATGAAAGGCTGACAAACTGAATAAATTAATACATTCATGAATATTAAAATTATTATCTATGTTGGATAAAAGCAAATGGTAAATAGTAGAACACAATAAAAAATACTATAAAATGATACTATGAAATGTTCTTAAATCACCACATCATTAAAATGTTTAATGAAACCTGGAATAAAATGCTAACTAATAAATAAAATAAATATAATTAAAATTAAACATAAGCTGCCATGATTTTTTTCTCAAAAATCTTTATTGGTTAGTTTTTAAAATCTAGTAACACTCACATACATATAAAGGCTATATATGATGAGAATAAATGGTGTTATAACAAACATACAACATAACTCTCATACACTTATTTACAAATGTGTCATGCATTTATAAGCATTCAAGTATTGGTAAGCTATATAGTTCTAAGTTACTGTGCCACCAAGTCAAGAGCATGATCTTAATGATAACCCAATACCAAAGTTTTGTTAAAATGGGATAAGCTGCTTTGATTTTTAAAACACTTGCCAAGGAAACAGAATCATTTAGGTCAGGTACAACTGTGGCATTCAGCCTAAGTTGCCAATTAAGTTGCTTTAACTCAAGGAAGGTATCTGTATCCCCACACAGCAGTTTCACCATAACTCTGTCGATGACAAAAAATAAAAGCCTCACGAGTGCTTTAGATTGCTTCTCTCGAAACCCTGAGCAGCGTTCACTTCACTTGTCCATGGCAATGGTAAACAATGATGTAATCCCTAAATAGCCATGCAAAGCTTCAAAGGTGAATCTCGGCAGGCACTATCACAAAAAAATGAAACAAACAGTTTTCCTTATAGCTGCCAACTTATGAAGTGCCAAAGTATTTAATGTAAAAAGAGATATGAGGCAGCCTAAAATAATTATAGTAGATGACTATTGGGTAAATTAGCAATTCACTTTTAGTTTGTTTTATTAACTCCTTAAAAAAGAAACTATGGATTAAATGCAACGTAGGTAGGAAGAAACATGCATGTGTTGATTCTTTGATGTAAATTGGTAAATACATAATAATCTAAGTTGTTTGTTTAGATTGAATTCCTGATTCCATATGCCTTTCTGGGTTATGTTTAGTAAATATGACATTGCATTTAGAATAAGTCCCTTTCAAGCTGACATTAAAATAAAAAGGCTATGCAGGACATGTGAAATTTTAGAGAATGCAAATTGTTATAATCTTGAAAAAGCAGCTTATGTTTTAAATATAAACAATATTTCAGAATTTCTTAGCATCTGGGAAAATGCATAACATTGGAATTGATTATATTTTAATTAATTATTTCAGACCTTGCCTCAGCATAACAATCAATAGATACTGAAGAGAATTCTGACATGGGATTGGTTGGTTTGTTAATCATTATCCAGAAAGAATGCAAGTAATATTATTTATAGTTAGTGGAATAGAAAAATTATCAACGTCATTATGCTTGTACTCAAAGATTTTGCCATTAAGAGAGCTTGTGGCTACTGACTTATAAAGTTTCTCTAATGTAATACTGATTGTTAAACATGGAAATCTTTTATGCAGAGAAAGGGGGGATGCTTTGCAACTAGAATACTCACATCTATATCATGTTATCGAAATTTTACTACAGCGAATCAATAAGGGTCGAACTTTATTGATCGGAGTAGTAAAATATTGAATAACATAAAAAATAAATAAATAAATCAATAAAAAAACTAACTAGCGTAGGCAGGGGGCAAGGCCCCCTACACCCCCACACCCCCCACTTAAATATGCCATCTCCGAGACAGCACTACATTGAGGTAAACAGAAACCTCCCCCTTATGGAGATTTCCATTTACCTGCGCAATGTTCTGAACTTTCGACATTGTCGTGCTGACAATATTGTATTCGATATTGTCAGCTTATGACGTGACTAGACCCGAATACTCTAGTTTTGTTATGTTTATTTATTGATTGATTTTGCAGTTTAAACATTCCAGTAATGAAACAAGATACATATTTGTATATTAGTAAGAGTGATGATTGTTACCTCTGACATGTTTCAGTGATTATACTATTTGTAATATTGATTATATACTCTATTATTATTTGAATATCAAAAGTTTGCAAAATTTACATTGAACAATTTGTCCAAAATTCTAACCTTTTTATAGTATAGAGAACTTAGAATTTCTCATAGTGGCTGTGAGATACTTGTCTTCATTCATAAGTAGAAGAACTTATGTTCTTAAGACTTAAAGGCCCTTCTTTAAGGAGTCCCCAGTACTCAACCCCGGCTAGATTGGTCTACTCAAAACCCTTCCAGTGACACCAGCACTGCAGCAGCTGCAACACTGCCAAACTAAAAGTACCAGGCGGAAAACAGTAGCAAAAGACCCAAAGTCCCACCCCACAGCCCCAGCCATAACTCAACAAATACACAAAAGCTACCACAAGACAAGCAAAGAACAAAAAAGGTAAGACAAAACTGATCACTATAAGTAAAAAATAAGTAAACTAAAAAAAAACATCAAAGCAAACTACCAAGAAAAATAGCTAAAGACTCAAAAGACAATCATAAAGTAGCAAAAAAGATAAATCAAAAAAATGGGAGAAGCGGTAAGATAGAAACCCCACTAGAAACTCAAAATGCAAAAAAAGATGATCCATAATATACAAAACCAGTTCAAAATGATGGAAATTACTGAAAGACTCCCTGCCAACAAAAAAAGGCAGATATCCCTCCAGTGATACTCTCCCCACCCCCCAAAGCAAAGCCAAACATGCCAACTACTGCTCTCTGCCAAAGCTCAACCAATCCAGCGATTGATCTGCTCTCCTGTGCAGCCCCCTCCGTGTGTGCTCAACGAATGGACCCCTGGCATCCCAAAACAGCGAAGCAGCTGTTGAAACTCCCACTCTCAGCACAACAGCAGGGAGGAGAACACTGCAGACTTTGGTCCCACTTCACAAACACGGCAATTCCACCCAACCCTGGACCACTGGTGCCTCCCTCCTTAAACTCTGGAAATTACCCCCCAGGAGAAGATCATGGCTGACCCTCATAAAAAAGACATCAGGAATTTGCAGCGGAATGGATCATAGGAATTTTGCTTTTTCAAAGCATCCCAGTGGCTTCAAACTTTGTTTCCATTTTGCCTCATAGTAAACTTGGTTGACTTTTGACAGTCACCAAAGCCATTGACTTCTCTCGAGTCACCAAATACACCGATCTAAAACAGTGTTGGCAGTCTATACAATACACTCATGGTATCATTGAAAAACTCATCAAATAAAATGTAAATCAATACATGACAAGATGGGTTTCAAAGTGGAGTCGACATGCCTTGAGTGACAGAAACCAGTTGTCAAGTCTCGCTGGCGTCACAAGTGACTCAAACTGTGTCACAAGTGGTGCCACTCCACTCTTGTTTGGGGTAGCAAACACACAAGTACACTTTTCCACAGGTGTTTTGCAGATGACAAAAAACTAAGAACACACAAAGTTTGCAGACAAACAGAAACTGGCATGAGAAGAAACACAGAAGGACACAGATATCCTTCAGAACCATGGCAGAAGGATTAGAGCCCAAAATGCCGATAAATGCCCCTAAAGCCAAATGCCTGAAAAAATACCAACATAAATAGTCCAACCAAAGGGCTGGCAGAATAGGTGGCAATCCACTGAAGTTATCAGGGACCTGGGCACAGAAGAAGTTATCATTAGACACAGTAGTTAGGTTGATAGTAGTAATTTAGGTAGATACATTGCCCACCTTCCACATTGCCCACTTCTTTAGATCAAGGGAGGTCATAGTCTCATCATAGGTCATATCACCTCAACACTCATCTCATGACCAATTCCCATGACAATGCCCATCTGTGCCAAACTCCCTGATCGACACTTCTTTGGCAAAAAAGGGCAAAAAAAAAGGCACCAAAAGGGAAAAACAAAGTGTAAACCTTCTGAAATGATGCTGCCGACTGAAAGAACTCCAGCTCTATTCATTAGCTAGCCCTTGCTAAGTGACCCTTGCCTAACACACACACCAAACCCAGCCATTCATGACCAGATTAAATGAAAAAAAAATCTAGAAAATCTAGAGAGCCACAAAGAGCCACAAAAAAGCCTAACCTTGACCGGCTACAAGGCTATAGGAGGGATAGATGGATTCCCCACCCAAAGACTCCTATGCTGTAAATAAAAAATCGTATATATGTGAGGCAGAGCACCTCGCTGCTTGTGTTCTTGATCCTTGACCAATGGATGATGATGGCAGATCGCACCCCAGGATTTCACCTCAGTGTCTGCTCAACAGAGGCACAGCAATAAATAGGGTATAGTTCCATACTAAAAAAGGGGTGCGTAAATAAAAAATATAGGCGGGCTTGTAAATGCCCTCGGGCAGATAGCCTAGTATGAACCTATGAACCTATGTATGCTAATGCTGTTAATATTCAATATCTCCTTCAGTTAGAAATGGTAAATATGATGACATAGTGAATAATATTGGAAACTTCATACATTTATGGCTCTTTAAAGTACCTGTTTATTTATTAATAATCATGATTATTTAAAGTGGTTACAGTCATAAACATCAAATTAGATTTATGAGTAACATTTACAAATACAACAAAAGAAGAGGATATTAAACAAGACTTTTACATCTTTTGAGATATAAGTGTATAGAATGCCTTTTAACTGTGACTTGTAATTCTTTAATGTGTGAATTAGTATGATTTTGTGATATCTTTGTTGGAGTCTATAGAAGTAAACTGTAGATAATAGTAAAACTGTAGTTAAATACATATTAACTGGTGTGTTATGGTGTAGTTTCTCCTATAAGTAATAGCATTAGTGCTGTACCATAAACAACACAATCACACCTTTTTAACAGGGATATTTTGAGAAATATAATAAACATCGCTTGTTTACAACATATAAATACTAATTGTTAATTGATTATGACTACAACTAAATTCTATTACAATAACTTTATGGACAGTAGGATATCATAAAGCTACTAAAACGAGTGAGATTTGCTAGAAAGAAATACATTCTTTAACATCATTTAATTATTACTATTAATATTCATAGAACAAAGACATTTCATATGATTCATATTAATAATTTCTTTGAAGATATATATATATATATATATATACTTACAGTTTAAGGATTCCATATAGGTGATTACATATCATATATTTTTTAATGTAATAAAATTGTTGATTATAACTTTAAAGATAGTATTTTATGATATAAAAACATTTTAGATTGCATATTCCTTTATAAATTACTCTCCATATAATAGTTTATGGAGTTCAGTGTTTTTTTTTTTTGTTAAAGGTATGAGCAATAATCTAATAGACTTATTTTTATCTTATGAATTTGGAATTATTTTCATTCCATGTCTAGAGGGGAATTTAGTTGCATCAATTGTTGTTATGTTTATCTTGTCATTACATAAAAAATTCTTCTTAAGCCTGAACAAAATAATATCTTACCGATAAATGAAAATAAAGAACAGACGAGAAATTCACTTCACAGTTTAATAAAGTGCTCTTAAAAAACAAAGCGCTTTTGCCATTTATTATTTTTTCAAAAAGTAAAGAAAAAGTAATAAATGGTGAAAGCGCTTAGTTTTTTAATAGCACTTTATTAAACTGCAAAGTGGATTTCTCATCTGTTTTTTATTTTCATTTACCAGTTTTACCCTTTTGGGTACCTTTGTTTTGTTTTCAATATCTTACTTATATTTATAAAATGAATAAGACTGACAACTTCTTTTAAATACTTACACATAAAAACAACATTTGCTGTTATCAGAGGAATATGTCTAACTTATTTTTCTGACAATAAACTGATATGGATTTAACCTTACTCTCCTTGAATACCAAAGGTTGAAAAAAAACCCAAGTAAAAGATCAAACATATTGAAATATTTAAAATTAAACAAAGCACAGGTAGTCTTCCTTCAAGAGACACATTTCAGAACAAATGATAGTTATTCTTGGAATCCTAAGAATTATTTGATCTTAGCTCAGTCTACCCACAAGACTAAGACAAAAGGTGTAACAATCTTATGTAAAAAGAATATTATAAAGCCAGAAATTACTTATAAACATGAAGACAAAGAAGTTCTCATGGCCTTTGTAGTAGTCAAATTTAAAAACAGAATATGGACTTTGGTAAATCTATACTGGTTTTGAAACTACTAATAAGAGGGTCTACTTTAGAATGACGAATGTTTGAAATATCGAGCTCTCACATGAGTGAATATTTCAAACCTCGATATTGCTATTTTTTTTTGCACTACAGTGTGGATCAGAATATTTGCCCTTTCCTCACTGTAGTGTAATCTTGAAGTTGGAATATATATTTAGCGGGGGGGTACAATAGCAATTTTGAGTTTTGGAATATTCACTCATATGAGCAATCGAGACATTGATCTTGCTTTTTTCTGACAAAGACCCTCATAAGAGACCCCTTCGGACTTCTTCCATTTCAAAATTTTTAAAAAAGGGGATTGAATCATTTCATTTATTAGATACATTTAATATGAAAGATGATAAACATAGTTTTCCCATCAAGACCGTAGATTTGGTACTCAAACTAGACTAGACAAACCCCTAGATTCACTAATCTTCCATGCAGGACTAGGCTAGTGCTGCATGGAAGCGCCTGTTTAGGAGCAGGATGGCAGTGCACCTTGTATATTAATAAAGACATACTGCCCGAGCTCCCAGGCTTACATGGAGCGTGTACGATTGCAGGGGTGCAGAGGGCATGTCTGAGAGCAAAGCTCTCAGAATAAAAATGCCCCTGCAATGTTGAACAGCATAAAAAAAGTGGAAATAAATGAGCAAGACCGCTCATAGGTGTCCACATGTCCCCACCAACAGTCCCCCTTGTGTACAACAGCAACAGGACATAAATCAAAAGAAGAACACCCTGTATTGTTTTCTAAAAGTCCGAGTACAGCTAACCATAGATGCGTGGGTGTGCCCATTGCTTAGCTATGATTAAAGCAGCCTAAAAGGCTGAAGAGGATAACAAGAAAGATATATGCAGATGAAGCATCTCAGCAATAGTGTAGTGAGCAGAGCATTTGCCTAATGAACAGGCATTCCCAGTTCGAGTCCCACTGCAGCACAGTCTATTTTACATGGCAAAGTATGGCATATGCAATATTTGTATTGCAAAACTCACTAAATAACATATATTTATGAACTGGAGTACTGCAGGAATTGCACACGTGAAGAGTCAGCATCATAATGAATAAAGCAGCAGTAAGCAGGTGTAAGCACAGATAAGCAGTAGTTAGCATATGTAAGCACTAGTAAGCATGTGCAACTGCGTTTGCATGAGGGTAAACACTGCCTACACAGATTAAGCAAAGGAGAAGCCAACTGGTTGTAAGAAACTGTGACCAGAAGTTAGCAGTGCATACCTCTGCGCAAACCCATGCAAACTCGCTTACAACTGCTTTAAAGTGCCTTAATCACTCTGTATGCAATGGCCGGTGTTCTGCACAGCAACAAAATAAACAGCCTCTGCAAGGCTTGAACCCAGGACCATGCACACCATACACAAAATGATTTACCACTAAGCCATGCCAGATATACATAAATTGTATGTTGTCAGAAACATAACTCCATTCTAGTCATGCAACAGTACAGAGAATGTATACCTACATCTAGATGTATGTGTACGTGAACATATATTACTATCTAAATGGATGCAACATATCTGTATATGTAGTTACATATATATATACATATATATATATATATATATATATATATATATATATATATATATATATATATATATATATATATATATATATATATATATATATACAAATATATGAACATATATACATGCAAATGCCGACATCTGCACATATATATATCAACACCTATATGTCCACATATACACAGCAAGTTACATATATGTAAGCAGATATATATCTCCGTAGGTATATATGGACATAGGTATAAATATGTAAGCAAATATATATACCCATATAGGTATATATGGCCAGACATCTGTAGATAGCAATGGTAGATTAACAGAAACATATATGTCCACATGCACCATTAATGGGCATGAGAGGCCCCAAACAATATACATCTCGTACGAACTGGCATACTACCCAGCCAAACACGCCCACCCTGCAATACACTAACAAGCTAATTTTATTGTAAGTGTTTCATTTAAATAGGGATTTAAATTAGTCTTCTTTTATGTTTCACATGTTGATATCACATTCCACTCTCCCCACCCACTAGGTGGGCTGACCAGTACAGGGCGATCCAACCCAGGCAAGCCTCGACCCATAAATTCATTACCCACAGTTCCCCTCCCCTGCTGCACAAATACAGTCACCATCCCTTCCCTGCTTACCGGCCCATAGCTACCACACCACCACACATTGCTCACCCTCCACTCCCCCCCTCGTGACCCATCCTGTATGTTGTCCCAACCCAAGTATCCGAGGTCTGCCACATACTGTAGTCCATGCACATAGCCATGGGTACCTTTGCGACTCTGGTTTTAGATGAAAGTAGAATACCCAATTTTTGGGTTGTCCCGCATGGGACAAATGTTTCCCTGGTACTAACAATAGATTTCACGTGTGACTTTGTTTACACTAATGGTTTTATTTGTAGGTATTGCAAAGCATACGTGGCACACAAGGTTGGCCGGTATGCACACGAAACATAGGATCCAGCAATACCAGTCTACATTACAGGACATGTAGCTAAATATGTAGATGTATGTGTGTGTGTGTGTGTGTGTGTGTGTGTGTGTGTGTGTGTGTGTGTGTGTGTGTGTATATATATATATATATATATATATATATATATATATATATATACCCATAACTAAATAGATATATACCTCTCCCTCTCTCTGTAGTACATATGTATACATATATACACATACATATATATAAATACCCACATATAGATATATACATATGCAGAATACCATACATCCACATGTCGTTAGATATATATACAGCAATACATATATATATATATATATATATATATATATATATATATATATATGTGTGTATATATATATATATATATATATATATATATATATATATGTAGATACATATATATGTTTGTGTGTATATACAGATATATATCTATGATATGATACAGCTCATAAGAATGACATATGATCACAGGTCATGCCAATGGGGGTGAGGGGCCCAATCAACATACGTGTAACACGTACCATTACCCTCCCCAGCCAGACAGGATACAACCAGTGGGAGGAACACTGTGGACCCGCTAAATCTAATCTTGAAACAGAGACAGGAACGTCCCTTGCGGGACAACCGAAAAATTATTTGGTGATTGGAGTCCTGTCCGTGCAATGGCTTTTCAAGGCAGGGAGTGTAAAGACTCAGACTACAAGGTTGGGAAAGCCTGATGACCCATAGGTCGAGACAATGTATGAGATGGGTCCTGAGAGGTGGAGAGTGTGAAGTGTGTAGTGGTGTGATTAGACCCAACTTGCACCCAGAGTAAGGATGATTGCTGTAGAGGGGGGGCAGGGGGGAACTATCAGTATGAAATTATGGGTCAAGGCGTGCAGGTGTTGGCTTGAGCGGTTCTGTTCGGACCGCCTCGTCGATGTAAGCCATAGTGTGAATTGGGCAGAGCTGCCACCTAACGAGCAGCCATTCCCAGTATGAGTCCCACTCTAGAACAGTCTATTTTACATGGCAAAGTACGGTATAACCAGATGTGTGGTTGCAAAACCCCACTGCAGGCATGTTAGTTGATCTAATTGGCATCACAAGTTATTATTGTTGTCCTCAACCCCACCCAGGGGTGTGAGTGTCCAAATCTACCTCCAAATGCAGTGTATATGCACAGCTGTTGCTGTAGAAGAAATGGCCAGCTGTGGACCTTCCCTTCAGCCTTCCTGCACATCTCTGCCTATTTCCCCTACTATCTCTCCTTCTTTGTGCCCCATTAATACCACTTACCTATCAACCCATTTTTCTTTTCTATTAATGTTTAAAGTTACAAGTAGGTGACACCCTCTTCCCCAACTATATTGGCAGAATCTGACACCCCCCACCCACATGTATTACCTCAGCTGTCCTACAGGACACATGTAAATAACACATGAAGGAACATCTCAAGCACACTTGGATCAGCAAATGCTCACCACCTGGTGAAACCCCCCCCCCAACCTTACACTCTATACCCCTACATCAACTAGTGAAACCGACACCTCTTGTCCTGTCTCACATACAAATCCCAACATCTTTCAAACCTTCCCTATTGCTCCCCTACCAATTATTCCAACAGCCTACTATACAGTTACAATGTCCCCCCCTCTACCTACCTACTCCTTCACTATTCTCTTCTACTCTACCACACAGGTATGGGATAACTAAACCTAACCCGAATACCTGAGTATAACCTATCCAGAACTGTTAAACTGGAATCAAACTACACCTTAAACCGACCTTTGTCAACAGTCATACCTGACATCTAAACCTGACCTAAGCATGTATAATACTGACATGTGAATGTAAATTAAACAAGAGGAATATGGTACATAGCTATGTTAAGTCTGTTACTCTCTATGAATGTGAACACCTCTGTATTGCTTGTAATGAGTAGCTGGGGTTTACTGTGGAGCTCTACTCCCTGGGCCAACACTGAAAATGGACAAGCATCCAGTCGGATTGTCCCGGTTAAAATGTAAACTAAATACATAAGGTAGTGTGGGGGTATGCAGGAATAAGCCTGTTTGGGTGGCAGTAAGCAATGCCCACACTGGTTAAGCAATGTAGAAGCTAACTCAGTGTAAAATGCCATAACCAGTGGTCAGCAATGCTGAGCCTCGTGCAAACCAGCGCATACCCACCTACAATTGCTCTAAAATGCCTTAGTAACTCTATAGCCAACAGCTCTCATCGTGCCCATTAACACAATAATATGCACTCCCAGGTTGCAACCCCTGACCCTGCACACTATAGTCAAAGTGAGTTACCACTAAGCCATGGCAAATACACATTCAGCTGCTGTTATCACAAACATATCATCCAGCACAGTCATTCAACAGTATAGGAAATGTATGTAAGTATGTAGGTTAAGACCAGTAAACATGTGTGCATTGCTCAATCACAGTATTTCGAGCAGTCTATGTTTATCAAAGAACAGTGCCTGCCCAATCATACTGTGAGAACAGTAGTCTTGCATAATACTGAAGAGAATAATGAAAAACAGTGCACGCCGTGGGGGCGTGTGGCCGTGCTTCATGCACAGAATGTCACACCTGGGAAATCGGTTCCGTGGAACCGTGAGATGAGGCTGGTCAGGTGTGTGAGCAAACTGCTGCTTCTCAAACTCCTGGCAGGATGCTACCAGTGGAAGAGACAGTGTAGACCAGCTAAGTGTAATCCTGCAACAACAACAGGTCCGTCCGGAGTCAAATCGATGTTTCCACCAGTATCGGAGGAGGATCAAGGGAAGGCTCATATGTATGTGGATAAAACAGATGAAGAGCCTGCAGAAGCTTGGGTCGAGACAGTATACTGGATATACTGGAGGAGTACCGAGACGTGCAGAGAGGGCAATGTGTGGAGGTGTGGTATGGCTGGGCTAGCAACTGGAGAATGGATGGATGCTGTGTACTTGGAGCTCAAGGGCCAGGGATAGGAAACATGGGTATGACATTATGGTAGAAATATGCAAAGGAAGCAGAACAGCAATAGTGTAGTGGGTAGAGCATCCGACCAATGAGTAGGCATTCCCGGTATGAGTCCTACTGTAGCACAGTGTATTTTACATGGGAAAGCACGTTATAACCAATAGTTTTGTTGCAAAACCCACTAAATAGCATATATTTAAATATATATATATATATATATATATATATAGATATATATATAGATATATATATGTGTATATATATATATATATATATATATATATATATATATATATATATAATAAATAAACTGGAGTACCGTAAGAAATCATGTGATGCATCAGTGTCAATAAGGGACTAGTAAGCAGGTATAAGCACAAATAAGCAATAGTAAGCATATGTACGCACTAGTAAGTGGGCTTAAGGCCTTACTACTGCTTTAATGTGCCTTAATCACTGAACTGCTTCTTACTGAAATTGGTACACCTTGTTTGCTGTAGCATAGACTAGATCCAGGCCTGCTGAATCTAGCTTTGTTTGTATAACTTGAGCACTAATCCAGGCATTCTTTAAAGTATTCAATTGTATTTATTACTGCTTGGTAGTAACTTGATTAAAGTGTAGCTATCATTCTAAGTCTTTTGGATTAAGCACTTGGGCTTCAGACCAGTTGTTTTACATTAGGAAGGTATGTGGCCTGCACTGTGGTGGCAGGACAGGTAGCTTACATCCTTCTAAGTTGGGAACTGCTGATTGAGGGCTCAGTGTCTGTTATTCTAAAAGTGTATTAGTTCTGGTTTAAGCACTTGGGCTTCAGGCCAGTTATTTTACATTAAGAAGGTTCGTAGTCTGCACTCTTGTGGGAGGAGAGGCTGGACTCTGCCCTTCTGAGCTGGGAATTTCTGGTTAAAGGCTTATAGTGCCTGCATATTTGAACTGTTTCTTACTGAAATTGGTACACCTTGTTTGCTGTAGCATAGACTAGATCCAGGCCTGCTGAATCTAGCTTTGTTTGTATGCTTGTTGTTTGTTTGCTTGTTATTTCCCTGAAACGCTAATTCCACCTAAAATGTGGCTTTTCAGCTTCTGTGGATCCCTAGTGATATCTGCATTGCTTACTGTACTTATTTCCTTGTTTCACTTGAAAGAAAGTTACTGTTTGTCAGTTTTGCATTTAAGTTACCTGTAACACATTGCATTTAAGTTACCTGGCACTTGCTCACTAAGTCAGCACTAAAAAATTAAAAGCACTACACCCTCACAAACTCCACTTGAGTACCTCGTTCCCCATTGGCCCTTTTTTTCAATTATAAAGGAATTCCCAATACTATTCTAGCATGTCCAAAGGTCAGTTGTCAATCTCCTCTCCGGTCCAGCTGGTGAATCTGGGAATCTTGAGACAATGTTACAACTGCCTCATGTACACAGACAACCTTCTCCTCCTCCCAACAAATTCCAACACATGTCAGAGATGCAACTATATAGCCAAACTGGAGGCTAAGCTCTCTCAACTCAGTACTGGCATAACCAGTCAGGAGGAGAAGGAAACCACACTCACTACAATTCCAGTCTCACATAGACATAACCATGACAGCAAACCAAACACATAAACACACAAAAACATACTCGGAGGCTCTAAATAAAAATCTGCCTAAGCAGCAGAGACCTCCAAAGCAGACACCCAAGCAACCGCTACCCCAAAACAAAACACGTGCAACACATAGCTCACAAAGCCAGTGTGCCGAACAGTCACAGCCCTTAAGGCTAAACAACACACCTGATACACTTGGAATAGGTGACTCTATCGTCAGGCACACTGACGTCACGCTCACCAGGCTGAGCAAGGAGAAGGTCATGGTGAGCTGCCTGTCGGTCGCTAAGATCCACCACATAACACACGCACTCAGGTCACTCCAAGGCAAGTACAAATATGACTCAGTCATTGTCCATGCTGGTGTGAATGACCTGAGATGTACCTCCCTGGACTACATGAAAAAAGACATTGAGGAGCTCTCTGAGCATGTAGCCCAGGCCGGTATGACCCTGACCTTGAGTAGCATCTTACCCTCACCAAGAATGATGCCACAATATGAAGACAAGATGATCAATTTCAACAATTGGCTTAAGTATTGGTGTCATTCAAAGGGATCCAATGCCTGTCAGCCTGGGATGACATGCTCGACAAGCCACGATGCTTCGCTAGGGACGGCTTGCACCTGTCACCCCTGGGCTTTCGGATATTGGCAAAGGCTCTTGCTACCCCATAGTGCCTTTTTAGGCAAGGCTCAAAAGACAAACCCACCTCCATAGGTATCACAAGGGATAAGAAACTAAGAGTAATGCTACTCAACGCCAGAAGTCTAAACCTCAAGATGCATGCACTCGAAACTCTCCTTAGCATGGAGAACATTGATATCTGTGCAGTAACAGAAACCTGGTTCAAGGCTCCAGAGCACCCCAGCACTACCAGGTTATACCTCATACCATGCTTTTGGCCTCAAAACTTGGACCAAACCACAAAAGGAGGGAGTATCAATATTCGTCAAAGATACCCACACCTCCAGGTTGGTGGCACAGCACAAAGCATCAGAGACTATCCATGTGCAACTAACAGTGGGTAAAACTGCCTTCCAGTTTATAGCCTGCTACAGACCACCCTCCCAAACCCAGGAACCCCACTCGACCTTCCTGAGAACACTGGAAAATATGAAGGTCTCTCCAAACACCATTATATTGGGTGACTTCAACTACCCAAACATAGACTGGGAGCATTACTCTAGCTCCAACACCTAGCCCAAAGGTTCCTAGAATTTATAAACTCAAATGCTATGGAACAACTTGTTACCACTCCCACAAGAGGGGAAAACATACTGGACCTGATCATCACCAACATGGGGACTCTATGCTCCAGACCAGAAGTGTATCCCTCACTGGTAAGATCAGACCATAAACTAATCTCACTGGATATTCACATCCCGACCCCAGCCCCTGCCCAGAAAACCACAGTGAAAAACTTCTCTAAAGCAAATTTCACACTCCTCAAAACCGAGGTGGAATCCTTCAAAGCCCGGGCCTGTGGAAAATACGGCCCAGACCACAGAATCCTTTATAAACACATTCTATGAACACCTTCAGGAATGCATGGATCATGCAATCCCAAATAAAACCAAGACCCAATCCTACAAAAGCAGACGTCCTGTCTGGTGGACCCCAGCCATAAACAAACTATACAATAGAAGGAGGAAGCTACTACATGATAGAGCAAAATCCCAAAAAGGGAAGGCATCTCTGATCAGTATTAGCAAAAAACTACGGGCACTCATAAAATCATCTAAGGCCAGCTTCGAGAGAAAAATTGCACAGGACACTAAGGATAATCACAAGGCTTTCTTTAGTTTTGTTAGGAACCTGGGTGGGAATTCCCAGATATGCTCAGAATTAGTCCAAAATGACAAAAAATACACCGAACCCACAGACATTGCCAACATCCTAGCTGACAGGTTCAGCGCAAACCCTCCCCACCAAAAGGGCAAATATCTATACCAGCAGAGTGTTGCCCTCCTGACATCTCAGTTGCTCAGGTAAGAGCCACCATCTCCAAAGCAAAAAACACAGCATCAATGGGACCAGACGGTGTCCCGGGCTGCATCCTACATGAACTCCAAGAAGAGCTAAACCCAAACATAAAACTACTGTTCAATCTCAGCCTTACTACAGGATATGTACCCAAAGAGTGGCATACAGCAACAGTGGTCCCTCTCCACAAAGGTGGTGCCTCAACGGATCCTGGAAACTATCGCCCCATAAGCCTGACTAGCTTGGTCTGCAAAGCTATGGAAAGGATCATCATGGACCTCATAAATAACGATATTGGGGACCTACAGACACTGGATCCTACCCAGTTCGGCTTTGTTAAGGGCAGATCCTGCCTATTAAACCTGGTTGATTTCTTTGAAACAGTCACCAAGGCCATTGACGAGGGGAAGGTGGTCCACACAGCCTACCTGGACCTCGCAAAAGCCTTCAATACAATACCCCACTTGGGCATTATAGATAAGCTCACCAGCTTAAATATAAACCCCTATGTCACTAGATGGGTTGCAAACTGGCTCAAGGACAGAACCCACATGGTTAGAATTGCTGGAGCCATGTCAGACTCCAAACCAGTTACAAGTGGCGTCCCACAAGGCTCAGTCCTGGGACCTCTCTTGTTCGGTATATATTTCTCGGAGGTACAGCCAAACACGGAAGGACTGTGGCTGACCAAGTTCGCAGATGACTGCAAACTGGGCGCCATAATCGATTCTCCAGCCAACACAAGCATCCTCCAAAAGGGCCTCATAGAAACAGACAACTGGTACCAGAGCCATGGCCTCAAGCTAAATGCCAAAAAGTGTATAGTCATCCCCTTTGGCAAAAACAAAGTACCCACAAATTACCACATAGGTGGTAATCCATTAAGTACAGAAGAAGTAATTAGGGACCTGGGGACCCAAGTTGATAGCAATCTCTCATTTGACAACCACGTGGCCAAAGTGGTTAGAAAAACATTTTATACAGCCCACCTAATCATGAAGGGATTCACATCTAGATCAGGGGAGGTCATCGTGCCTCTTTACTCACCCCTCATCAGGCCCATAATTGAGTACAATGCCGCTTTTGGGATGTGCCTTACCAGACACCTGCAGCAACTGGAAAGATCCCAAAAGTACTTCACCAAGATGATCAAAGGGCTCAAACAGATGCCATATGCTGCCTGATTAAAGAAACTCCAGCTCTACTCAGTGGCATACCACCTGCTCAGAGGCGATCTGTGCCTGACGTATAAAGCCATGTCCAATCCGGAATTAATGGACATGCTGCACCTCAGAAAATCCAAATCCCATCGAGCTACACGCTTGAGAGACTTGAACCTCAGCACTGAAATAAATAGGACACGCTGGAGGGACAGATTCATAACCCAGAGGCTCCCTTCACTCTGGAATAAAATCCCAGTCCAGGTTAGGCAGAGTCCCTCATTGACCCTCTTCAAGAGGACTCTTGATGAGTGGATGGGAGATCGTAGGTTTACCCCGGGTATCACTTCTGTGTCACTGTTAGACAGAGGCACATTATACTAACCTCGAAAAAGGGCATAGCAAAATTAATTTAAAATGGGTGGCGAAAGCCAAACACACTCTGGCTAGGCTTATAAATGCCCTAGGGCAGATAGCCTAGTATGAACCTATGAACCTATGAACCTATGTATCCAACGAGCCTTTGTCAGCCCAGCAACAAAATAAACAGCCATGCAGGTCAGGAACGCAGGACCCTATACACCATAGTCCAGTAGCTTGTGCTGCACTGCTGACCTTTGTGAAGTACACCGACAGGAAGCATGCTGTATTCTGCAGGGTATCCATCGATCAGTTGGCTTTGACTGTTACTACATTTCTGCATAGTGGGGGGGGGCATACTTGACTGTTTCTACATTTATAAACAGGAGTGGAGGGAGGACACCTGACTGTTATTAAATTACTATGTAGGATTGGGGGGCACACCTGACTATTTCTACATTTCTACACAGGGTTGGGGACACACCTGACTGTTATTACATTACTATGTAGGATGGGGAGCACAAGTGACACTTGTACACATTTGCTATGACTCTACTGGTATGTCATGTATTCCATTTCACTCTGTCTTGCTAACTATCATGCTGACTGGAGGCACACCAGTGTACTACAGATTGTGGCTTTGGTTGCCCTACATATTATTGTCTGACTTCCTACCCTTCAGAACTAACATCCCACTGCCTGCCCTGCTGTGGTCTGCCTGTGTAGGCCTGGGGGTGGGGTTAACCATAGCCATCATTCTGGGGCCATGGCACAGGCCCTGTTTGGGTTTGTCTACACCTGTCCTGCTGGCTGCGACTGTTGTTGGGTATGTGAACTGTCCTGACTGGCATGTGTGGATCATATGGACACACATGTCACTCAGCACATTTCCTGCAGTGGGTTTTGTCACCCTGCCTTGTACTGGCTACTATGGTGACTCCAGTATGTGCTACACATGTCAGGGTGCCACTATGGGTGTCTACTGTCTGCTGCCGTAATATTCAGCCACCCAATTTCCTTGCATGCTCACATCCATACCATAGCTACAGGTAACAACACCTTCTTCTCCATTTGGTAATTGGTAGGTTGATTGACTTACCTTGTGGGTGTGCCAGACTTGCGGATTGTGCTGGAGGGCTGCCTATGTCGGATGCACATAGTACACTCCCTATACATGGTTGAGCACAGGTGGTGTCATGTTTGGCATCCCTTTTACTGTATGTGCGAGTCAGAGAGAGGTGTCATTCCCTGGGTCCCTACTGTGTCAGTGCATGTACTATGTGTTGCCTCTTTGCCAAGACCAGGGCATACTGGGCACGCCTCCTTCTGCCTACTGGGGCAGGCTCAGGTTCTTCCTCCCCCAGGTCACTCTGTTCCTGTGCAGGCCTTGGCATTGGTGGGGGGCTGTGTGGCCCTGCCCCATGCTGTTCCTGCTGCAGCTGTTTCCGCAGGATCATATTGTATACCATAGCACATACTATAAAAATTTGGGTACATGTAGCTGGTAAATACTGAAAGGCTCCACCGGATGTGTCCAGATACCAGAACCATGACCTGAGCATCTCAAATACACACTCTATTATATGTCTGGTCTGTGCGTGTGCCTCATTATGGCATTCTTGTTTAGGTGTGTGCATTTCTGATGGGTGTCATCAGCCACAGCTCCAGTGTGTACCCAACATCCCCCACTAGGTGACCGTAAGGGATGTTCCCACTGGCAAATCTCTGGTACAGCTGTGTCATATGCCATATGTGAGAATTGTCATAGCTTCCAGGGCAGCCAGTGCACACATTCATTATAATGCCCTGGGCATCACAAAAAACCTGGCAGTTGATGGAGGGGATGCCCCTGTGGTTGATGTAGGCCCTACCCTGCTCACAGGGTGATGCTTTGATGCATATGTGCGTGCAAGTGCAGTCTATAGCACCCACTACCCCAGGGTATTCTGCTATTTGGTGGAAGAGACACATATTGCTGGTCAACACCTCATGGGTGTTGAGGAAATATACATGCTCACTGGCATGTGCTGACATGGCATCCAGGAACTGGTGGAATACTCTGGATGCTGATGCCTGTGAGGTCCCCATGATATCCCCAGTTGTGCTTTGGGAGGTACCTGTGGCTAGTATACCTAGGCCTACACATACCTTGGTATCCACTGGGATGGGTTCCCCTAGGTCAGTTTGATGTGTCAGGTGTGGCTGGCACAGCTCAACTATTTGCTGTAGGAGGTCTCTGTCTACCCTATAGCACTCCACTATCTCCAGCTCATGTAGCCCCTCGTAGGTTACCCTGGGTCTGTACACTCTTCTCCGTCTCCTCACTGTAGGTTGTTTGGCAGCATGCACATCCTCACCACCCACAGCCTCTTGCACATGTTGTTCTATATTGCCTGCTGCAGCCCTTCTCATTTTGTAGGTTTGTTTGTTAAAATTTCCCCACTTGTATACACTGGTGGTGTAGAGTGTAGGAAATACCAGTGGGGAAGGTGTTTGCTTAGTTTATAGTAGTGTTCTGGGCTGGGCTTGGCTAGGCTGCTGCCTGTGTAGTTGGCTGATTCTGATACATTTCACCTGCCAGCTAGGCTAGTTCTTCTTGATTACTTTTCTACTGCTATTTTCCCTTCCCATTGGCTCCCTGTTTGAGCCCGTGTGCGTGCCATGCAAACGGAGTGCTCAAATGTGCACATTGCTGCTATTTCCTGGTTTAACTTCATTTTTCTTCCTGTAAAGCCCGGTCTGCAATGCACACACCTGCTTACACTTTGTAAAGAGTGCTAGGCAGGTTTAGACACACCCCCTAGCTTAGCTGTGCTAAGCTAGGAGCAAAACTGAGCCACAGGGCTCCAATCTGCTTACAGTATGCCTGACACACCCACCCATGATGTCACCTACCTCCTAGTCTTGCACTCAGCTATTCATACTCTTACACTGTTGGGACCTGCCTCACATGCTGGAATTCACTATATTTCCCCACATTTGCATAGGATTGCCTGCTAATGCATAGTTACATGTGTCACACTGAGCCTCCCCCGTTAGCAAATACTATTCACTGGCCAGGTTGTCTTTTGCCTGCCACTGACTTGCATGGCAGAATACTGATTTTAGTTAGAATGCTTGTTTTAGGTTTATTTTCTTATTTTCCCACCGATCCCGTTTGCGCAAAGCTGCCCTATGCTTATACAGCCGAGATCAGCAAAAATAAAATAAAAGTTGCTTTTTTTTACTTTTTGTATTGTTTGCAATGCCAATGGCCTTATACTTGGCTATTGGCATGTTTCCTCAATGATATGCAGCCTTTATTTGGAGCTGTCATGTCTCCGTTTTGGATTTTGCAGAAATGTACTCGGTTACTAACCGAGCACATTTCTGCAGATTATGCTAGTCCTGCATGGCCTGATTCCAGCTTCCTGGGTAGCAGATTTACCTAATTTCATGGTTTTCACCTGCAAATGGGATAATTTTCATACAGTGGCTGGGAACATACAGGACTAGTGCAAGATCGCTCGTGCACGTCAAACGAGCATTTACGTGGATCGCTCGGCCGCCATATTGCCAACATTACCTCTTACACTAATCATGCATGCCATGCAGGGCTTGCTGAATCCGGGGGAAAATATTAATTGTTCAAGATCTGCATTTTAAAATCATTAATTTCTCAATTACTCCATGCCCCTTTTCAGACCATGATTATTTGATTTTAAAAATCCAAACTGATTTCAATCCTTTAATCCTCTCCTCTAGAATTCCATCATATATAACAAAAATTAAAGAATTTAAAGCTTGGCTGTTATCAGGATTACAGTTTTTTCTAGATAAAACAGAAATCAATAAAATAATGCTATGGGACTCATTAAAAGCATATATATATATATATATATATATATATATATATATATATATATATATATATATATATATATATATATGGTAAAAGAGTGGGATACGGAATTATTAGATGCACAATCCAAACTTATGTCAATTAAAATTGAAAAAACAAGAGTCTCCACAAAATAGAAATAAAGTAGAGGAGTTAAATAAAAAATATAATGAAATATTAACACATAAAACTAGTTTAGCTTTAGAAAAATTAAAAGTAAACTCCTTAGCCAGGATATGGAGATATTCTTGATGCATTCAGATATCACTACATGGAACACTTTAAAAAAGAGAACTCTCATATTGACCAACTAAACTTGGATACTAATTCCATCAATATTAAAAAAATTCCAGAAGAATTAAAATCAGATTTACAAAAGCCTATATCCCATAGGGAAATTATTGACAGAATTAAAGTACGTAAGACTAATAAAGCACCAGGAATAGACGGTATCACCATGGAATTATAAAAACTTTTCCCTCCAATGATAATTTCCCTTCTCCATAAAACTTTAATAGAAGTTCAATCAAATGCAATAATACCACCCTCTTGGAAATATTCTTTAATTATTCCAATTCTAAAAGAGGATAAAACACCAAATTTATATGCCTCATATAGGCCCATATCATTACTGAATAATGCTTACAAGATATTCATGTCTGTTTTAGCTAACAGAATCAAGATACCATTATTTAAAACAATAAATAATGACCAAACAGGATTTATATACAATAGACACACATACCACAATATCCAAAGGATACTTACTCTTATAGATCACGTAAATAAAGAAAATAAAGAGACACTTAGAGTAGGTTTGAATATAGAGAAAGCCTTTGACTCTCTAAATTGGGATTATCTATTTAGAATACTAACACTATTCAACTTTCCACCTTGTTTCATTCACTTATTAAAAAAATACATATAAACAATGTAGCCTATGTTAAATTAAGCCCATTCACATTGGAATCTATTTATATAACAAAAGGCACTAAACAAAACTGTCCTCTGTCACCTATTCTTTTCACTTTAGCCATTGAAGTATTTGCAGAAACAATACGCAATAATCTAAAAGTAAAAGGGGTTGTTGCAGACTCCAAATCTGACCTCAAGGCAGTGACAAGTGGAGTGCCACAGGGTTCCTTCCTGGGACCTCTCCTGTTTGGTATCTACTTCTCTGAAGTACAGGCTAACACAGAAGGCCTCTGGCTGACAAAGTTCGCAGATGACTGCAAACTAAGAGCCATAGTTAAGTCCCCAAATGATGTGGACATCCTAGAGAAGGGCCTCAATGAGACAGATGCCTGGTGTCAGAGCCATGGCCTCAAGCTCAATGCCAAAAAGTGCAGTGTCATCCCCTTTGGTAAAAACTCTGTACCCATGAACTACCACATAGGCAGCAATCTACTTAACACTGAATGCATGATAGGAGACCTTGGGACCCAGGTGGACAGTAGTCTCTCCTTTGATAGTCACATCGCCAGAGTAGTAAGGAAGTCCTTCTATGTGGCACACCTCATCATAAAAGGGTTCTCATCCAGGAAAAAAGAGATCATTTTCCCCTTTACTCGTCACTCAATAGACCCATTATAGAGTACAACGCCCCTTTTGGAATGTACCTCACAAGACATTTGCAGCAGCTGGAAAGGCCACAGAAGTACCTCACAAAGAGGATTACTGGCCTCAAACAAATGCCCTACACTGACTGCCTCAAAAAACTCCAGCTTTACTCTGTAGCATATTGCCTACTCCGTGGTGATCTCTGCCTAACATATGAAGCTATGTCAAACCCAGAGCTGTTGGACATGCTACACCTAAAGAAATCCCAATCCCTCCAAGCTACACACTCTAGGGACCTAAACCTTGTCACCACAATAAACAGGACACGCTGGAGGCATAGATTCCTGTCCCAGAGACTTCCTATACTCTGGAACAAGCTACCCATCTATGTCAAGCAAAGTTCTTCATTAGCCCTCTTCAAGAAAAATCTTGATAAGTGGATGGGAAATAGGAAATACACCCCTGGGATCACTTCTGTGTCTCTGCTGGACAGTGGCACAGGAAAATAACTTTCTTGGGTGGCGTACGCTATGGTACCTTTCTGGCTAGGCTTACGTAGGCCCTTGGGCTGATAGCCTAGTACCTACCTATGAATCTATGAACCTATGTATACAATCAATATATTTCTAAAATAATGCTTTTTGCTGATGACATATTGTCAACCTTAATTAATTCTAAAGAGTCCTTAGAAGAGTTGGATGCAGTGATTGAGAAATTTTATTTGATTTCAGGTCTTCACTTTAATAGACCAAAATCTAAATTTTTATTCTTAAAAAAAAGGAAGCACAGATTAAAGAAAACCATATTATATGGAAACAAGAATCTACTATAAAGTACTTAGGAATAGTGTTATGTAAAGATCTAAATGAGATAACATCAATAATTACAACAATATCATTTATACAATGAAAATTTGTATTGATAGATGGAATAAAATACTATTAACTTTTGAAGACAGACTACAATTAATAAAAATAGTTTTACTACCCAGGATTTTGCATATGGCTGTAGCTATTCACTTACTTCCTGAAAGATGTGTTCCTTTATCTTATCTAAAGCACTGATCCTTTTGAATGTGAATGAAGGTCCACATCTGAACAAAACAAAAATGTACCTGTTATGGACAATACTTGCAATTTCAAGGAAATGTATAACCAGAAGACAGAACTCAAACATAACACCAACCTTGGAAGATTTTTACACTCTACTGAAGAGCTCAATTTTGATGGAAATGAAAATTAAGGAGTTATGGATTTTTCCAAAAAAAATGGACTGAGTACTGAGTTCACTCTGACAATGACACAAAATACCAAAATTGTAGAATAAAAAAGTTGCAGAGTTCCACGATAGATTTACCTTTTATTAAACAAAAAGAAGTAAGCCCTTTCACGATCTACCCAGATTGCTTCTTCAGACTGTATTACAATGTCAAACTATCTAAATAGCATTTTAAAGCTTTACCTATTAACACATTGCAGTTAACTAGTCACAATTATCTACTTAAAGCTGCAAGTAATTTACATAAAGATTCCTTTCAATAAGAACTTTTTTTAAAAACCAGCACTTCTTATTAGCCATTGGCATTACATTGTATCAGGTTCTATCTTCAAAAGCAACACAGATTATAAAATATTATACATAAGAAAATTAAAAATCTATACAAATATATATGTATAAAAATATAAAGATAAATGCATACTTATAAAATTAATAAAGCATGCCTATAAAGTGCATGTATATTCATATTGTTATAATAAAACCTCCTAGCAAAATCTTGACCATCTTGACAGACAAAAATTTAATTATTTAATATACGCTTGAACTCAGTTGGGAGGAATATAGACCTAAGGCAAGGGCAACATACTGCATAATAAAGCATGGATATATTTAAATAATTTTATGCAAGGGCATCAGCATCTATTTAATGGCATAAGCTATGGTACCTTGCTGGCTAGGCTTACGTAGGCCCTTGGGTTGATAGCCTAGTACCTACCTATTAACTTATGAACCTATGTATACAATCAATATAATTCTAAAATAATGCTTTTTGCTGATGACATATTGTCAACCTTAATTAATTCTAAAGAGTCCTTAAAAGAGTTGGATGTAGTGATTGAGAAATTGTATTTGATTTCAGGTCTTCACTTTAATAGATCAAAATCTAAATTTTTATTCTTAAAAAAAAAAGAAGCACAGGTTAAAGAAAACCATATTATATGGAAACAAGAATCTACTATAAAGTACTTAGGAATAGTGTTATGTAAAGATCTAAATGAGATTACATCAGTAAATTACAATAATATCATTCATACAATGCAAATTTGTATTGATAGATGGAATAAAATACTATTAACTTTTGAAGATAGACTACAATTAATAAAAATGGTTTTACTACCCAGGATTTTGCATATGGCTGTAGCTATTCACTTACTTCCTGAAAGTTGTGTTCCTTTATCTTATCTAAAGCACTGATCCTTTTGAATGTGAATGAAGGTCCACATCTGAACAAAACAAATATGTATCTGTTATGGACAATACTTGCAATTTCAAGGAAATGTATAACCAGAAGACAGAACTCAAACATAACACCAACCTTGGAAGATTTTTACACTCTACTGAACAGCTCAAATTTGATGGAAATGAAAATTAAGGAGTTATGGATTTTTGCAAAAAAAATGGACTGAGTACTGAGTTCACTCTGACAATGACACAAAATACCAAAATTGTAGAATAAAAAAGTTGCAGAGTTCCACGACAGATTTACCTTTTATTAAACAAAAAGAAGTAAGCCCTTTCGCGATCTACCCAGATCGCTTCTTCAGACTGTATTACAATGTCAAACTATCTAACCAAGCATTTTAAAGCTTTACCTATTAACACATTGCAGTTAATTAGTCACAATTACCTACTTAAAGCTGTAAGTAATTTACATAAAGATTCCTTTCAATAAGAACTTTTTTTTTAAAAACCAACACTTCTTATTAGCCATTGGCATTACATTGTATCAGGTTCTATCTTCAAAAGCAACACAGATTATAAAATATTATAGATAAGAAAATAAAAAATCTATACAAATATATATGTATAAAAATATAAAGATAAATACATACTTATAAAATTAATAAAGCATGCCTATAAAGTGCATGTATATTCATATTGTTATAATAAAACCTCCTAGCAAAATCTTGACCATCTTGACAGACAAAAATTTAATTATTTAATATACGCTTGAACTCAGTTGGGAGGAATATATACCTAGGGCAAGGGCAACATACTGCATAATAAAGCATGAATATATTTAAATAATTTTATGCAAGGGCATCAGCATCTGTTTAATAGCATAAGCTATGGTACCTTGCTGGCTAGGCTTACGTAGGCCCTTGGGCTGATAGCTTAGTACCTACCTATGAACTTATGAACCTATGTATACAATCAATATAATTCTAAAATAATGCTTTTTGATGATGACATATTGTCAACCTTAATTAATTCTAAAGAGTCCTTAAAAGAGTTGGATGTAGTGATTGAGAAATTGCATTTGATTTCAGGTCTTCACTTTAATAGATCAAAATCTAAATTTTTATTCTTAAAAAAAAAAGAAGCACAGGTTAAAGAAAACCATATTATATGGAAACAAGAATCTACTATAAAGTACTTAGGAATAGTGTTATGTAAAGATCTACATGAGATTACATCAGTAAATTACAATAATATCATTCATACAATGAAAATTTGTATTGATAGATGGAATAAAATACTATTAACTTTTGAAGATAGACTACAATTAATAAAAATGGTTTTACTACCCAGGATTTTGCATATGGCTGTATCTATTCACTTACTTCCTGAAAGATGTGTTCCTTTATCTTATCTAAAGCACTGATCCTTTTGAATGTGAATGAAGGTCCGCATCTGAACAAAACAAATATGTATCTGTTATGGACAATACTTGCAATTTCAAGGAAATGTATAACCAGAAGACAGAACTCAAACATAACACCAACCTTGGAAGATTTGTACACTCTACTGAACAGCTCAATTTTGATGGAAATGAAAATTAAGGAGTTATGGATTTTTCCAAGACCATTGGTCAGTAATCCATGGAAAAAAGTTTTGTCATTGATTGATAGCTTACATCAATGTACTGGTATTCTCTGATGAACATATTGTTTTTTCCATATATTAACTGTTTGCAACTAAAACTATTATTGATGTCAGGCTGGCATACATATTGTATGTAGTTATTCAAAATGTCATTATAAAATGTTATGAAATTATATATCATTTGAAAATAAAAATCTTATGAATAAAAGAAATATATATGGAGGGTTAAATTAAGCAAAGCCATGGCCACTCACACTTCTTGACTAGATAGAGATGTGTATTCAGAAAGGAAATAATAAAACCACTCTAGTGCAATATCATGGGGGATGACTGAATACAAATCAACTACATCCACAGTTATAAAAATAATGTCCTCTTTAAAATCCAATGAATTCAGTGTCTCCTGCAAATGCCAGGAATCTTTTAAAATATATGCTTCAGATTGCAACACTGATTTACACTTAAAATCTTAAAATGTAGCTAGCGGCTCAGTTTTAGAGCCCTTTGCCAAATCTATTGGTCTCAGTGAGGGATCTTGAGCATTTTATGTATTTTAGGAATTCCAAAAATTGATGCCACTTTTAGCTTATCCACTTTCATTTACTCCCACATCTCATCTCCATATCCCCTTGTAACACCATATCAAGTAAATGAAAATCCAGTTTGGCATATGCCACATGTATGTATGCAAAGGAATCAAGATAGGACAATACGAAAGACAGGGACAAGGTGGAGGAGACCTGTTTGTATGGGATTAGAATCACTGTCAAGAGAAAACTGATGAAAGCAAATGGAAAGAAGGAAAAGTGAGTGAGGAGCTAGATAGAAAGAGAGACAGAGGTAGTAGAGAAGGGATGAGAACAAACTAAATGTAAACATGAAGTGCTACAGATTGGAGAAAAATAGGCATGAAATGGACAGTAAAATTATTACAGAGCAAGAAATTCAACAATGATTTGGGGAACTACTGGTGGATAGTGGGGGGTGGATTCAAGAGATACATTGAGCCAAGAAATACAAGAATAACCAGATAGAGAGCTAAAGGCAGGTACAGATGATGAACTAATTGGGCAAACATTTAACAGCTACTACAGGGATATTTACAAACAACTGATAGGGACTGAGGTCTCAAAATACAACTCTGGAAAATGTACAGGGATATATATATATATATATATATATATATATATATATATATATATATATATATATATATATATATATATATATATATATATATATATATATATATATATATATATATAGACAACCAAAAGGCAAGCTGTATGTAGAGATCACAAAGAATGAGAAAAAGAAAGCCATATACAAGATGAAGGAGAGGAAAACTTGAGGGTCAGTTGAATTCCTCACAAAATTGTATATATGGGTAAGGGAGGAAATGTGGAAGGTCCTAGAGGAGAAATACAAGAGAATACAAGGCTCAGGCAAAACATCTAAATGGGTCAGGATAGAAAGGATATCTCAATGGGGAGCAGAGAGGGAGGAAGTAGGAAGTTATATGCATAACTCTTTAATTAATGTGAAAATCACAATTTTGGCAAAAATGTTCTAGACATAAAGACTGGATTAAGTACTGCCAAAAATAATACAATCAGTGCAGAACTGCTACATAAAGATAAGACATGCAAAAAATGGTGGGACTGATGAATTTTATGCTTAGGGAGTAGCAGAGGCAGGATGAGAAAAACAGATTTGTGCTGTTTGACTTGAAAAAGGATTTTGATATGGTGAAGTGGGAATTACTTGAAAAGACCCTATAGCAATGCCAGGAATGGAAGAAAATTCATCCATGGGATACAGGACATACACCAAGACCCAGAGACTGAAATATTCATAAATGTAGGAGTATTTAAGGATATATAGATACAGTGGGGGGGGGGGGCAGAGAGGGTTATCCACTATCATCGGATCTAGTCATGCTTGTGAGTGAGGAGCTAGCAAAGGAAGTCACAAAAATTTTCAAAACTTGAAGAAAAGAAAGGGATAAAATCTAATTTTATATTATATGCAAATGACTAAGTGTTAACATTAGAAGATGTGGTAACAAAGGAACTATAAGAGAGACATTTGAGAAGTTTGGAGAAGTGACAAAACTCAGGTGCAGTAAGAAAAAGGCAGCAGTAGTGAGCTTACAGAAAGGGAAGGGGTGTCAGCAAGATAAAAGAAGCATTATTCCCAAGATACTATGTCTCTATGTTGGGAATAAGTGGAGGGAGAAAAGGGAGAAGAACCTTTATGAAGCTGTGAAAAAAGGTAAGCAATACCCTCCATAGTGGAATATAGTAAAGATGATGATACTACCAGTAATCCCCCAGCTACTACCTAGCATAAAGTAGACCCTGCAGGCAAAAGACTGAAACAAAGTGCAATAAGACACAGAAGACTGGTCATGTAAAGGAAAAAGAGTAAGCAAGACAAACAAGAAAATGAATAGCAAAAGGGGGTTGGGGCTATTGATGAGATATGGTGCACCATGCATGAGCATTACACATGAATGTAATATATCGTATTGAGTTAAAAAGTTAAGAAAATGATTTGTCTGCATCCATAATAAACCAGAACATCAAAAAATCCCATAAATTAATGAGGGCCTTTATAATCTAATTTTAAAATACTGTTTATAAGAAAATACATATGTTATGTTTATCTGGCAGTTAGTTTACATGAATGAAGCTCTAAGCTGATTTTTGTAGTTGTTCACAGGTAAATATGGAGCTAACTGCCCTTAATGGCCAATGTAAGCCTAGCTAATAACCAAATGTCAGAATCAAACCCAGTAACATGTGTCTATGAGGTGAAGATCTGAACCATTTTTGAAAACCCACCCATTACAATGTTTGAATCTTTCTGAGTCCATTTGCATACTGTGTCACTGGTCAAGTCCCTTAGCTAAACAATGCTCCTGTGTTGTCTGTAAAATGGAATGCTTCTTTCTAGTGGGTTTACCTGATTAAAAAAAATAAATAAAAAATACTAAGGGAAATCTAAGAGATGCACTAATGAGGTTTTATCAATCGAAGTTTGCATTTTCATAATAGCATGCAGGAAGTTGGTATTTGAGAGTAACCTATCAGAACTTAATAGATGACACATATATTTCAAAGATATAATAATTCAGTTTGAAACTTGGCATTGCTCATCTTTAGAGCTTCTGAACTTTGCCCAACAGTTTAAACACTCTGTTGTCATGCTCTTGTTTTTTTGCACTCAGACTAGAATATCATGTATAGTGTTCACAACACCTTTTCTCACTGGAATACTTTGTGCTGCTGATGAAATCTCAAATGATAAGCATTAGGATTCTATAGCTAAATAATAGCATACTGATTGTGCACAAATTTAGGCTACGCCCAAAATACAACAGCAATATGGATGCTGGCTTATGCATCTTACATTTTAAAGAATATTTTTAATTTATATTACTTATTTGTTAACTGTGCAAAAACTTGCCATCATGGGACATTTACAGCCATGACCTTGACAACAAAGAAAAACATATTGATAATTTAGAATAGCTAATCACCTTTATGATGTTGGAAAGTGGAAGAAAACCTAAAGAGCCCAGAAAATGACACCCATGGGGAAATAATAAAAAAATCCATAGAGAGTGAGTGTAGGACTCATTTCCAGACCATGAAACTTTAAGGCAGATATGTTAACCACTGAACCACCATTCTGCATGAGCTAAATGCTTTCTCAAACATTATATTACAATTTCCTCCAGTGGTTGATTTAAATATTTAAATACAACAGCTTTGACATTTATGCATACTTTCAATATTCAAGCTTCTTATGTCATTTTTGGGCACCCACTTAACATTTTACTTTTAGCCAATGTGTGACAGAACTCCTTACTGCACATTCTGCTTTTACAGGTAGCCTGCGCAGTGTTCCCAGACTGCATTTCTATGGTATTCACAAGCATCCTTACTTTAGATTACTCATTTGTTTCCTCAAAACTAGTATTCTCCTGTTGCAACTTCTTATCTTTAAAACATGCTCACAAAATGATTAAATCCCTAACAAGCCCTACAATCTTAAAATCGTTATTACTTTCTGGTATACTGGTAGCTGCACAACTTACATTGGGGGCAGTTTTGTGACGGTTATTTGTTACCAGGTGTGGTCTTGGCTACTACATGGTCACCTGCATGTTGCCTTTATTTATACTGTTTCTGTGCTTATTTTTATTCTTTTCTAACAAACCATGTTCCTTTTGGGGCAGTACACCTTCATTTATAGATCGTAACTGTGCATTTGGCAGTTTAAACATATAGTGGATATATAAAGTGTACACACCCGTGTTAAAATGCCAGCTTTTTGTGATATAAAAAATGAGACCACATTAAATCATTTCAAAATTTTTCCCAGCTTTAATGTGACCTATAACCTGTACAATTCAATTGAAAAGCAAACAAATCTGTTAGGGGAAAAATATAATAAATAAAAAAACGTACAATAAGCTGGTTGCATAAGTGTGCGCACCCTTAAACTAATACTTTGTTGAAGCACCTTTTGATTTAATTACAGCATTCAGTCTTCTTGGGTACACATCCGTCATCAATTAAAGAGACTCTGATTAACCCCAAATTAAGTTCAGCTGTCCTGACTGAATGCTGCAATTAAATCAAAAGGTGCTTCAACAAAGTATTAGTTTAAGGATGTGCACACTTATGCAACCAGCTTATTGTATGTTTTTTATTTTTTTATATTTTCCCCCCTACAGATTTGTTTGTTTTTCAGTTGAATTGTACATGTTATAGGTCACATCAAAGGTGGGAAAAATGTTGAAATGATTTATTGTGGTCTCATTATTTAAAATCACAAAAACCTGGCATTTTAACAGGCATTTGTAAACTTTTTATAGCGACTGTATATAAGTTTTCCAGTATTATATCACTATGCCTCTTTTTTAGTCATTTCTTATTCCACACACAGACTGTTCTATCCCTATTTAAAAACTTGCCATTTCCCTACTTTTCAGGTCTGTATCATGTACCCTAATTTAGTAATATATGTATCCATATTTATTTGGACCCTTTGATTTCTAGTGAAAAATAAATATCTTGAGGGGTGATCTAGGACAAACCCCATACTTGTGAATCTCCTACATATTCATAAGTCAAAGAGTTCCAGAAATACAAGGTCTAGGGTCCAGAATTTTGTTTGTGACTTAACCAGAACATGCTCAAGAGACAGATATGTGTCACAAAGTGCCCTCCTATAGAATAGGCTTCCTATCCATGTGAAGCTGATATTATCTATTACCCAGTTTAAGTGCAGCCTAGACCATTGGCTGGGAAGAGAAAATTTACACTGGGCCTGGCACCTATATCTCTTATAGACAGAGGTAGCTTATAAATGCCTGGCTCTCAATGTCCTATTTGGATACAGGACATCATTATTCTTTCACGAATACTTGCCTAGGCTTAGAAAGGCCCCAGATCATTAGCCTAGTAGCAATCTATGAATCTATGACTCTATGAATCTCACATAGACCTGGCTTTTACTTTTTAGTACTAACAATTTGTCTCTGCCGTCTTCCTGAAAAACAAATGTAAATATCTCGATGGCTTTCTCACCTGTAATATGAAGAAACATGGGACACTAAACTTTTTGCTGGCTTGTTTCTAAAACCACTCATAACAATACGCAGCTCGAATATTTGAATACAGACCTTGGGTTTGTCATACAGGTCTCCTTACAACTTCATAGTTATTAGTAAAATAAAAATACCACCAATAAAAGGCCACTTATAGGAGAAAATCCAAGTTTAATAAAACACTTAGGGCCTCGGCATGAATGCCTTCCTAGTTATCAGTATTGGAATATTTGACAAGATTATACAAAACGGTAAGGGACATCTTCATCACAGCTGGATACTGAAGGCAAACATCTGTGCTGTGAAAATTCAAACAGTTATCTTTCCTGTGCAGTATATAGAAGTACAGCACTGTGTTTTCAAGAAAATTGAAAAAAAGAAAAAAATAATGTTCCTCATCCAATTCCAGTTGCACTGCAAAGAATAAAATACATGATACCAGGCTACATACAGACAACTAAACAAATGCCTCTGGCTTCCTATACTCAAAAGAAATGCACAGTCACTGTTAATTACTTTCAGATGTTCAGACAACCTCTTGCATCATGACAGATTAACTTCCAGAATGAATCTATCATGCTGCCAGACAACCTCTGACACCATGATAGATTCATTGTGGAAGTGATTGGGTTGCTTAATGTAACCGGGCCAATGTATGAAAGCCTGAAGCAGGATGAAATACGCACAAGTAATGTTTCACCATGAAGCCTGACCTGCAAGTCCCAGAACTACTGGCTATATTGTGACTCAGATTCAGGCTGCTCATAGTCACTTAATAAAGATCTTGTGCATTGCATGCCACATACCACATACTAGTCACTGACTGCCCACTATCATGTGGCTCAACATTTTTAATCAGAGTGCTCAGTCTTTAGAGTAGCATACATTTCCACTTATTCCATCTCTGGCAAGGATATGCCACTGTTGACATTGGCTTGACTGTCATTAGCGAAGGGATTCCTTTGATTCCCTGATGTCAAGTCAAAACTTCATAACAGATTCTTTGGATTATGCTGGGTATGTGTATCTGTAAGACATGAAAAATTAGAACCAGTTGCCCACTTTTCAGAGGAAATACCACATCAGCATCAATACGATATTAGTATTCATCCTTGATCTGTTAAATGTTCATTTATTTCTTAAACTGGGGACACTGCAAATTGTGACAGGCAGCACAACTATATCGTTTCATATCAACCTAGAGAGAATAGCTTACTGCAACCCACTTTGAGGACTTGCTATAATTATTTGGGGACAAGCTACTTAAATAAATCTTATTCACTGTCAAATTATATTTCTGAGTGGGATTGTCATTATTTATTGACATAGTTTATGTTCTAGGATACTTGTTCATGTCTTTTAGTTCAAATGATGACTTTTGCGAACATTGCATTTCATAGAAAAGTGTTAGTCAATGTAAAGAAATATATAATAAGACCATATATGTACAGAAAGATGGATTTCGCTGCACATGATTTCTTCACTGTTGTGTAATCATGGGATCAGCACATTTAAGTGAGCGGGTTTTAGGATGTCAGAACCCCCTGCATTGGATATGCACTTATTCTTGATCTCTGAAGAGGGAAAAAACATTCCTCTTATGGATTTCTTTGTTGTTTTAATGAAACAGCATTTTTACACTTAAAAAGGTAGTTTGAGTTATTTGGGATTATTAGATCAGCTGTCAGTTTAAAGGACATAAATATGCTGACACAAGCCATTCTTAGCCAACAGAATATTCTGACCGACAAGTTAAGCAGATAAGACACAGAAACCGAAAAGTAGCAACTGGGAATGTAGCCATCCATGGATGCACCTGTTTGCCTGTCATCAACACCACCATATTGCTTTTTTTTTTTGTTCTAGAGCATTCAGATGCAAGGCAAGCAATGGTAAGGTATGCCTTTTCAAACAGTTGGAGTTAAGATCAAATGTCTGCTTATCAAGAAAATGTACTGATCTTAAGAGTGTTGATAAATAGATTAAAAGGTAAAATGATCCTCTTGGTTTTCAGTGGAAGCAGACAATCTTAGTTAATCCTTGTAATCTGGATTGTATTGCCTTGCCCAATAACCATGCATCTTCAAAGCTGACTTTTTTCTCAGCAAGACAGATTTATAGAATCAGATCGGTTGTGCACATCCTTTTCTTCAGAGGTATTGCCTATCTTGAATGAAGCCAACAGTTTAAATATTTTGGAGTTTGTTTATAATATCGGACAGGTACTAAGTCAATAAAAGTAAAATCGTACATTTGGATGCGTACAAGAGTCATTATACTTGTTTTTTTTTTTTTTTTTTTTTTGAAACTAGGCAAGTGCAATGCTACAGTTCTGACCCACTTCAGCTATGAACTGGGACATAAATCAAGGGTATGTGCAATATATATAACAGGCAACTGTAGCAAATAAATCATCATAATTCTTTAGAGCCCGGACATAAAGTAGTACCAAGGAGAGGAAAATCATGCCAGCACATGTAAAATATGCAGATTTTGCAAATATAGCAACTGGAGGTCAGAAATGAACACTAGAACCCAGGTATACAACCAATAAAAAACAGTTCAGAAATATTACACAGAACTGAATCATAGTTGTAAAGAATAGCCGTTGTTGAAATAATGCAGTATATATCATCACACACTCATTCATCCACAGATGACCCACTTTAATCCATTTCATGGCCAAAGGAGAAAGATCCTCTCCTGGTATTATTTGAATAAAAGGTAGGGAAACTGATCCTGAGAAAGGTGCCACCCCACAGCAGGATGCCCATTTTCACTCAGTTCTTACATCTCAGGCAATCTGGAGAAATGGTAATTTATTTAGGAAATATCCCAAGGATGCAGGAGGAAATGGAACATACAGTTAAAGTCCACCCAATGAAAATCTATACTGACACAAGGGGGCATGCAGACTCCATCACGATGGCACCCCAGCTTAGACAAAAAATGGAAAAAACAACATTACCTTCTGTGTAATCACATATACTACTTCCAGTCTGCATGCATTTCTAAAGGTTATTGCTGTGTGCTAAAACTTACAAATTATAATATAAAACTTCAACTGCTGGATGAGTGAAGAGATTATATAATGCAGACTAAATAGCTTAAAGTTGTCCACAGATTCCTCAAATGGATGAAACTACAATTAGCATTAGTACAAAACCTTGTTTACAGACCATATACTCATCCATCCTTACAAGGCTTTCTTTATTCGTACTTCCATATTAAAGTTCTCTGTTACAAAGACAAATTCCTATTGTGTTTCACTATAGGAATAACTGACAGTGTGGGTGTGGTATATTGAAGATTTACCCGCAATTGGTGTGGTTTAATCACTAGAGTGAAGCCCAAGTGATTAAACAAAGCCAGCCATGGGTAAATCTTCAATATATCACACCACAGAGTCAGTTATTGCTATTATACAATGACAGTATTTAAGAAAAAGATTACTTACTTTTCGTAAATAATGTCTTTGTATAATGGCATGGCTCTTCTTCTTTTTACTTGCTATCCTGGGGTGCTGCTGATGTACTGCAGATGCGTATTGTACTTGTATTCCCATAGTTCTGCAATATTCCAGTGCTATGTAGGGGGATCAATGGAGAAAGGAAGATATCTGTTGCCTTTTTTTATTGCATATATTAATGGACGAAAGTCCGGGCAACCAGACCTATTTCCACTGCTATATGCTCAGATTTACAAAGGGCACTCTGGTTGGGCTGACCAAGCAGAGTGCTAGTTTATGAATGCTAATGGCCAGCCATTGTATAATAAACCATAGACTATGGCTGGTGAGGCACAAACTCTGTCCCAAAATTGTCGAGGAATATTCTAGACTTACTGAGACTCAAGTACAATATAAAATGTTATATATATATATATATATATATATATATATATATATATATTTACATTTATAGCTATATCATATAAATATATATATATATATATATATATATATATATATATATATATATATATGTATATATATATATATATATATATATATATATATATATATATATATATATATAGATACACAGTATATATGGGTTTATGTCAGATGATCGAGTTTTCAGAAACTCGAAATTCATACGGTCAAGACCATATGATCGAGCTTCCAAAAACTTGAACATCAAAATAAAAAAAAATTAAAAAAAACATAAAAATCTACCTTTTTTACATTTTTGCCGGGGGTCAAGCCCCCCTGCACCCCCACACCCCTTACAAATTATATATATATACCTACTTCAAGATCACACTACAGTGAGGAAAACGGTAAATTTTCTGATCCGCACTGTACGCAATCTCCATTCAAAAGCTTTGAGTTTTCAACAGCTCGATCACATGGTCTCAACCACATGAATTTGGATATGGACCCAGATATATATATATATATATATATATATATATATATATATATATATATATATATATATATATATATATATATATATATATATATATATATATATATATATATACACATATATATATATATATATATATATATATATATATATATATATATCATCATCATCATCATCATCTTCTTTTGGCTGTTCCCATTAGGGGATCATCTGATTCCATTTCTTCCTGTCCTCTGCATCTTGCTCTGTCACACCAACCACCTGAATGTCCTCTCTTACCACATCCATAAACCTTATCTTAGGCCTTCCTCTTTTCCTGTTACCTGGTAGCTTCATCCTTAGCATCTTTTTCCCAAAATACTCAGCATCCTTCCTCAGCACATTTCCAAACCAACATAATCTTGCCTCTCTGGCTTTGTCTCCAAACCTTCCAACCTGGGCTTACCCTCTAATATACTTATTCCTAATCCTGTCCACCCTTGTCACACCCAGTGCAAATCTTAACATCTTTAACTCTGCCACATCCAGCTCTAACTCCTGCTTTTTGTCAATGCCACTGTCTCCAAACTATATAACATAGCTGGTCTCACTACCCTCTTGTAGACCTTCCCTTTCACTCTTACGGGTACTTTTCTGTTACAAATCACGCCTGACACTCTTCTCCACCCACTCCATCCTGCCTGTACTCTCTTTTTCACCTCTCTTCCACACTCACCATTACTCTGAACTATTGATCCCAAGTATTTAAACTCATTCACCTTCGCCACCTCTACTCCTTGCATCCTCACCATTCCTCTATCCTCCCTGTCATTCACACACATATCTTCTGTCTTAGTCCTGCTGACCTTCATTCCTCTTCTCTCTAGAGCATATCTCCATCTCTCCAGGGTCTCCTCCACCTGTTCCCTACTCTCAATGCAGGTCACAATGTCATCTTCAAACATCATAGTCCATGAGGACTCCCGTCTGATCTCGTCTGTCAACCTGTCCATCACCATTGCAAATAAGAAAGGGCACAGAGCTGATCCCCGATGTAATCCCACCTCCACCTTAAACGCATCCGTCACTCCCACTGCAGACCTCACCGCTGTCACACTACCCTCGTACATATCCTGTACTACTCTTACATACTTCTCTGACACTCCCGACTTCCTCATACAATGCCACAACTCCTCTCTAGGCACCCTGTCATATGCTTTCTTTTGACTGTGTCAATGTACATTGTAAACTGGATAATCTATCTTCTAGTTCAACCACGTTTTCCCTTCTTATACCTTACTTCCAGCTGCTGTTAGGCTACTTCCCATTCACTAAGTCATACATGGCTGACTGTCAGACAGCTATTTATATTACACTGATTTTTACTACCGCTAACTGTACTCCTCATCCTCACATGAATCAAGGGTAGTGGTGTAGCAAGCTCCTTTGCTATAATGTAGGGTTATGTATGATAACTTATTTCTATAATATAATTTACTCTTATTCCCTAAACTTGGTGACAGGTGTTTGTAGTTTGTCAAATGCTTAGTAATTTTTGTGTACTCATACTGTAGTTAGTTCTCATGCACTCATGCTGATGTTTATTGCTATGGAACTAATTTTCTTATCACACATAAATACAACAGTTCTACACTCCTTTTAAGTAGTACAGCACATTTTTGATATGTTTTCTTGTTGTTCAATGTCTTTGTTTTGCATGCTTTTTTTGTATTTCTCTGGAACTTTTCTCCAAAGGCCTCTGCTGAAAGGGGGTGTTCTGTAGAGAAGGACTTCCTAGTAAACATAGGCAAATAAATAAAAACATAAACTGTGCTTTATGTTTAATGTATTAAAACTAACCTGTTCTGTAAATCCTCTGTTATGTATTTCAGAAAATTATTCAGTTTGATGTTTGGTCACTTTCCATTTTGTCATTGTAATCTTCTTAATTTAATAAATTTACACTTCACATTATTTTAGTAAAACATTGTATACATCTTAATTACAAGCTGTAGCCTAGACAAAACACTGGTATCTAAACTAGCGGTAGGCAGCTTCAGATTTTCTGCTTTTTCACTTGCTGTGATTTTAAATCTCCACATGGAATAAATATGTTGTCATTCTCTATTAATGTATACTGCTTCAAGCTGTATGTAACTACAGTGCTTGCATATGGATGCCCTAAAGAGCCATGTTTGAATAACTTTGCTGGACACCACTTAAGAACCATGAAAATCTTGAAGTGGCTTTAATAGTCATATGCTTTATGCTCTTTGGCATGGTATACTTAATTTTTTCTAAGCAAGATACTTGTAAACTTTGCTCCCAAATACATTATGCAGTCAAGGGGGAAGTTAGTGTTTATTCCCCTCCATAGTGTGCATAACAACAATGATGTACAATAATTTAATGCTAAAAGGCTAAACAATACAAATAGCTTCTTTTGTCCCGGCCCCCCTTTGAATAAACCACTCTGGACACACAAAGCCATTTGACGACCTTTATTATATATTATCATAACATGAACTTCAAACATATAAACAATATCAATTGCCTTCAGCCACAACGATCTTCAGAGCAGTGTAACAACTCTCCCTGCTCGAACACCTCAGGGCAACATACCTGCTCACCCTGAAACTTCCTCCACCGGGGCAGCGTACTTGCTCACCACTCCCCCCCACAAATAAGAGGCAATGTACCTGCTTACCTTACACCACACAAAACCATTGGTCAAATCAAACCACATCCTTAGAGGGGAACAGAAGAGGACAATCTTGTCCCTCTTCTCCGTTCCAACCAACCAAATCTTCCTCCACCAAAAAAGGGAGGGTGGGATGGACCAACTCATGCTAAATGTGACTACTTCCTTTAGCTCCCTACACTTAAACCCATCCTGAGTCCCACCCTTTCTTACCTCACTTCCTTAACTACTCCAATCTCCTTTCACTACGTACATTGCCATGACTCTAGTGATTAGCCAATCCCTTAATCCCTAGCCTAGCTCTTCCCCACCCCCCACCCCCTCCCGCCACTTACTCGTGGGTTCAGGACAACTTTGTTTGTGCCAAACTGCATTTGTCCTGGTCCCCTTTGAGCAAAGCACTCTGGACACACAAAGCCATTTGACAACTTTTATTATATATTATCATAACATGAACTTCAAGCATATAAACATTATCAATTGCCTTCAGCTGCAATGATCCTCAGGGCAGCATAACAACTCACCCTGCTCGAACACCTCAGGGCAGCGTACCTGCTCACCTAGAAACTTACTCCACCGGGGCAGCATACCTGGTCACCCCCCCCACACACAAATAATAGGCAGCATACCTGCTCACCTTACACCACACAAAACCATTGGCCAAATAAATCCACATTCTTAGAGGGGGAACAGACTAGGATAATCCTGTCCCTCTTCCCTGCCACCAGCCTGAACCCAGGCTGTTCCCCCTCCTAAACCTTAACCTGCAGCATCTCTTGCAGAAAGAGCTTGAGATGCAAATTAAACAAATCCAAACCAATTTCATTCAGATGAACTCCATCTGTATGATACCAGCCTACCTCACCTTGCACAAAGTCCCCATCTTGAATGATAAGTATCCCTGATTTTCTTAGCTGCCCCTCCAATGTATGGTTAACAAACCTCCTGGCCCTTTCAATAGCTTTATAACTGCATGCCTCCCTCCAAAACAATCGAGGAATCAACTCCGACCATACAATTTGCATACCCGGGTACCTATCCTGTAGTCTCCACAAATCCTGCAAAATAATCCTTGCTAAACACTTCTTAGTCAAAATACCCAAGTCATTACCTCCCAAATGAATTATTATTATATCAGGACACCCTATCCGCGATTTAGCCTTCTGAAATTCAAACATCAACCTATCTCAGTGCATAACCCTAACCCCATGCCAAACACAGAATATCCTAAATAAGATAAACCCAAATTACTTCCATCCTCCCTGATTAAGGCACACTTTTCAGCCCAGTGGATATACGAATGGCCCAAAATGAGGATACGCTTCCCTAAAAGAAAAAGAAAATTTGTTAATAATCACAAACATTACTATCTAATATAAGATAAAAGGCATTTGAGGACCACCTGCCCACCCTATTAATAACCTCAACTGAACTACCCTGTCTAGCCAAATCTGAAGCCCTCCCAATTCTAAAAGAAGGAGCGGCAAACTTCTCAGTCGGAAATCCCATGCAACCCAAAATCCTCCTAATTTAAGTAATAAACCTACTACTAGAAACTACCCTGCCATCCTTTGAACAAAACACCATCCCCTCTGAACACCCCAACCTCCTACTACTAAATTCCATAATCCAAGTTACTGGGCTAAGACGAAGGTTCCTGTCCACTTTGAGCACTACTGTACATCCCCTACCTTACTGATCCGTCTTGCTTTTCTGTATTACAGTGTTGACCTCCCTCTCAGTCACTATAACATCCTTCTAATATAATGAACCTAACAATTCCGATACTCTGAAAGCACCAAAATATAACCACGTGCATAGAGTGTCCAACATAAAATAATCCAGTGATCCACCATGTAATAATCCTAAACCCTGTAACAAAATCTTCAATATTCCCCTTGTAATTGGCAACCGTGTATCCCTATGCTCCACCATCACCCTCCCCCACCCTCTCAACATACGTCCTAATGTCCAGGACTTCATAAAATCTTGCAACCCCCCCAACTTAGTAAAATTGCTAATAGCTGCCAGATCCACTTTAACTGTCTGCAAAGCCTTACCTTTCTCCCAAGAAATAGCCACATATCTTAACAATAATGCCTCTGACCATACACTTACCTCTTCCGGCAATCACAAAACAAATTGATTAAAATCAAAAAGAGCCCTGCCATATGCCTTCTTCATAGAAGAATCCCAGGAATGCTGCACCAGATGCCTGACTATCCTTTCCCAAGATTCCACATCTCCTCCGACAGTGTTTCCGGTACCTCGACCACTACCAGAGCCAACCCTTCAAACCTGCAAAACTGAAAGTGGGACAAACTATCAGCAATATAATTCTTAACACCAGGCACATGTACCGCTGTAAAAGAAAAAATTATTAACAGGCTCTGCAATACCAACTTCCGCAATATCCTCAACAGCAATTCTGCCCTAGCTGTCTTCATTTGTAACACCGTGACCACAGCCATATTATCTGAATGAAAAACTACCCGCTTGTTCCTCAACTCCTCCTTCCACACCACCAAAGCTGCCCATATTGGCATCAGTTCTAAAAAAGAAACATCACACCTCCATTCCTCATCCCAATCTGGAGGCCATTGTGCTGCAAACCATCTTCCCCCAAAGTAAGCCCCCAATGCCGATACCGCCTGCTGCATCCGTAAACAACTGAAATTCTTCCTGACCCACCCAATCCAATTGCTAAAAGGAAATCCCATTAAATTGTTGCACAAAACCTTCCACAACTTCAAATCCTCCTGCACTAGCCTGGTCACCCTAACCCAATGATGTTTGCTCCTACCTCCTTTTAGCATATAAGCTAATGCCCTGCAAAACATCCGACCCGGATGTACCGCTCAACAGGCAAAGTTCAGAAGTCTCAACAGTTCCATGACTGAACCAATCAGAATCTTATTCTTGTCCATCACCCCCTGTATAGCTGTCCGCAGCCTCTCTATCTTATCCTGAGGTAGATGAAATAATCCCCGTTCCGCATCTACCATTAACGCTAGGAACTCCAATGCTTTTGCTGGACCTTCCATCTTGTGCTGTGAGAAAAGGTACACCCAGTTTCTCACATATACTGGTAAACTCCGGAAACCCCTGTTGAGCCGACACCCTCCCTTCCTCGACTAACAAGAAATCATCCAAATAATGCACCGCCTTCTGCATTCCCACCCTCTGATTCCAAATCCAATGTAAAAGGGTACTAAATTTCTCAAACATTGCACATGCCACGGAACAACCCATTGGCATGGTCATATCAAAATAGTACTTACCACCTACCTTCATCCCCAGCAACAGCCAATCCTACCTGCTAAAGGGCAACAAATGGAAAGTTAATTCAATGTCAACCTTAACCAACCACAGCACCCAAAATTCCCTGATCACCTGCACTGCATCATCCAAAGAGGCGTAATGCACGCTAACTTCTTCATCCCCAATAAAATCATTCACTAACCTCCCTTCTGAAAATGAAAGATGATGAATAAATCTAAACTCTCCAGGCCATTTTTTCAGCACTAAACCCAACAGCAACACCTTGTAGCTAACAAAAAGTGGTGTATCAAATGGACCCCACAAACACCCTGCCTTACACTCCTTATCTACCAACTCTTCCAAACCATCCTCTTTCCCTTGCACTGAATGAAAGTTCTTACAACCCCCCCAACCCCACCGTGGACTTAATAGGAAATCCCTGTTGAAACCCTTGAATGACCTCAGTCTTAAGAATGAAATCAGGACACTGGCAAAGCATATCATCCAATACCTCCACTTAATGGGGAAAGGCATCCCTTCCCCTATTGCCTCTAAGGGATCCCATTCCCCTGGGTCCATGAAAATTTCCCCTACCTCAAGCTGTTGGTAATCCTTGAGAGGAAATAAAATCTCCCTCTTGGCCCATACCAGTGCTGTTCCTTGCACCAAAACCCTGCTGTCCATAGTAAGCTGCTTAATGATTTTCTCCACATCTTGAGCAAGTGTGGGCAAATTTGCACCCAACCCATGAACAAGTGCCCTTGTTAAATGACCAACTCACCCCACCTGCCTCACCCATGCTCATCCTCCTATTAAACCCACCAAAGCTGTCCATCATTGTAGCCAGCCATATATCAGGATGATGCACCTCCCTCTGCAGAGACTGGTCAACTGCTTTCCATTTACAGAACTGCTCATCATACCACAACTATGCATTCCCCAGCCTCAAATGTTGTGCCTCACAAATGATGAGAAAATATCCCAAAAGGGGCAAAGCCAGTGCTCCATCCTTCTCCAGCTACACTGTCATGTAATAAATAAAGTTAACCACCCAGTTATCCCAAGTCCTGGGCCTAAGCTTACCTGTTCTTTTTCCTACCCAGCACTGCTAATGCCACCAAGTCCTTGCTAGTGTCTGACTCTGCTTCCACTAACCTCTGGACCCCTTCTGCATCTAGCAGCTCAAACACATCCATGTACTCACTTTTCCAGATTTTTTCTTTCACCGTCCCCAAAATGTGCGGGGTTAAATTAACCCTTCTATTGCACTGTCCCAGTGCCTGAGAAGCTAGCCAGTCCCCTGGCTGCAGCCCAAAATCAGATCCTACCTCCGAACCAGTCAAGCTGTCCTTAGAGCCCAGGTCCACTCCGACCATCTGTCCGCCCGGACACCTGGCTGCCTGTACCAACCCCCTTTGCACTCTGTTTGACACTGTTTCTCCCCTTTCCATATCCCCATCCAACAAGACCTCATCAACCACCTGCACCTCGTCAACCTCACCACCTAGTTCCCCAACCATTGGTAAATTAATATCATTACCTGCACCTTCGCCTTGCAACGTAATGGGAACAGGAGCCTCCACTGTAACCATCTTTTTCTCTGCCTGCTGTCTTTTCACCCAGCCTGGAGTCATCACAGGGCACCGTCTCTTTCTGCCTGAAGCTTGCTCTGGCTCCACCTTGGACCTCGTCATGTCCTGGAGTAATTTTTCCACTTGGGCTATGATAGCCTGCCATCATTGTCGCAATTCTGGTAACTTAGCCATCGGTAAAAAAGAACACAATGTTAACGCTGTTCCACAAATCTGACTACCGTACTCCCCCCCATCCCCTATAATGTTGTCTTGCCCTATGCCCCACCACTCTCTACCAACACCCCTATTACCAATACTCTGCAACCTAGAAACACCCCTTGAATAGCTTACCTGCTAGGCATAAAGTCTCATCAGTAGCTAATGCACTTATACTTCCTCCATAAATAAAATATCCCCTGCCTAGCACACTCTTCACCCTTCCACTGCACACCCATTCAGCCACACACTTCCCTACAGCTACCATCCCTGGCCCTATCACCACCAGGTGTGTATGTATGTGTATATATATATATATATATATATATATATATATATATATATATATATATAAAAATGTATAAAAAAAAAAAAAATATCCACTACCCACCTACATTCAAGCCACACAGATACCAGCACCATTCAACCCACAGAAGCCTGCAACCCTTACCTCTTTCTAATGGACAGCAAATCCTTATCCCATGAGAGGTAATGGCCAAAATCCACAGTATGCATATGCGAACTGGCACCCGAACAGCCGAAAACTAAAGGAGCAACCGTGAAACAACCAGGGAAAGTGAAAGGGAATTCCCACCACTACTGACACTGAGGGAAGTCAGCAAGGACAACCCCACATAAGGAATGGCCACCAGAAACTGCTCGCATGAGCAGAAACCAAGAAAAGACACCAGAGACTGGAGAAAGGCCGCAGAAGCCCACAAACCCACCAGGGAGCACCTGTGGATCCAACGGACACGGAGCCAGGACCGGATTACAATGGTGGACCCCCCACAGCCTACCACGACCACCAGGGAACACGCCGAAGACCAGAGAAAGCCACAAAAGCTCACAAACCAGGGAGCACTAGGGATACACCGAACTCGATGACCTAGAGAGGATTACAGCGCTGAACCCCCCACAGCATACCATGACCACCAGGGAATATGCCGGAGACCGGAGAAAGCCACAGAAGCCCACAAACTCACCAGGGAGAACTCGAGAATCCAACGGACATGGAGCTAGAAATTGATTACAACGCTGAACCCCCTACAGCCTACCACCACCACCAGGGAACACACCGAAGACCAGAGAAAGCCACAGAAGCTCACAAACCAGGGAGCACTAGGGATACACCGAACTCGACGACCTAGACAGGATTACAGTGCTGGACCTCCACAGCCAACTGTGACCACCAGAGAACAAACTGGAGACTGGAGAAAGGTCACAGAAGCCCAGGAAGCCACCAGGGAGAACTAGGGGGACACTGAACACAATGTACCAGACAGGATTACAGCGCTGGAACCCCATAGACTACCACAACCACTAGGGAACACTTTTTTTTTTTTTGTTTACCAGGCCAACCCACATGCTACTACCTGACCGCATGGCCCAACCAGGAAGGAGAAATGACGAGCCTGCCCTACCCACATGGCTACACCCGACCACATGGCAAAGGCCTAACCCACCATGTCTAGCCCTACCACCCAACCAGAGCCACCACTGGACCACCAGCAAGCACCTCAACAACCATGAAACAACAGAAGACAACACAGGACACCAGGAAGAACCTACCGCAACACCCTACCTACCAGACCCCCAGAGAATCACACCAATACCCAGGTCAGCCAAGCACCACACTCATCCAGACAGGACCCACCAACCATTCACCCACACACACTCTCCTCTCAGTAACCTGCCATGTCAGCAAGCCCAACCTATATTCCCAAATGTCATCCCCACCTTAAAAATTACTAACAAAGAACACCAAAGGGAGAGGAGGAGGGAACTAACTCAGTTAAACTAATCCCTTCTCTCCCCACCATCCAAGGCCTACCTGCATCCACAATACCTACAGGTCATCTGGATGTAAGCTAGCTGTTACTGCACCACCAACTCACGCCAAATGTGACTACTTCCTTTAGCTCCCTACACTTAAACCCATCCTGAGTCCCACCCTTTCTTACCTCACTTCCTTAACTACTCCAATCCCCTTTCACTACCTACATTGCCATGACTCTAGTGATTAGCCAATCCCTTAATCCCTAGCCTAGCTCTTCCCCACCTCCCACCCCCTCCCTCCACTTACTCGTGGGTCCAGGACAACTTTGTTTTTGCCAAACTGCATATTTCAAATTTAATCAGAATTTTTAAAATGCATAAAATAAACCTGTCTATTTTGACCTTAATACAATTTAATAAAATAAAATTAAAATCACAGACTTTTAGAACTAAACAAAGTAATACATGAAAATAAAAAAGATTATAATTTGCATGCTGTTTAGTTCTTCAGGTCCTGTAATAAATAACTACTTTATTCATACTTGCTTGGCTTATTCATTGAGGTGCTCTTTTCTGCTGATTCAGCCTATGTCTTTCTTTCCAGCTATAGCTTTTTAGCGTGCCATAAAATAATACTTGCATGTAATCATTAATTGCCAGAATCCAAGACACTTTATTGCCTTTTTCTATTTTGAATACTGTGATTTGTTTATTTACCTTGTGTTTTACTTGTATTCTGCTTTTAACTGCATATTAAAACTTGAAAAGAGACCACAGCTCTGTGTCTTGTGAGTCAGGTAGAAATTTTTTTCCCCACCCTCCCACCCAGTCATTGTAGTGTTCTTAAATACCACTGTCTTTCTAGTTGCTTTCCCCTTATGTTAATTTGACCATGTATCTCATGTCCTCTCTGTTTTTACTGGCTTGTGGGAGTAAGCACAAAATTATCATTTTGTGAAATCACTCCCCTTCAACTATTTAAATTTATTGGCCATCCTACTGTATTCCATAGTACCAGAATACAAACATGACCACCCCTTTCAATCTATCTTGCTGTTTTAAAAATAGTGACTCTCCACTAAATCTTAACTTTTTAGACAGGTAAAACTTAAGTTACCTACTTTCACATCTAACTCCTCTAGTGCGTACTGCAGTGTTTAGGATAAACCATTTTTTTCATCTTACCTTTAAGCATCCCTGTGACTAGTACTTGCTTTAAAATCTGCTGGAAAGAACTAGGAAGTCTTAAACTGAAACAAGCACTCAACTCTCCTTGTTAATAAGCAGAAATTAATTTTAGGCACTAAACAGCCTATAATTGCAACGTACCTTGCTAAGGTAAAAGAAAACAGCTCTTGTACTTTACAAAACAAAAAAAAAAAGCACCAAACCAGGCATGTCCAAGGGTCAGCTTCCAGTGATTTCTCCTGTCCACCTGGTGAATCTGGGCATACTGGGGCAATGCACCAATTGCCTCATGTACACAGCCAACCCTCTCCTCCTACCACCCAACACTACAACCTGTGAGAGATGCACTTACATAGCCAAACTGGAAGCAAAGCTCTCTCCACCCAAGATTGTGCTAGACAGTCAATAGGAGAAGGTTAACACTGGCACTACACCTAAAGCAATGCAAAGCCCTTCTAAAACCACACCACCAACGCCCACACATAGCAACACTAAACCCACATATGTGGAGGCCCTTAACAGTAACCTGCCCAAGTAACAAGGACCTCTGAAGCTGAAACGCAAACAAACACCAATCACAACCAAAGTGTCACATAGCTCACAACACCAGTGTGCCACCCAACAACAGCCCCTAAGGCAGGACAACATGCCCAACACTTTAGTCATAGGTGACTCTATAGTCAGGCACACTGATGTCCCACTCATCAGGCTGAACAAGGAGAAAATTACAGTCAGCTGCCTGTCGGGTGCCAGGATCCACCACATAACGCATGCACTCAAGTCACTCCACAAGTACTCTGTCATTGTCCATGTTGGAGTGAATGACTTGAGACGTACCTCCCTGGACAACATGAAAAGAGACATGGAAGAGCTCTCAGATCATGTGTCCCTGGCAGGTATGACCCTATCCCTGAGTAACATCCTGCCTTCGCCCTGAAAGATACCACAGTATAAGGACAAAATGATTGACTTCAACAACTGGCTAAGATTCTGGTGTCATTCAAAGGGGATCCAGTATCTGTCTGCCTGGGATGACATGATCGACAGACCACGATGCTTCACCAGAGATGGTCTGCACTGGTCGCCCCTGGGATTCAGGTTACTGGCTAAGGCTCTTGCCACCCCTATAATGCCTTTTTTAGGTAAAGTTCAAAGGACAAAACCACCACCATAACAGGTACAAGCATGAAAAATCTGAAGGTAATGCTACTCAATGTTAGAAGTCTAAACCTCAAAATGCAGTCTCTCAAAGCACTCCTAAAAATGGAGAACATTGATATCTGTGCAGTAACTGAGACCAGGTTCAAGGCTCCAGACAGCACCCCTGCAATACCAGTCTACAACTTTTACCAAACTTTTCGGCCACCAAACCATAACCAAAACACTAAAGGTGGAGGAGTGCCCATATTCATCAAGAATATTCACAACATCAGGCTAGTTGCCCAACACAATGCATCTGAAATTCTCCAGGTGCAACTAACACTAGGTAAGACTGCAGTCCAAATGGTAGCTTGCTACAGATCCCCCACCATGCCCCAAGATTCTCACTACACCTTTCTAAACATACTGGAAAATATTAGGATACAACCAAACACCCTAATACTGGGTGATTTCAACTACCCTGCCATTAACTGGGAAAACTACTCATGTACCAACACCTTTGCCCAACGGTTCTTGGAATTCACAAATTCCAAAGCCCTAGATCAACTAATCCTTAGTCCCACCAGGGGGTCCAATATCCTAGACCTGGTCATTACCAGCATGGGAAATCAATGCTCCACACCTATGGTCACCACCTCTTTGGTCAAGTCTGACCATAAGCTAATCACCCTTGACAACCACATCCCACCCCCACCCCCAGTAAGGAAACCTCCATAAAAATCATCTCCAAAGCCAACTTCATGCTACTCAAGTCAGAAGTGACAAACTTCATGACACACATGCAGATGGGAACTGAAAGTTCGACTGCTGAAATCTACACTAAGGCACTGTACGATCACATCCACTCGTGCATGAATCGTGCCATCCCCAATAGAACCAAGATGCTCTCCTCCAAAAAAAGGAAGCCAATCTGGTGGTCTCTTGCCATAAACAAACTTTACAACAAAAGGAAGAAACTGCTGCAGAAAAGAGGAAAATCCCAGGATGCAAAAAACTCCCTTACCAGCCTCAGTAAGAAGCTGAGATCCCTCATAAAATCCTCCAAAGCTAGTTACAAAAATAAAATTGCCAAAGATTCCAAACACAGCCACAAGGCATTATATAGCTATGTCAAGAATCTTAATGGCAATGCTCAGATCTGCTCTGAGCTACAACAGAATGGCATTAAATATACTGATCCCAAGGATATTGCCGGTATCCTGGCAGATCAATTCAGTGCAACCTTCATCTCCCTCTCACCCCCTAAAGGGCCCATCTCAATACTGAAAGATTGTCAAATTCCAGTAATAATGGCCACACAGGTAAAAAAACGCACTCTCCAAAGCTAAGAATACAGCATCCGTGGGACCAGATGACATCCCAGGCTGTGTACTACATGAACTACAAAATGAACTGGCACCTCACCTAAGTGTCATGTTTAATCATAGCCTCACCTCAGGCTTCATGCCCACTGAGTGGCGCACAGCTACAGTTATCCCACTCCAAAAGGGGGGATCCACCTTGGATACCGGGAACTACCACCTCATCAGTCTGATGAGCCTGATCTGCAAGGCCATGGAATGTATTATCATGGAACTTATAAACAAAGACATTGGCAACCTTCAAACACTGGATCCCAAGCAGTTTGGGTTTTTGAAGGGCCGATCCTGTCTCCTGAACCTGATTGACTTCTTCAAATCAGTCTCCAGAGCCGTGGACAAGGGTAATTTGGTCCACATAGCCTATCTGGACCTCGCCAAGGCCTTCAACACCATTCCCCACTCTGGAATCATAGATAAACTTACTAAGCTGGGCATTAATCCCTACATCACTCAATGGGTTGGCAAATGGCTTACTGACAGAACCCACACTGTAAAAGTAGCAGACTCCAAATCCAGCTTCAGACAAGTGACAAGTGGAGTAGCTCAGGGTTCAGTCCTGGGATCGCTCTTGTTTGGCATCTCCTTCCCTGAAGTACAGGCCAACACTAAGGGACTCTGGCTAACAAAGTTTGCAGATGACTGCAAATTGGGAGCCATTATTGAATCACCAAATGATGTGGATATTCTACAAAAGCGCCTTAAAGAAACAGATGCTTGGTGCCAGAGCCATGGGCTCAAGCTCAATCCCAAGAAATGTATAGTTATCCCCTTTGGGAAAAAAAATGTACCCATGAATTACCACATAGGTGGTAGTACACTAAACACCAAAAGTGTGATAAGAGACTTAGGGACACAGGTGGACAGTGGTCTCACCTTCGATAACCACATCGCCACAACAGTCAGGAAATCCTTCTGTGGCACACCTCATTACTAAGGGCTTTTCATCCAGAAAAGAGGAGGTCATTGCCCCACTGTACTCGTCCCTCATTAGACTCATTAAAGAATACAACACCCCATTTGGTATGTATCTCTCAAGGCATCTGCAACAACTGGAAAGGCCACAGAAATACCTCACTAAAAGAATCACAGGCCTAAAGCAGATGCCCTATGCTGACCATCTAAAAAAAACTCCACCTATACTCTGTCACATATTGTCTACTCAGAGGTGATCTCTGCTTAACATACAAGGCCATGTCAAACCTAGAGCTGTTGGACATGCTGCACTCAAAGAAATCCCAATCCCTCAGATACACATGCTCCAGGGATAAACCTTGTCATCACAATGAACAAAACATGCTAGAGGTATAAGTTCCTGACCCAGAGACTCCCCAGACTCTGGAATAGACTGCCCATACATGTCAAGCAAAGTGCCTATTTGGCCCTCTTCGAAAGGAACCTTGATGATTGGATGGGAGATAGGAAATTCACCCCAGGGATCATGTCAGTCACCCTGCTAGACAGTGGTCCAGGGAAGTAAATACTGTGGGAAGACATATCCAGGGAATTGTTATGGCTAGGCTTGTATAGGCCCTAGGGCCGATAGCCTAGTACCAACCTGTGAACCTATGAACCTATGAACCTATGAACTTAGCTGCACTTTCTGTCTGAAAAAAAAATCTCTTCTTCCTTCAAAGCCTGTCATTGCATCAGCTCATTCCTTGAAAACTCTTTTCTTAGTATGGGCGGCACAGTGGTGCAGCGGTTAACATTGTCGCCTCACAGCAAGAGGTTCGCCGGTTCGATTCTCAGCTGGGGTGCCTTCTGTGTGGAGTTTGCATGTTTTCCCTGTGTTCGCGTGGGTTTCCTCCAGGTACTCCGGTTTCCTCCCACATTCCAAAGACATGCATCTGGAGCATTTCTCCCCGGGCCTCCGCTGAAAACAGGCTCTGTGGAACCTAGTCGGACATTCCTGGTCAACAAATGTTAAATAAATAAAAAATAAATAAAAAAAAAATAGTAGCAATTTCATTAGTCAGGAAGATACCTGAAGTATAATATCTATTGCACAGCAACATATACAGTTTTTCATACGAAAAGCATGTTATCAAGGATAAATCCCACCTTCATTACCAAGGAAGTCATAAATATCATTTCAAGCCTGTCTAGCCAGCAAGTAATTCTCCTACCTAATCAAACAAGCAATAAATAAATAAATAAATCAAATAATTTTGCACTGTATCCATGTGCACATATCATTTAGATGCAGCATTTAAAGAGCCAAACTGATCAGCTATTTATTTTTGTGAAGGGCAAAAATGGCTGTCCAGTCGATAAATGTCCCTAAACAGATCCTTTCCAACTGGTTATCTAATTGTATTACCATTGTTATGACAAACACAACAGGACTTTGTGGGAGCTATGTGTCACTACAACAGGTCACCAGCTACCATGGAATTGTCTTTTCAGAAATTTATTTGACTACAGATCTTGTGAGATTGTTACTTGGAAATCAGTTTGTACATTCTCTTTATATTTAGTTTAATGTTGGATGTAAATGCGGAGCATGAATTTCTTTGGCTATTTGCAGAATGTGCCTTAGATGGGAAATGTAGTTACACTCATTTCTGCAGTTTCAATCGTATTACATACTTTTATAGCAATGATCCTTAAGAAGACTGTAGCTCTTTATAAAATAGAATAAATGTGGAGTAATTATTATTTAGGTAAGTTAGTTTAGGTAAATTATGCATTGGACAAATGTGTATTCAAACAATTTACCCATATATATATATATATATATATATATATATATATATATATATATGCACATATATACATGTATACGCATGTATATGTTAATGAAATAATGACTAAAGAAGTCTGGAGAGTGACTTTTATGGTGAGTGATAAATCCCAGTAGGCACTTAGCTTGACCGCAAACATTCAGTAGTACTAGGCAGAAGTACCTATGTCACATGAAGTCATGATAGCATATCAGAAAAAGTCAGTAAGGGGGTGGATTTGTAATATCTGCATGGGATTAATTTATATCGTTTTACCTAAAGCTACATGCATTGCTATTTGTTCCTAACTTCTCACTCATCATGGATTATGAGAGCGTTGTTCACACTTTATGAAATTTTGATAGGTTGTGTTAACATACCTTTCAACTGTCCAGATTTTTGTCTCATATTTTGGTCTATTTTTCATAAAATTGTGTTTTTCTAACAAATTACTGGCAAACCATTGCGGACTAAAATCATAAAATAATGGCAGGCTATTGCGTTTCTGGCTTCATATCCTTCAGAAAATTAATGCTAATGCAAAACCTGTTATTCCATCAACTTTCTAAGTTTTTAAGAGCAATATTTAAAAAGTGTCCTTGTTTTTGGGCCTTTGCCCCCCCCCCCCCATTGTTTGTGGCTTTGTCCAGATTTCTTGTTTTAAGAGGTTGAGAGGTATGGTTGTGTATAATGGTGGACTATAACAAAATTGAAATATTTATCAAATGTCAACACACTATAATTAAGATAGCTAAACTGTGGATATATATACACACACATATATATATATATATATATATATATATATATATATATATATATATATATATATATATGTATATATATATATATATATATATATATATATATATATATAAGGTACTGGCTTGGCAAGTTCAATACCCACTGGGATATTCACTTACAACAAATTTAGTTTGCTAGACAGACATATTTATAAATATACACGTGCCTGGTTGTTAAGTGAAAGCAAGTCAGGGGTTAAGCTCTGTGTTAGTTCAGGGGATGTGAGGTACTTAAGAAAGAGGAAGTAACATGTATGTGGGTGTGTGGGGGGGGTGAGCAGTTTTTACAGCAGTAAGAGGATCATGTGATTCTCATTGGTGTGGATGATTTGATGCGCATAGCGCCAATCATTCATGCCTAAGTGATCATTAAATTAAAGGGTCTGTAAGTAGTCCTTGAGAACAGCTAAGATAATAATAAGGGATAATTTAACATTTGTTGGGCTTCATGAATATAAAGGGGATAACAGATGTTGGGGTAGACTGTATGGTCCTTACTGTCCATTGTCTTTGACTGAGACTCATTCCCAGCTCTGCAGTAATCACGACCTATGCTCTTCAGAAAAAATAAAGTATAGTAAATGAATAGGGAAAAGACATAATATTCAGGGTTAGAGACTTAAGAAATAGTACTCTCATTGCTGGTAGAATACTTTATGTTGTATCCTTCACCACAGTATTAGTTTTGTAATAACGTATGTCTTAATGAAATCTGGTACTGTTCCTCTTATTGCGATCTTGGTGTGCAGTTTCCATTATGTGTGTGCAAGTGTGGTAAGGTGAGAGTGCAGAAGGATGCTACTAACTTGGGCTGTTGTTAATCAGTTTTGGTCAGTGCTGATTGCACATGACCAGAGAGTGTAGACAACCATGCTGGGGGGACCATACGTGCATTCATTCTGCTATGGCTGAAGTTTTTTTGTCACTCTGGAGGGGAGCATTTTATTTAAAAAAGTAAGCAAAGGAAAAATGGAATTTTTGGAGCAAGAATTGATCATGTTTTTTCCCAGGTGGGTGTGATGGCTGTTTTTATGGTAGGGCCGCATGCACCCACTTGCCAGGGCGTAGGCTTAGCAGCTGTTTTAGCAATGTACTGAGTCACTCAGCAAAGCTGTAAAGGGATGATATGTGTTTGATAACACACTTTCCCCTTGTGGTCTACTTTTTATGGTTGTGAAAGGTTTAGCTCCTTAGGCTTGGGCTGGCCTTTAGCCTGTGGTCCAAAGTTAGATAGTGCTTTTTTCCTGATAATGTAGCATTGGGGAAGTAGGTTATGAGGGCTATTGAGTCACAGACTCCAATATTGAAAGTGTATTTCGGGATGAGGTCTACTTTTCCACTAGGTTAAGGTTGTTGACAGTGGGCTGGGAATGTGAGCAAGCTTGGAAGCGGTTCCTTTATGAGGCATGCATTTTCTGCTGTAGCTTGTCTAGCTCTGTCTTATCATTTATATAAAAGGTGACATAAAAGGTAAAAAGGAGAAAGAAAATATATTTTTTTAACTGCAGAGATGTGTCTTTGGAGAACAACAGGACAGGACCTATTCATAAAATACTGTTTATAACACTTGATGTACTTGGATTACTTGCAAGTCCTCACCTCTTCAGTTAGAGGGGCTTGGTATGATGACCAGTCTTCCATACCGCATTCCTAGGGCAGTAGGTGGTGTATGTAGGGTGAGTGTGGTCTAAAAAAGGCTTGTTTGGTTTTCTGGTTTAACTTTCTTTTCATTATTTTCACAGGATGGTGAAGACAATGCTTTCAAGGAATGGTGGACAAGGAGTTTGGCCAAAGTAGAGATGTTGTTCCAGAAGATGCTGGTTTGTGAGACAGTGCCATTGACATTCATGGCCACAGTGGTGGAGACAGAGGTACAGACCAAAGCTGATGTTCAGAGGAGTCAAAGAAAGAGGAAAGCCGCATGACCAGAGGAGGTACAGGACATGCCGAGAGGAGCACAGTAGAAAGGCCATACCTAGGATCCAGTACTAACAGAGCCAGTGTCACCAGCACCAACACCACCTGTAATTAATTCTTTACCAGACTTGATTTACAGCGAAGGGGTTGGGGAATAGATGATGCCAGGTTGTCAGAGATCTTCCAGGAGTTAATTGCTACCAATAGACAGTCCCTACAGGAGCTGTTAGGGGCAGGAAAAAAATGGCCAACATTGTTCAGATGTGAGAGTAGAGGAGGTTTTTTGGGATCAACGTGACATGAGTAAAGGAACAAATCAAGCTGAGTCAAATTTATGTGGTACAGGAGTCTCCACAAGGGGGAGTTGAAAAGGTGCAAAGTGGCATGCTGGATCCAGTAACTTCATAACTGGTAAAGGCAACAGCAGGGGTGGGTTTATTTATGATGCCACATATTCCATTAGCGATTAAGGAGAAGAACTCGTTTGGGGAGTATATGGATATTTTTAAGCTGATTGAAGCAGACTGTGCACAGCAGATAATGGAAGCAGAGTCCACAATTTGTAAGAATTTAGTGGCAGCATTGGTAAGTTTATGGGAATGACTTGGGACAATTGGGTCCTAGTCTTTGTGTGCATGATGACCATAAATGTGGAAAAGGATGTGTCACAAGACTTGTCACTACTGGAGTATTTTCCTAAGGTTAGAGACCTGGTGAAGGTGAGCAGAACAGTGGTGTTTCTTGTTCATTAAATGTAGGAAAATGAGTATGGCCTTCTTGTAGTTTTACTCATTGCTGTTCGGTGTCTGGAGGATACCATGTTGCTTTGGTCTCTTTAAAGATGGGTAAGCCCATTGCCAGTGGGCAGCAGAACGCAAGGCAATTGGGGATAGATGCAACTGGACAGAGGGGTAGTGGGAATTTTTGTGGTTCAAAAGATAATGTGGCCATGTAAGGCTTTTCAAGGAGGACACCAGTCACATTCATCAATTAAAGTTGAAGTATTGTGAAAGTTGCTAGTATTGCATCGAGATAAGTGAGCTGCAGTCAAGTTAATTGCTGGTTTTGAGTATGGTTTCAGCATTTGTTCATGAGTTGAAGGAAGTGAAGTCATTCCAGCCAATTTAGAATATATTACTGGCAAGTTAGATGTAGTTGCTTTAGTTAAAAAGGAAGTGGCAGCACATAGCATCTTATACCCATATGTAATGCCTCCATTCTTGAATTTCTGCATTTTACTATTGAGCCTCATTCCTTAAAAAAGGCTAGTGAATTCCATTTAATTCACCATTTACCATTCCCTGTAGGTGGATCTGTGAATGATTTAACTGAGAAAAGAAATGTTAATTGGGAGTACTCATAGTTGGATGATGTAGTTAGGCTAATCAGGTGAGTAAAGGAGCTGTGGTCAGTGAAATTGGACACTGAGGTGGCTTTTAGATTGCTATCCATTTGTGATGCTGATTGGCTTTGGTTGGGCATGTTTTTGGCTGGAAAGTTTTACTTTAATAAGGTGATGCCCATGGGCTATGTGTGACAATTGAGAAGTTTACCTCAGCACTGTATTGGATATAGTAAAAAAAAGAAAACAACACAAAAAACTAGTAATACAAGTACTAGGAAGAAATGGAAGGCTAAATCAAAAATCAGACACTAAATTTTAAATGTTGTAAGTGCTTTTGTCTATATTTATTAAAACAAATTTCTTCATACAACAAGAGCAAAGCAAAGAACACAGTTTAAATAACGCTCCATTAAATCATATGACCCAAAAGGAAATTACATCACTGAAGCAAATCTTTTGAAACAACACCATCTTGTGGTTCAAATACTGAACTACAACTAAATAGTCAATTCATTCGTAAAAGTACTTGATTGCCATATAGTATGATAGAACAGAAAACACATTAAATTGAAATACAACCATAAAAGCCATCACATATAAACACTTAAAACCAAAACATATTACCTATCCAGTGCCTTCAGTTTTGATAAGCACTGTATTGAGCATGTATCATTCAACCCAGGAAAGCTATAGGCATTTAATCAAACTTGCCAGTTAAATTCACAGCATTCCAATTTAAAAGTCCAAGGACCGCCCCTCTTTCATCAGGCAAAACTTGCTCAATTACTTTGAATTTAAAATAATGTTCTGGGAAGGTCATAATATGTCTGGCTAGGGCATTGTGAACATACAATTTATTAATACTATAAATGTGCTCAAATAGTCATTTTCTAAATCTGCATTCTGTTTTACCTATATAAAAACTTTCGCAGAACAAGCACTTAGCCAAATAAACAATGTCTTTAGAGTTACAGTTAAACCTACTCTTCATCTCATAATTGGTATTACGGACCGTGAAAGTATTGCCAATATCAACATATTTACAATAAGGGCAAGCTTCCCACTTATAATCCACAAAATGAAGCAGCTTTTCAGGCAAAACAATAAAGCCCTGAGCAGAGCAAGCTTAGAAAGTTGTGAAAAAACACACGGATGGCTCAGCACACTTCAGTTCACTTTATTCCACAGGAACACAGCACATTAACGCTCCACCATATGTGAACATATCTCCATAGCCCCATTATTAAAATTGAGAGCAGCAAAACTGTGATATGCATTTGCACTTTATGTGAATTTTATCATGTTTTTACCCATGTTTTTCAATAGTTACAGTAGGTCTTTAAGCTTTTTTTGTATTTATATTTTTATTAAAAAGTTGGGTTTGTAATATGTTATGAACACAAGTGTTACACTCATTTAGCAAAGGTATTGAACTTATTTTTCCCTTATATTTTCCTGTTTTTAACATTCTTTTAACTGAGTGAGGCTATACAATTTGCCTTTGGCTTACAAAGCAGTGTTTATAATACCTGTAATTTCATGATTTATCCACTAGATGGAGAATCAAGTTCATTTAAAGCAAATATTCAAGTTGGTAATTTTAACAATTGAGTCCTACTAAATGTGTTTTTAATAGTATTTTAACTTTATAATTTATTATTTGTCATCAAGTGTTTTAAGGATTTTTATTTAAAACATTTTTATTTCTACATATTTATTAATCAAACATTGTAACATTAAATGTGTTTTAATTCTGGCAACACAGAGAGATGCAACAAGAAAAGTTTTTGGTTTTAAACTAAATTAACTCATTAACCTAATCAATGTAATTAAGTAAATGGTATAAAAGCACTAGTAGTTTGAACAGCCCACATCTGAGGAAGTGATTTTTTAAAACGAAAATGTATGGTGAAGCATTAATGTGCTGTGTTTCTGTGGAATAAAGTGAACTGAAGTGTGCTGAGCTATTTGTGGGTTTTTTCACAATTTTCTAAGCTTGCCCTGCTCAGGGCTTTATTGTTTTGCCTAAAAAGCTGCTTCATTTTGTGGATTACAAGTTTTATTTGGAAGCTGCTGTGAATTTTGTTTTGTTTTTTCTAAGCTTCACACTTACACATTCCAGGGCATCTAGTTAAAGAAAATTTCTTAGAATCAAATGAATTTTTAGAATCAAATACATTTTAAAAATTGGTACCTTTCTTAAAAACAACCCTAGGATGATCACCTAATTTCTATTTTAAATTAATATTGTCCAACAATAGGTTCCAATTTTTATGTAAAATTTCCTTAAGGTAAATAGCGTCAATACTAAAAGGGGTAATGAAACTCAGACTAAAGCCAGCTGTTGATAAATTATACTCTTGAACTCTTTGGTCACCAAACTTTCCAGGGCTTTCCAGCCAGCCCTCATGATTTAAAATTTGTTTAAAGAACCCAGTAGATCTCTTACTTTGTAGTTTGTTAATTAATTGGTCCACTAAAATAGATGGATACCCTCATTTAAGAAACATATCCATTAAATTGTCACAATCATTAAATATGTCTTGTTCTAAACTGACTATCCTAGCCACTCTGACCAATTGGCCTTTTGCAACAGAGGGTTTTTGTTGAAAAGGATGGAAGCTAGAAAAATGCAAAAAAGAATTGTAATATGTACTTTTTCTAAAAGTCTTCGATGTATATCTAAAGTTTGATTTGTCTTTCCTAAATTCAATATCTAAAAATGAAATCACATCAGAATTATAATCAGAAGTAATTTCCGGAAAATCAGTAGGATTATTAAAATATTCAAGTAATTCTAAACCTGTAACAACATTACCCTTTATGATGATAAAAATATCATCCAGGTAACAGGTGTAAAAAATCTTCTCTCTAATAATGGGGTTCGTAAATAAAAACTCATGTTCCCATATGGCCATGACAACGTTAGCAAAACTGGCCCCACAGGGTGAACCCATAGCAACCCCCCTTTTTTGTAAGAAATACTGGCAATTAAAATATAAGAAGTTATTAGCCAAAATTAAATCTAATAATTCCCCTATTAGGCTGTTGCTGTCAGGGGCTGCTCCTTTCTTTAATAAAAAATCAGTTACCTATTTAATCCTCAACTTGTGGGGGATGACTGTGTATAGATCTGTGACATCAATAGTTAGAAAACTAAATTTGGCCTTAAATTCAAGCTCATAAATTTTTTCAAGAAAGTACCATGAATCTTTACAAATTTGGTGTTCAAGTTCGAGAAATCTTTTCAGCTTACTATCTACAAATTTCACATAAGTGATGGAATTTCTTCCATCCACTATTGGTCGTAAGGGGGGGGGTCATATAAGTCCTTATGGATTTTGGGATCCCAAAAATAACTGGGATTAATGGGAAAGGCATATTCAAATAATTATACAAATGTATATCAATATGGAAATCAATCAGCAAGTCATTAGTATGAGATTTAATTCTAGCATGAGCCCCATTCACTTCATTCAATGACACACGTTCATATGTGTCCATATTCAATATTTTAAACATCCTAGAGTGATAGTCACTCATATTCATAAAGACCAGCCCACCCTTTATCAGGTTTCTTGACCCTTACATTAGAATGACGTAAAAAACAAATCAAATCTTGTTCATCCTTATTTAAATTATATATCTCATCACATTTACGTCATTTACACAATAGTGACCTCATGTCCATTTTACAAATATGCTCAAAAGTACCTAATAAAGGGTAGAGTGGTGGATTAAATGAACTACTGACTCTGAATTATCCATCAGAACAAGTATCAGAACCAAACAATAATGTTAAGTTCATTTTACGTGTGAACAGTTTTAAGTCCAAAATAGTACTAGTAAGGTCTGCTCTCCTTGATGGAACAAAAGTTAAACCTTTAGCCAAAATATTGCCTAAAGAAATTTCAACATTAACATCAGCATAATTGAAAATTTTAAAGTCACCTTGTGTATTAGTAACAACCTGGGCACATTCTCTGTTGACTTCAAGTCAGAATGGTCACTCATGTCGCCGGGACTCAACTCTGGTGATGATTGTCTGACCTCCGGGGCCGCAAGGTTCTGCCATTGGCCCCCTTTCCTCCTCATATTGGTTTGATGTCTCCTGGAAGATGTATAAAAATCATGGTTATTAGACTGGTTGTTAGTGGTACTAGGCATAGGCCCTGGCTGTTGACCTCTTTGCTCACTTAAGAGTTCACTACGTCTAAATTGTTGTTCCGATATGACATCATGATGGTCCTCATGGGTATTTATAGTAATGTCCTCACTAACATTAGTATCAGAAGTTCTTAGTTCATTGTTACCACCCGAATTACCTCAAATTTGTGAAGGTGGAGGTTGGGGGGTAGGTACTCATTCTCATAATCACAATTGCCCTTTCAAGTTTTTTTTTTTACTTTATATTCTCTTAATTTATTCAAATACTGATCAATGTTGTCAAATAATCTACTATATTCATATTTATACCTTAGGAAATTGACATCAGTTCTAATTAACTTACTGAGGACATCCAAATCCCCTGCAAGTTAAGTCCAACTGTCTAGAATAATGCTTGATCAGTATTTCTATAAAGTCACAGCCTTGTTTATCAAACAATTTCAACAACTCAAAATAAAGGGGAGAGTTAGGCTCAAGGCCGTTAGGAAAGCGCTACTGTGTCAAGCCTTTAGGGATTTCATGCCTGCATAATCCTTCTTTTAAATAAACGATTTCCATTTGTAATTTCTTATATTTAACTAACTTATAGTCAAACAGTTTCAAATTCTTATTAATATCACTTCCATTGGCCAATGCTCCTAAATTTAAATAATCAAAACTGCTCATACCTTCCGGATGCTTGTTCAGCCACTCCTGTAATACTGGAGCACCAATAAGCCCTACTGAAGACTGTGACAGTGTGGAAGAGTCACCCGTTCCACTAGTGCCTTCATTAATATAATTGGCACTGTTCGGGTGAATGTCTGCTTGCACATGATTCATTTGGAACACATGAGAGGCAGTAGAACAAAAACACTGATTTCCATTGTCCACAAAAGTATCCTGCCTCATATTCCATGAATTAACAACAGTTCCTGAAGCTGGTAAAAAGGAAGGGGAAATTCTGTGTGATAAGTCATCCACCCGCTGGGACAATTGCTGCACTAGTAAAGTAAGACTGCTGACTGCTGTATTTAAACTTGGAGCTTCTTGTGAAAATAGCAAAGGAGTGCTTTGTTCTATCCCTGCCACCGGTTCCATGACAAAAAGACTAAAAACCAAAAAACCCCACAAAAATTAGTAATACAAGTACTAGGAAGAAGCGGAATGGTAATTCAAGAATCAGACACTAAATTTTAAATGTTGTAAGTGCTTTCAGCCGTATTTATGTTTATGTTCTCCGCTTTGTTCTTGTTGTCTGAAGAAGTTAATTTTAATAAATACAGATGAAAGTGCTTACAACATTTAAAATTTAGTGTCTGATTCTTGATTTACTCTTCTGCTTCTTCCTAGTAGTTGTATTAATTGTATTTGATATGGCAACAGAGGTCTTTGGAGCAAAAGGCTGCACACTATTTGGATGTTTTTTTTTTGTCATTGATTGTTGAAGGAGATTAAGTGGCAGTTTCAGCTATGCATAAGTCTGTTGATTTGTGTGGTGAGCTGGGTGTGATGCTGGAAGCTAAGAAGTTAGAAGGGCCTAGTAACCATTTCAAATTTTTGGGTTTAGAAAAAGATGCCGCACATAGTTTATTGTGTTTACCAGTTGGCAAGGTTTGTAAGTTGAGAGAGAAGCCATTGTTATTTGTGCAGAGGGAAAAAGTGAGAGTCAAAGAAGTCATGGATTTGAGGGGTTTGCTCAATTTTGTATGTGGAGCAGTGGGGCCTGGCAGGACTTGCAACCATTTTTATTGAATTTGTTATGAGAAAAGTTACATAAACATCACTGGGTCAGAATGACGAATGTTGTGAAGCCAGACATTTGGGTGTGGTTGGCATTTCTGACGGATTTCAATGGAGCAACATTTTGGCAAGAGGAATGGATCTCAGTGGAACAGCTAAACTTGTACTTGGATGCAACAAGGTCTACAGGGATGGCAGCAGTCTTTCAGAAACAATGGTTTGCTCTGCATTGCACAGCCAGATGTCCAGTGGCATGGCAAAAGAATTTGGCATTTGTAGAGTTGATGCCAATCTGAGAAGCAGGATAGGCTGTGCACATTAAAATAAAAAAGTATGTAAAATATTTTCTCCTGGACAATAGTGTGATCCTATTTTCCAAAGCCAAATTACAGCAGTGTTATAGGGGGTATGGGGAAGATACACTGCTAATGGACTAGCAGAATTTATTTTACAAACTTTAGAATATATTTAGTAATTTAATTGATGTGCTGCTTACACTGTTAAAGTAGCAAAAGTTAGACAGAATGACCTTGTGGCAAGAGTTGCCCTAGCTTCTTTTCTGAGATTTTTTTTCAGTTCTATAAGATGCTTCAATGCAATCCTCCTTTTTGAAAATGGCTTTGTTAATGTCTATGCTTTAGGTGAAATCTGGGTCAATACCATACTCTCTGATGTATAAAGTAATTTCTACATCAGGACTTATTTTGGTCTAGTCCTCCTTGAAGTTAACATTTTCATATATTCTACAGCCCATTGTTTTGATTTTCATAAAACTCACTTTCAGTCGCTATTATCAGTTAAAAATTAACAAATCTGTTTGGGTATGGTGGTTAGTTTGGAGGAAATAATGACTAAATCTTTGTCTGATGACCATAGTATTAGGTCACCAGCAACAGGGCAGATCTCATGCACTTTACTTGGCTGATTGTGAGTGTATCAGTAAAAGGATGTGGTTGGCCCAGTGCAGAACCTTTCACACCATTTATATTTCGATATAACACTTTTTCAGTAGCTTAAGCTACATGGGCTATATTCTAACAAGTACATGACCTCAATACAGATTATCAAAACTTTAAGGAACATGTACCCAAACTACAACTGTCTCAAACAGAGCCATATAAAAGACAGTTTGGGCACAAAAAGCTAACATAACGTAGGTAAACTACAGTCCTGAAAGGAAAAAATACTAGGAAGGAATTCAGTGTGACTATACACATATGGGGACATATCAGAACATCTAGTATTATGGTACCATTAGTTAAACAATTGCAGTATATTCAGCATGTTTAGGTCATTGTTCCTGTAGCCTAAGCTATATGGGCAGATCATCATTGCTTAACAACATATTTGGAGGAGGAAACAATTCAAACATCAAGGAGCCCCTGAAGAATTGTCATTGTAAAGCATGTTCTGGACATGGAAAAAGAACCCAGTTTGCAAAGCTTTGTGAAAGTACTGCACAGAGGAACCAGTTTTTGAATCCTAACTACTTCTAAAGTTCACCCCTTTCCCAAAAGCCACATGTGAAGCCACATCCCTTGTAGAATGGGCTTTAGCCCTTCCTAGAAATGTCTTGTTCTGGTGAGTATCACAGAAAGAAATATGTGAACTTTGGTTTGGAAATGATGTGCTTTGAAAAAGATTGTCCTTGTTCTTAATCTAATAGGAGACAATGAACTGATCAGCTTTCCTAAAGGTATTAGTTCTGTCCAACTAGAATATGAGCTATCATTGAGCATCTAGATGGTGAAAGATTCTTTTTCTCCTGTTTATAGGTTCTAGAAAGAATGCATGGAGATTAATGATCACTTAAACAGGCCACTTCAGGCATAAAAGAAAGATATGTTCTCAAAGAAAACCTGTACCTATGGACGATGAGGTACGGGTGAATCACCGTAGAGTTTGTTACTCAGATATCTTCATGGAGAGGTCAGAGCAATGAAAAGTACAGTTTTCATGTTAAGAACCACAAATCAGCCTAATTGCCTAGTTCAAACTGATGAAGAATCAATTTTCATGCACAAAATTAACACCCAAGAAGAAGCCAATATTTTCCAGGTGGGTGGATGTGTAACACCCTTTCCAAAACACTGCTTGACTTGATATCAGGTAGAAAGACGGGGATCTAAGGTCAGACAAGTAGAAATGACTGAAAGGTGATCTTTAATAGAGCAATAAGAGAGGCCAGTGGACAGCAACCCACCCAAATAATCAAGAACCCATATCCAGGCCTTGAAAAAATTCTAGTTCTTGGAGTGGAAGCAACTACATAATCTTTTACACACATATGATTTTTAATAGCAGGTTTTTCCACCTTCTCTGCGTGTCTTCAGAAAAAAACTGCTAAGAGCTGTCAGAGTTATATCATCCAGGCAGTAAAGTGAAGGGTTTTCATGTTGAGGCACATCAGGAGACCCACCAGTGGCTGAGGCAGTGAAGGATATCAATAACAAGTTAGAGGATTTAGAATTTGCTTGTATTTTGTAAATGCATGCTGATGTTTATCCAGGTTTGAATGGGGCAGTAAGTTTGGTCTGTTTTACAGAGAAAACGAATGATGTTACATTGATTGAATAATTTAATTGGTATTTTATGACGATTGGTTGACTTTGTCATGTATTTTATATTTAAATTGTGTAGAAAAGTTATTTTTTGTATGCACTGAAGAAGGGGAGACCTGAAAGCTTTGTGTGTTGTTAACTGGTTTTATTAAAACAGTGAACGTTTCTGATATTTGTTGTTTTTTTTGCTTGCTGTCTATCAAATTCAGTTTTCTGCAATTTGTTATCCTTCGTATTTGCAGTGAAGGAACCAGCCAGACATTGAAAAACTCTCTAACAACTTTCTTCTCCTTGTGGGCAGAGAATACAAAAAACATGGAGAATGACAATTGTTCCATCTTATAGGCATGAAGGAAGGCTCACAAGTGGGTAGTCGAACTTGAGTGAGTCGGTCAAGCTTCTGACAGGAAACGAAGCCTTTTGAGATAAAATACAGTGCCTGAAACCACAATACCTTTCCCTACAGTCTATCTCTATATTTAAATACAGAAAAAGTGAATAAAATAGTTTTACACAGTTTTCTCACAAAACCCTTACACAAGAAAAAAAATCTCTACAGTGACATGACAGTCCAGTAAGAATATGTTTCCTAGCTTAAAAATTTTCACAGAAAAGAAAACACATTTTTTAAAGAATACTAAAAAAGTGGAAGTTTTTTCTCAAAAAAGTTACTTATCCGCCCATCCTTGCAGGAAGAAAGTTCAACGAACCTTGTAGAGGCATAACACTCAGTGGTAAAAAAGCTCTAAGGGCAGGATTCACGAAGCCTCCGTGTAAGAGATACGTGGCTTACACGGAGGCTGCAGTTAAACGGTGTGACGTCAACATGTCATGCATATGCATGAGGGCATGCTGAATCACACCTAAGGCTAACACGGTCCGTGGAAGACAGTAGGGGGCGTGTCCATAGGCCGAGCCCTGCAAGCGGACACGCCCCCAGAAGAGTAAAATTGCCCAAAGTAAACACCCACGACAGAGGCCATGGAAATGTGAATAAACACAACACAACACATGCCCCCACAGACTATGAACATAAAATATATAAATGAACATGTTATATATTTTTTTTAAATCGTAAAGATGTTTGCCCGTGAGTGCGCTCGTTTGAGCTGGCATGCCCGTAGCTTAGCCACAGTTAGCAGTCAGTGGAAAAGGATATAAGAACTAAATATGCAAAGTAAGCTAAGAAGCAATAGCGTAGCAGTAGAGACGTTGGCTGAAGAGCAGGCATTCATGGTTCGAGCCCCCACAACATCAATTTTTATTTTTAGTAAAATAAGCATGAAACAAGTCCCTGACAAATATGTACACATATAAAATCATAGTTTATGTAAAATGTAATGAAATAGTCCATTTATTTTGAAGAAATGTGAGATAACATAACAATAAAAACTGCGAGATGTGCCTATAGCTGAACTACAGTTTAACAAGGTGAGTGCATCTGCCCGTAGGTGAGCAGTGGTTTAACAGGTGTAAAATGAGTGCCTGTAGGTGAGCAGTGGTTTAACACGCTGAAACTGTGTGCCCCTAGCTGAGCTGAGCGTAATATGTGTGCTAACAGCCAAATGAAGTGTAAAGCAGCATGCCACGTTTGCGCGGAGCTGCGCATCGCGCCAACAAGCTAACCGACGGGCAACGTTGAGCAAGCTGTATCAAAACTGCCTTTACACAGACACACCCCCTAGCCTGTCTAGACAGTCATAAAAAATAAAAAGCAGTGGCCAGGTTCGAACCCAGGATACTATGCACCATAGTCAAGGTACTGAACCACTAAGCCATGACAGCAGTACCTGGAAATGCAGTAATAGCAAATATATAGGAATGAATACAAAGTGGAGCATGACAAAGCAGGTTTTGAGAAGTTGATACAATTCCAAAATGGCCAATCACAGATATGTGCGGGAAAAACGGCATATATAAGCCCCATAGGTGGGAATACACAGCATAAACGATTGTAGAACTAACTTGCAGCCAGAATGTCAGGAGTAGGTGAGGGTAGTTGCTTTCGAGCACAGAGGTGGGGCGTTGAGGAGTCCAGATACATGGTCTGTCTCCTAGTCCACAATCATGAGGCCCAACTCATGCAGGGCCAGGTCCTGTGGGGAGCATATAGGGCTGAGGCGTGGGACCGGTTGGCTCATGATCTCACCAGTGCCACAGGGATTCTGAGGACTGGTGAGCAAGTCCGTCACCACCATGCGGACCTGAAGAGATGCAAGCAGGACCAATTGAACCTTTGAATCCAGGAGGCCCGGCAAATGCCCAACGCCCCACTACTGAGTAAGTTACATTTAATTATGTATGTAAGAAATTAAACTAGCTGATATTATGGAGATGTGTATTCCAATATTACTTCATTTATATTACAGCTGCAGGTGTCCGTTCTGTGAACTGCAGAGCCTATGGTGATAGGCTGGTGTGGTTGCGCCACCAGGCAGGTCAGTAATCCTCTCCCAGTAACTGTAAAGAAATATAAAAGTATGACAGTTAGCAAAAGAGTGCAGTGTAGTCACTAAGTAATAAAATGTGCAAGTAACAGTGTAAGAGTGTTTGCAAGTATTGCTTGATTACAAAAGTGTGTTGCAGTCTGTAATCCAAACAGAAAAATGAAAATGTCTGAAATAAAGTCTGAAATAAAGATGCCCCACCTGTAATATAATAGTACACAACCTGCAGCAGGCTGAAAAGTACAGCTGCAGAAGATGAGCAAATCACATGTGTGAAATATACCCCTGTTGAAATACTGAAACATGACAGAAGTGAGACTGCTGGAAAGGATTGTAATAACTACAGGTAAAAGATGTCAATAAAGCCTAGAAGTAAGTACCATCCTGAATAGTAAAATGAAAACAAGTGAGAGAGTGTGAGAAAGAGTTATGAATCCACCAATAAAGTAGTAATAAACCCTGAATAAAGTATACTGCAGTCAGTACAGAATGAAATGAATGTGAGAAGCAGAACCAAACAGCGAAATGTGTTCAAAGTGTTGCTGCAGCTGGAATGTGTATCCCAAAATCTGGATATGTTGCTCTCAGTCTGCAATATGCAGATAGGATGATTGTCTGACATACCAAACATCCACAGTTGTCTATAGCTATATAAAGCAAATGTAGCAGGATGATGTAGCTGAACAAAGCCAGATATGAATGTGTATGAAGAACAATAAAATGTATATTGATGTAGCAGTAACAGTCCTATCACCAAATTGAAGTAGTTATCATATAGGAAACTGTAGTTAGAACAGTAGTGTGTATATATCTGCAGCTATTAGAAATGTACAGCATATGTACTGGTATTCGAAGGTGTTAATATTATTTTCTTCACCCCACCCTATAACCACATATAACCCATTCCACGTGAAAATGGTATGTGCAATCACAATTAACACCCCTGGACATTTGTCCTGTTGGGTCATAAATATTTGCATGTCCGTTGATGCATCTGCCCTGTTCATACATCCAAACCTGATGGCCTGTTGTCATCAATCAACCCTGCATGTTGTTGGAATGTGCATTGCTGTTCAAATTATGCATGTGTTATGCTCGCTGTTCAATGGTGTGAATATCTGGGTGTTTGGTTAATGGGAATACTAATGCATGCTGTTACAACTAATTGCGAATGGTATTGTATGTTACTAACCCAAACTGTCATGACATAATGCAAAACATAGGATGACAGGGAAGGCGGGTTCCAGCGGATCCACCTCTCCCACCTCAGCTGGCGAGTGCACCTGGCACTAGTGCCCAGTCTGGACCCTCCTCCGGTGGCCCTGTGCCACCTGTGGGTGGAAGCGCTGCAGGGGATGGGGCTCGTCCCCCTCTGCAAGCGTGGCTGGAGGAGAACCACCACTCACCCTCAGTAGCGTCCGGACTGTGGTGCGTAGGGAGATCCGGGACTCTGTTCTTGGGCCCCTACGCCAGCTTGAGGCACAGGTGTCACAACTTACGGGCATGCCTGTTGCCCAGCCTACACAGCCCCCAGCACAGCCCCATCCTGGGCAGTGAAGGAACAGTGGCAACTGCCCATGGGTGGGGATATCAGTTCCACTGTTGCCATCTGTGGGCTCATGGACTCTGGATATCCAAACATCCATCCCCGTCAATTGTGTAACCCCCCCACATGTCATACACCGCCCCTGTATGCGTCTTGTTTGTCTTGTCTGTTGACCTACCCAACCTACCTCCCCAGCTATACCGACTACCTTCACCTGACATACCACTCTCACCTGAAAAAAAAAAGGGCACTCTGTACCCACAAAAAAATTACGCCCCATACATAGCTGCCCATTCCGCACACATGTCTGCTGGACATGGAAACTATCAATTACAATTGGGTGTACAACAAGTATTATTGTTGTCCTGACACCTCTCTCAGGGGTGGAAGGTTTCAAATGTCACACCAAATTACATACATATGCACAGCTGTTGCTGATGAAGAAATGGGCAGCTATGGGCCTTACCTACATCCCTCCTGCAAATCCCAAGCTTGTTTCCCTACTGTCTTACCCTCTTTGTGACCCCTTTTTCACCACTTTCCTGTCTCCCCATTTTCATTTCTTTCAAAGAAAATAGCGCGGGTGTGTGCCAGAGTAAGCACTGTTAAGTGGTTGTAAGCGGTTGTGCACGGAGCTGAACGCCAGTGCGCATGCGGGAGCACCGCGCAAACCAGCGCTAACCCGTTTACAACTGCTTAAAAGTGCCTTAGTCACTCTGATTGACAGGTCCTGTAGTCAGTTCAAAAGCAAAATAAAATCCCACTGTCAGTCCCGAACCCAGGACCTCAGAAACAGTAGTCTGCATGACCTACCACTAAGCCATGACTCTTACACAAGAACATTGTGCTAAAATAAATATATCATGTAATAGTAGGAATGAATGTAAAGGGAATATAGGATGTGTAGTACACAAAGCATGTCATTTATACTTACTGTCAAAACTAGTGGATTTCCATAATAGTAGTGTGTGAACAGAAACAGCCATGCTAGTTGGTAGCTAGTAGGTAATACTGTCAGTTAATGTACATATATAAATGTATGTATATTTACACACATATATATATATATATGTGTGTGACAAAGACACCCTGAATTATGAGAGATTACACTCACACACACACAGACACTCACGGCCACAGGTCATGGTCCCTACAATCTGAAAGGGCAATGCCTATCTCACATACCCTTTTATAGCACTGTCCTGAAATCACAGTGAGAACTGCAATCAGTACACAACTGGCTGCATGCAATTAGCAAATGCTGGCTTACAATTGGTGCAGAGGCCATCACATGGACTTATGCAGATACCTACAAAAGCATCCTGTACTCACACTCCACACATGCAATACGTTTATTGCACTGTCTGGAGGCAGACAGAGAGCGAGAGAGAGACAGGCAGAGACAGAGAGAGAGAGAAAATAAAAAGAAAAAACAACACAAACAACAACACACAGTACACACACTGAGTCTAAGCTGTCAGCAGTGACAGTAGCAAGCCGTGCCAGCAGCAGCAGGAAGCAGTAGTAGCGGTAACGCAACCAGCTGCAACAAACACAGGTAATGTAAAGTAACAGGTTAATAGTCTGCATACTGTGAACCCTCCATATGTGTCATAGGTCTGTATCTATAGGTATGTCCATGTGATATGTTGTGTGCACGTAGTTCCACCAAAAGGGGATGACTATACATTACATGTCATTCAGTGTTAGGCCATGATCCTGGCAGCAGTTTTCCGTTGCAGTGAGGCCTGTCTGTAGGATGTGTGTGACAGCTGGTGTAACGACTATGGCGCTTAGTTAGCAGTCATCTTGGAACTTCGTCATCCACAACCTGCACATGTTTGCTTTTACATCTGAGAAATAAATGCCAAACAAGAAGGGTCCTAGGACAGAGGCCTGTGGGATACCACATGTGACTGGCATTGAGTCTGACATGGCTCCTACAATATCGATATTATGGATTCTGTATGTCAACCAGTGTGCAACCCATCATGTGACATATGTAGTAACATGTAAGCTAATGAGCTTGTCTATGATGCCTGAGTGGAGTACTGTGTTGAAGGCCTTAGGCAAGTCCAGGTAGGCTGTATGGATTGCGTTGCCCTCATCAATGGCTGTAGTGACTGTTTTGAAAGGTCAACCAGGTTCAAAAGGCAGGATCAGCCCATCACAAAGGCAAACTGGCCGGGAACAAGTGTCTGCAGGTAGCTAATATCGCTGTATATGCGTCCCATACTGAATCATTCCATAGCTTTGCAGACCAGGCTGGTTAAGCTTATGGTGCGGTAGTTCCCAGGGTCAGTAGAGGTGCCTCCTTAGTGGAGTGGGACCACTGTTGCTGTATGCCAGTGTTCAGGTACATATCCTGTAGTACGGCCAAGGTTAAATATCAGTCTTATATGCGGTTGTATGTCCTCTTGGAGTTCACGCAGCACACATCCAGGGATACCATCAGGTCACATTGATGCTGTGTGTTCTGCTTTGCTGAGGGCAGCCCACACCTGGACATGTGAGATGATAGGGAGGTTACATTCAGCTGTGATAAGTATTTCTACTTGTGGGGGAGAAGGAGGGGGGATACGTGCACCGAACCTGTCTGCAAGAATGGTGCCAATATCTGTGTGTTCGGTGAATGTTAAGTAGGTGTGTATTAACTCAGAGCATATCTGAGGCGTTTGGTCCATATGTGTAACATAACTGAAGAAGGCCTTGTGGTTATCTATAGTGTTCGTGGCCATTTCCCTCCCAGAGTAGGCTGTGGATGTTGTTATGAGAGACCGTAGCTTATTACCAGTGCTGACCACAGATGCCTTCCCTTACTGTGAATCTGCTCTGTCCTGCAGTAGCCTCCTTCTATTGTTATACAATCTGCCTTTGGCTGGGGTCCACCGGACAGGATGCCTAACCTTTGTGCATAGGGTCTGGGTTAGAAATGTGTGTGCATGTTCCATGCAATCTTTGGGATGTCCGTGGGAAGCATTCGCAAAGGGGTCAGCAGTGTGGGTTGTGGCTTCCACTGGCCCAGTGGGCTGCATGGATACCATCTCAGTCCTAACAAGTGAATAACTGTCTAATCACATACATATCAAAGTAGTCTACTCTGCTGGCGGTGGTGGTGGTGGGATATGTATATCCAGGCCGAGTAACTTGTGTCCAGATCACAGTAGTGGATGGCGTTCCACATACAGTACCTTGGTATGAACCCCCAGAGTGAGGTTGTGCATTGGACCTGTCGCAGTGTGCTGACTGATGGGGCATGCTACTATGTTGTATGGAATGTGGCAGGTATTGTTGCACAAGTGTTGGCTGAGAACTATCTGGCCATGTACTTGTGTATCCACCAAGAGACACACACATGCTACATATGGGAGTAGTAGTATATCACTACAGTTGAGTATCATGTATAGTATGTGTGCCATATATTGCTGACATAGTCTGCTGATATCCTGTTTGTGTTCTCTTCCAGGGACATGGCGCGTCAGCGTAATCCCACCTACTCTGCAGCAGAAGATGAGGAGATACACCAGAGCCTGGTGCGGGATTATGACATACTGTTTTCCCACACCAGCCAGAATCAGCAGGAGAGGGCTGCACTGTGGCAAGACCTTGTCCATAGGGTAAATGACATTGGCACGCATAATAGGACATATGAGCAGGTACATCACTGCAGTGATTTAATCAGAAATGTCCGTCAGCGTGCGTCAGATATCCACAGGCAACAGGTTGCCACAGGAGGTGGGGTGGCCACACATCCCCCCCTCACCAGACTGGAGGGGCTACTCCTAAGTGTTGTGGCTCCAGCCCCAGAACAGCAACAGCAATACACCTGCATCATGATGGAGGCTGGATCCACACAGCAGCACGACATGGAGCATGCAGGTAATATGCCATATGTACACTTGACTGTTCTGTACACTGTTAGTTTATGCATGTGTAAGGTGTGTCCATGGTATGTAGCTGTCAACATAGTATGTAATTGTGCAGGTGTGATATTGGCAATATCAGCAGCTGACGTGTGAAAGGCAACTGGTGTACTACTGCACTGTATCATATGCAGTATCAATGGCACAGTTGTGCCCACTGACATTAATCTCCTCATTTCTGCAGGTCCCTTCAGTGTTACAGCAAGGCAGGCCATCCATGCTGGTGAGTGTGTTTTAACAATACCTATAATAGTCCTGATAGTGCTAGTAATACTAGTGTAACTCAGTAGTGCTCTGTGTGTATACTGTGGGGTGTGCATGTGTGCCTGTGTCCACGTGTGCATGTGTGCATGTGTGCATGTGTGCCTGTGTCCACATGTGCATGTGTGCATGTGTGCATGTGTGCCTGTGTGCATGTGTGCATGTGTGCATGTGTGCATGTGTGCATGTTTGCATGTGTACACATGTCCATGTGTGCACGTGTCCACGTGTGCATGTGTGCATGTGTGCATGTGTGCCTGTGTCCACGTGTGCATGTGTGCATGTGTGCAAGTGTGCATGTGTGCATGTGTGCATATGTGCATGTGTGCATGTGTGCCTGTGTCCATGTGTGCATGTGTGCATGTGTCCACGTGTGCATGTGTGCATGTGTGCATAAGTGCATCACTGGTAACATTGTGTGGACACTGTAAACTGTGTTTCCTGTCTTCCTCCCACAGGTTCTGGTGCTGCTCTGGTGTCCTGCAGCAAGGAACCTGAATCTGGTGCCACAGGTACTGATAATGATGATATCTGTGTAATGGCACAGGAAGGTGTGTCAGGGTCCGCCATTGGTCAGCCAATTGACAGTACACAGCTGTCAACCCCATCATTGCGCACAGTCATCCTGCCAGTACATCCTATGCCACCATTGTCCCTAGGTGATGGACAGGATACAGTGGGCATTGACCAGGGTAATGTGGTATCTGTGGCACATGCTTCCCCACACAGCAGCCATGGGCTGGGTCCTGCAATGGTACCACACAGACAGTTGCCCATGGGTTCTCGTGGGAGCATCCGTGGGCGTACTGCCTCTGGCAGATGTCCCCAAAGATGTCTGTCAACCTCAGCTATGTTTCAGGCTGTCATGCAGGCACAGTCGCGTATGGAAAGGTACACCAGACAGGGTCTGTGGGAGCTGAGAGCATGTCGCACAGCCATGACTGACAGTATGCGTGACATCGCGGATGCTATCCGTAATTTCACCGATGTCATAGACAGACATTGTGGGGACATATTACAGCAGTTCCACAACCACATGTCCATGAGCCAGGGCAATGGTGGGCTGTTGCGGCGTTGACGTGGCTGTATGCCAGCAACAGCAGCAGCTGGCAGTCAGCACAGATGACAACATGCCCGCGGATGCCCCCATAGTGCCAGCAGCAGCCCAAGCAATGCTGGGTCTGTGCTGTCATCGGAACGCCCCAGGAGACCACGTGCACGTGGCTCTGGACAGTCCCAACAGGGACCTGTGTCCAGTCAACACACTCCCGCTTCTGATGACAGTACCCAGTCTGGCTTAGTACCGGATACGGTCCGTAGCACCCCTAACAGGCACAGGTACCGTGTCCGTGCCCACAGACACTGATCTGTATGACCTGCCAGGTGCAGTCTGTGGCTGTCCACAAACTCCTGTATATGGCAGCCATGAGGTTGAACTGTGTGCGTGCATACACACATGCAAAATGTTAACACCTAGGGCTACCACATACAGGCACACACTGCACCAACAGTGCCCCACCCTGTACTACTGTCCCTCACCAACACACATACACACACATGTCAATTGGTGGTATCAGTGGCAGACTCAGGCATACCTAATTCACACCCTGTGCATATGATGAAACTGTGCCACCTCCTGCAATCTCCAACATCAGTGCAGGAACAGGTAAACATGTTGCTGATGCACAGGGTGACTACATAGAAGTGTATTAGTAGTATCATGTTGGTAACAGTACAGTGTGCTGATATGACTGTGTGTATATCCCAGCATGCCTGATGCAGTAACCGTATGACTGTCCTGAATTATCTACACCCATAGTACATACCAAAGTGTAACAGCTGCACATTATTGCATACCAGTGGTAAGGATGTGAACAGATAGCCACATACATGGGTAGCACAGGGGGGAAGCTAATGCAAGTAGTGATATGCAATGATGGACATGTACAGTAATGGTGGCAAGTTGCCCACAACGACTATGCAATGTGGATGTTTGCGCATGTTGATATGTGTGCAGTACCAATGTAATCCAAATCACAATTAACTATAACATAATATCAGTTCTACCATGGACATCTGAGCTGTGCATTCCTGGGTACATGTTGATAGTGCCTACATATTTGCACTGTTACCTACTGTTAGTGTTACCCCTTCTTTGTTGTACAATGGACTACTTCCAGCCCTGCTTACTGTAGCTTTGTTTGCATGCATGTTCGCTTGGGGTTCCCTGGAACACTGCTTCCACCGGCAATGCAGAGTTACAGTGCTTCTGTGGACTCCCAGTGACATCTGCATAGCGTACTATACGTATGTCAAGTTTACACATGACAGAACGTCACTGTCTATCCTGTTCACATGTACGTTGCCTGTGACATATTGCACATGTCTTACCTGGCATTTACCCATGTGTGCAGTCATATATGCCAGTGCTATGAAATCAGTAGCAGTACACCCACACATACACACCTTCAGTATGTTGTTCCCCATTGGCCCTATGTGTTGGTAATCACCATGGCAATCACACTACTATGGTAGCATGTGCAAAGGTAACCTGTGAATCACCTCTATGGTCCAGTTGTGGTTTATGTGAGTCATGTGGCAATGTCACAGCTGCCACATGTATGCAGTCAACCCTCATCCCTGGCCAGAAACGTACAACACATGTGTGGGATGCCACCACATAGCCAATCTGGGGACTGAGCACTCTGAACCCAGTAATGCCATACCCTGTCAGGTGGCATGACATACTACAGTGACTACAATACCAGTCAGACATAGACCCGCACTGACAGCAATCTGAACACACTGGGGCATACTTGGAGACTCAGAATAGCATCCTGCCTGAGCATCACACACCTCCGCAGCTGGCACACAGGCATACGTTACGTTGGAACAGAGCACATGCCACACATGGCACACACATCCCGTGTGCCACACACTCACAGCCTGTAGGGCTACACAACACACCTGCTACAGATGTGTCAGGTACCTCTCTTGGCCGCTGCAGTGGGGTCCCACTCAACAGGCTGTACATGGTGAAGGTCACAGTGATATGCCTGTGGAGCACTATGGTCCACCACAAAACACATGCATACATGTCAGTCAGAGGCATGGACACATATGACTCAGTCATTGACCATGCCACTATGGATGACCAGAGACATACCTTCCTGGACTACATGATAGGGAACATAGAAGGGATCTCTCAGCATGTGGCATGGGCCAGTATGAGCCTGATCTTGGTTGCCATCATACCCTCACCAGGTATGCTACCACTATATGTAGGAAGGGTGTTCTGTGTCTACATTCTGCTCAATCTCCAATGTCATTCATAGGGTATCCACTGGCTGTCAATGTGTGCTTACATGCTAGGGAAGCCACAATGATTTGCGAGGGGCAGCTTGCACGTGACACCCATGGGCCATTGTATATTGGCAAAGCCCCTTGATACACATATAGTGCCTTATGCTGCAGGACACGGATTACATAGCCACCTCCGCGGGTATCACACAGGTTAGGACACTAACAGAGATGCTACACAACACCAGCAGTGTACACCGCAAGATGCATGCACTGGACACTGTCCTCAGCACAGTGAACTGCAATGTCTGTGCAGTACCAGAGTCCTGATTCATGGCTCACAGGTGCAACGCATCACTGCCAGGTTATAACTCATACCATGCCTGTCATCCCCTACACATGTAACACACATGGATAGGGGGGTGGTATCCCAAGGCACCACAGATACACACACCTCCAGGTTGTTGGCACAGCACAAAGCATCAGGGCCTATTCATGTGCAGCTAACAGTGTGTCAGACTGCCTTCTGGTTCATAGCCTGGCACACACAACCCTCCCATACACAGGAAACCCACCTATCCTCCATAACAACACTGGCAATATGACAGTCTCAAGAAATGTCTTTATATGGCTGGACTGCATCCAGCCAAACATTGTGCGTGAGCATTACTGTAGCTACAACACACTAGTTGAAAGGTTCTCAGCATGTGGTCACTGAATTGCAGTGGAATAACATGTTACCACTCCCACAACAGGTGGGAACATGCAGCACCTGTACATCGACTACATGTAGACTATATGGCCCAGACCAGATGTGTATCCCCTGCTGTAGGTATTTTACCATATACACCCACACTGTATAGACACATACCGCGGCCCCTGCACAGTAAGACACAGTCATATTGTTATGCATTGTGAATACCATTTATCCACTTGAGGCACGTGTCAGACATGGTAACTACTGCAGGTCACAGGTATTTATGTGTATGTCTCACACACATACATCATGTGTGCATTGCCATTGCTGGTTTAGGCAATGGCATGCATTGTTATGCACAAAGACCCACACAAGGTCATAATGTGTGACACAACCACACGTGGCAGTTGTGGGTTTCCAAAACATACCTATCTGTACTCTGACAATGGTAATAGACCCAGTAGCGGAGCACACTATTGGCATTACTGGCCAAGTAGCCCTGTTTGGCTGTGCTGATAGTGTGGTGACATCCGTTGTGTTTACTGGGGGAATATGCAGCATCTGGTGTATTGTAGTATTTGCCAAAAGGATCTGTTCTCTCACACTTGCAATTACACACACCCTACTACCCCCACACACTTGCCATTTGCAGGATTCATACCCCTACCTAACTATGTCACGACACGTGAGAGAGACGCATTAGTGAAGCGCAGTATTCGAATTACTAGGAGGTTCCTCTTCTCCGGCTGTACTTATAGGGTGCTGAAATCATCAGTGTTTGGAAAGGGTAATGTGCATCATGTAGTGTGATCTCCTGATTGCAAAAAAGCACATGTCTTTTATACAGAATTGCACACACACAAACTCCCCACATCCAAACACACTTGCCATTTGCTGGTTTCAAACTCCTACCTAACTATATTATGACACTTGACAGAGATGCTTTAGCAGAGTGCACTATTCAGATTACTGGGAGGTGCCCCTTCACCAGCTGTATGTATAGGGTGCTGACATCATCAGTGTTTGGAAAGGGTAATGTGCATCATGTAGTGTGATCTCCTGATTGCAAAAAAAGCACATGTCTTTCATACAGAATTGCACACACACAAATTCTCCACATCCAAACACACACACTTGCCCTTTGCAGGTTTTAAACTCCTACCTAACTATGTTATGACACTTGAGAAAGACGCATTAGCAGAGTGCGCTATTCGAATTACTGGGAGGTTTCCCTTCTCCTGCTGTACTTATAGGGTGCTGACATCATCTGTGCTTAGATAGCGGAATGTGCATCCTGTAGAGTGCTTTCACAGTTGCCAAAAGGGACATCTCCCTCACACAGACTTGCAAACACACTAACCCCCCTCCACACACACTGGGCAGTTGCAGGATTCAAACCCTATTCAAATTACTGGGAGGTTTCCTTCTCCTGCTGTACTTATAGGGTGCTGACATCATCCGTGCTTAGATACGGAATGTGCATCCTGTAGAGTGCTTTCACAGTTGCCAAAGGGACATCTCCTCACACAGACTTGCACACTAACCCCTCCACACACACACTGGGCAGTTGCAGAATTCAAACCCTACCTAACTATGTTATGACACTGTGACAGACGTAGCAGAGCGCGCTATTCGAATTACTGGGAGGTTCCCCTTCTCCTGCTGTACTTATAGGGTGCTGACATCATCCGTGCTTAGATAGGGGAATGTGCATCCTGTAGAGTACTTTCACAGTTGCCAAAAGGGACATCTTCCTCACACAGACTTGCACACACATCAACCCCCCCGACACACACACACACACACACACACACACACACACACACACACACACACACACACACACACACTAAGCATTTGCATGGTTCGAACTCCTACCTACCTATATTATGACACTTAAGGGAGACGCATTAGCAGAGCGCACTAACCGAATTACTGGGCATCTGGTCTGCACCTGCAGTATTTATAGGGTGCTGACATCTTTATTTCTACAGAGGTATGTACATCTAGTACTACCTGTCAGGTGGGGGATAGCATATATATGCATTTGCAGCCACATACGTCAGGGTCAGATATACACATCGCACTGGCAGGTTATGTTCTATACCATGCTTCGTGACCACAGGACCTGTAACACACAACACAACCAGTCCAGAACACCACTCCCACATCCAGGACACACACTTTGCTTCCCTGGGAACAGTGCCGGGATATGCAGGTGTTCACATACACCATTCCGGTTGTTAACATCAGGTACAGGCATATTGTGTGTGAGAACTACTCAGGCCTCTACCACTTTACCCTACAGCCACTACAATTTGTGGGTCCATGTGCTATGGCAGAACCACTCACCACAGCCACATGGGGGAATACATATTGCACCTGTCCATCTGCAACATGGGTACTCACTGTTCCACACCAGAGGTAGACCACCATTGTTGATATCTGACCATACCCACCTTTCCCTGGACATCCATATCCCATCCCCACCCCAGGCAAGGTTGTCACTGCAAACAAACTGTATTTAGCACAAGCAGACTCTACACTTGTGAAGACTGGGGTGGACTACTTCAAAGGACCCATGCTGGGGGACTATACTGGCCACTCTGCATAATCCTTGACAATTGCATTCTATGAGCATGTGTAAGGTTTGCATTGATCATGCTATCCCACATATACCCATGACTGCTCCACAACAAGACACCTGTCAGGTGTACACCAGCCATATATGAGCCATCCAACAGACAGAGTGAGCTAATACATTGCAGAGCTGTAGCCCACAGAGGGAGGACATCTGTGAACAGTACCGGCACGACACTTCATTCCCACATATTCATCACAACACAGTGTTAACAGTGGAATTGTCCAGACAATGCAGATAGGGCTCCCCTCAGTCTGTTATTGACAGCCACTTACTGTTAGAGGTCCTCAGCAACCCTCTTTCAGCACACACCAACAACATGGCTGTGGCTTAGCACATTCAAACCCTGGGATCTCCACTGTGCCCCTGCTTGACAGAGGCACAGCTCACTAGCCTCACATGTTGCCTTATGTGACCTACTTTACAGTGGCGCAGTAGCCTACTGTACTGGGGATGCAGATGCCAAGCACACTCTGGCTAAGCTGTCATTCCCTAGGGCAACAAGCCTAGTACTGACCTCTACACCCATATGTTCAATTGTCAGATGGACAATATTTGTTGTGCTGTTATACTGTTTGCAGGTCTTTATTGCCATAGCATTCCCTGTTCCTATGAACAACTTGTGTATCTGTGGAAGATGTTTGAATATGAGGGCGATCCATTATATCACTTATGTCTCTGTAGTCATTTACTGTGTGCACTGGGCAGATTGCTGTGTTGTGGTTGGTTCCTGGAATGACACGTACAAATACCAGATATGTGTGGCCAACTGCTAAATGGAGATATGGCCCTAAATGTGTGAGCATGCCCAGTTCAGCCTTTCCATGGCATGTTGTCTGACATATGCCTCATTTATCAAAGTGTGTGAGCATGCCCAGTGTGAGCTTTCCATATGTTGAACTCTGAAGTCCACCACATATTTGGGTGTGTGTGAACTTCAACAATATCTCACGTTTATGGTTGTGTGTTGGGTGTCATGTTGTGTACTAACTGGCCAACTGCTTCGTGTCTGCCACAACAGGGATTAACTGTGCCTGCAGGGATTGCATGGGATACTTTGCATACAGTTGTCAACATCCTTTCATAATAACCTAACATTGTGGTACCGTATAGTGTACTGGTTCAGTACTTTCACTGTGGTGGACAGTATCCTGGGCTTTAATCCTATCACTGCTTGACAGCTTCATAGTGAGCACATCAGACTGTGTAGGGGCCAGTTGTGCACATATGACCATGTTGCATTATGTTCAGATATGGACTACCTACACCAGGCTTGTCCAACATTGGTAGTGTATTCCACAACATAGGTGGACATTGGCAAACACTAGCGATGTTCCCTAGGCCATTTCTGATGCTAGTCACAGAGTGTGTTTGTCCTTCGACACACATTGTAACTGGAGTTTGCCATGACATATGTCATGGTTAATATACTGTGCCTCCGTCTACCTCTGACATAACAGTGATACCCAGGGTTAACCTACCATCTCCCATCCACTCATCGGGATTCCTCTTGAGGGGTGTCGATAGGTGACTCTCTGGCTAACCTGTACTGGGAGTTTACTCAAGAGTGGGGTGCCTTCTGTGTTATGGATCATTCTGTACAGCTTGTCCTATGTATGTCAGTGCTGGGGTTCAGGTCTCTCATGTGCATAGCTCACTGCCATTCAGATTGTACAAGGTGCAGCATGTTCATTGATTCCAGCTTGGACATGGCTTCATACATCAGGCACAGCTTGCCTCTGGCTGGGCAGTATGGCAGTGTGTGGAGCTGCAGTTTGTTTACTCAGGCAACACATGGCATCTGTTCATGCTCTTTGCTACTCCTGGTGGGGTACTGTTGTGGACTTTACAGTTGATGGAGGTGTCTGCTGAGGTATATCCCACAGGGGCTATTGTAGTCAATTGTGATGCTGATGAAGGATGACTGCAGAGCCACAGTGACCTCCCCTTATCTACATCTGACAACCTTCATGACTGGGTGGGTATATGGTATGTTTCTGTGAACACTAAAGCCACATGTTTGTCCAGTGCAGGATATCTATCACCTTGTGTCCCCAGGTCTCTCATTACATGTTAGGTACGTAATGGGTTAACACCTGTGTGGTAATTTGTGGGCACTTACTGTATATCCATGGTGGTTGTCTATACACAGTTCTGCAATTAGCTTGCTGACATGGCTATGGCTCCAGTTGTCTGTTTCTAGGTGGCCCTTTTGTGGGTTGCTTGTGTCAGCTGGGGGTCGGATATGGTGGGCTGTTTGTACTCCTCTGCATACATGTTCAGTCACAGTCCTTCCATGTTGGCCTGTACCTATGGGACATATATACGGAACGGGGGGGGTCCCAGGACCAAGCCTTGTGGGATGCCACTCATATCTGCTTTGTAGTCTGACATGGATGCAGCATGTCTGACCATGTCAGTTCTGTCCTTGGTCTGGTTTGCAACCCCTCTACTGACATAGGGGTATATATTTAAGCTGGTGAACATATCCATACTGAACTCGTAGGGTATTGTCTGGAAGCATATGCGGTCCAGCTATGCTGTGTGGACCACATTGCCCTCATCAATGACCTTAATGACTGTTTCAAATGGGTCAAACATGTTTAGGGGCAGGATCTGCAGTTACGACAGCCACACTGTGTAGGGTCCGGTATCAGTAGGTCCACGATAGCTTTATGTCTGCGGTACATACTGATCCTTTCCATAGCTGTGCAGACCAAGCTTGTCAGGATCCTGGGGTGGTAGTTTGCAGTATCCATTCAGGCAACACCTTTGTTGTGAAGGACCACTGTTGTTGTACACTGCTCTTTGGGTACATATCCTGTGGTAAGGCTGACATTGGGCAGTAGTGTGATTTGGCATTCCATTATTCTTGGAGTCCATGTTGGCCTCAGCCCAGGACACCATCACATACCTTTGCTGCTGTGTGTTTTGCTTTGCAGATGATGGCTGTTACCTCAGCATCTGCAATGTCAGGGGACCAGCAGTCTGCTGGGATAGATATTTTGCATTCTGGTGGGGGGTTTGCACTGCACCTGTCAGGTTGTATGTTGGCAATATGTGTGTGTGTTTGGTATGTTGTTTGTAATATCTGTGTGAATCGGAGCATATCTGTGGATTGCCAACATGGTTCCTACCATCAGTTAAGTAAGCCTTATGATTATCCTTAGTGTCCTGTACAATTTGTATCTTCATAGGTTCATGGGTTCATACTAGGCTATCCACCCTAGGGCATTAGTAAGCCAAGCCAGAGTGTGTGTATCTTTCGCCGCCTCTTGCTATGTGACTATTATGGCCATTTATGATTTTCTTTACTGTGCCTCTGTCTGGACGTGACACAGTGAAGACCCCCAGTGTACATGTACGATCATCCATCCACTTGGCAATATTCCTGTTGAGGGGCGTCAGTGAGGGTCTCTGCCTAACATGGATTGGGATCCTGTTTCTGGGTGTGGGGAGCCTCTGAGTTATGTATCTGTCCCTCCAGCACATCCTATTTCATTATGTGTTGAGGCTGACATCTGTCACTCTCACAGCTCCAATGGCTTTGATTTCCTGTGGTGGAGCATGTCCATTACTCCTGTGTTGGACATGGCCTTGTACAACAGACATACAATGCCTCTGTGTAGGCAGTCTGTGACTGCATTCAGCTGGGGTGTCTACAGCCAAGCAGCATATGACATATATTTGACACCCTTTATCCTCTTGGTGGGGTACCTTTGAGGTCTTCCGAACTGCTGCAGGTGTCAGGTATGGTACATCCCATATGAGTCATTGTACTAGATTATGGGTCTGATAAGGGAACAGTACAGGGGCACAGTGACCTCTGTTGATGTAGATGTGAATCCTTTCATGATACGGTGTCCAATATCGACAGTCTTCCTAGCCACATTGGCATTGTGAGTGTCACATGACAGGTTACTGTCGACTTGTGTCCCTAGGTCCCTGATTACTCCTTGCATACATAATGGTTTACCACCTATGTGGTACTTTGTGAGTACCTTGTCTGGTATTTGGTGGGACATTCATACTGTCTAGTGTCTTCAGGATGTCTGGGTGGGGTTCTTGCGTGTGAGAGTGTGGTCTTTCGCATGCTACAGACTGTACAGCAGTTTTGACTACACTTAGGTGCACATGGGTGGTCTCCGCTGCTTCGTGCATTGTCATTTACCTGGCTGTATGGGTGTCCGTGCTGCATATGGATACTCCCCCTCCTTTGATGTTTTGGTCCAGGTGTTGGGGCCATAATGCATGATATGTGGTATAACCTGGTAGTGCTGGTGTGCTATCAGTAGACTTGCAGTAGGCTTCTGTCACTGCACAGACATCGATGTTCTCCATACTGGGAAGTGCCTCAGGGGCATGCATATTACAGTTTACACATCTGGCATTGGTCAGCATTACCCTTATGTTTCTTACCACTTATGTTTTCTAGGGTGGTGGGTTAGTCTTTTTGGCCTTGCCTACGTACGGCTCTATGGAGGTGGCAAAGGCCTTATCCAGTATCCAGATGCCCAGGGGTAACAGGTGCAAGCCATCCCTGGAACAGCAGCATGGCTTGTCATGCATGACATCTCAAGCAGACAGACATTAGACCCTCTTGGACTGACAGCTGTAACTGTGCCACCTGTTAAAGCTGATCATTCTGTGTTTGTACTGTGGCATCATTCTTGGTGATGGTTGGATGCTGCAAATGGCCAGTGTCATACTGGCCTGGGGTACATACTCAGAGAGCGCATCCATGTCTCTTTTCATGTAGTCCAGGGAGGTACATCTCAGGTCATTCACACCAGCATGGACAATGAGTGCATCATATTTCTGCTTGCTTTGGGGTGACCTGCGTACTTGTTTTATGTGGCATATTGTGGCAGCCTACAGGCAGCTTATTGTACCCTTTCCCTTGTTCAGTCTGGTGAGTGGGACAGCAGTGTGTCTGTCTATAAAGACACCTATTACAACTGTATCAGGCATGTTGTTTCTCATTCTGGCCTGTGACTGTTTGGCACACCAGCTTTGTGTACTATGTGTTGCATGTGCTATGTTTGGAGGTTGCGGTTGCTTGGGATCTGCTTTGGAGGCTTCTGTTGGTGTGGTGTGTTTGTAATTAGGGCCTCCGGGAATGTTTTTCTGTGTTTATGTGTTTGGTTTACAGTTGTGATAGGTCTATGTGGGACTGGGTTTGTGGTGTATGTGGTTACCTTCTCCTCCTGACTAGTTTTGACAGTACTGAGTTGGGGGAGCTCAGCCTCCGGTTTGGATACATGGTTGCATCTCTCACATATATTTGTATTTATTGGGGAGTTGTGGGTTGTCTGTGTACTTGGGCCAGGTGTCACATTGCCTCTGGATTCACAGATTCTACTTGTTGTGGCTGGACTTAGTGGATTGTATGTGTGGACATATTTTATTGCCATACTACTGATCAGTGATTACTTCCCTTTTATGTTTGCTCTATCATGTAGTAGCTTCCTCATTCTCTTGCATGGTTTGGTAATGGCTGGAGACCAGCATGCCAGATGCCTGCGTGTATGGCATTGTGTCTTGTTGTTATTTGTGATTGCATACTCCAAGCATTCCTGGCTGTGTTCATGGAATGCCTGTATAACATGTTCTGCGGTGTGTCCCATATTCTGCACTTGCACAGGGCCTTTCGTGGATTCCACATCGGTTTGGAGGGTGCAACCTATGCTTTACACATGTTTTCACTGTGGTTTTCTGGCCAGGGACTGTGGTCAGGATGTGTATATCCAGTGTGATTACTCTATGGTCTGGTCTTACCAGTGAGGGATACACTTCTCATCTTGCCATCCAGTACACATGTTGCTGATTATCACATCCAGTATGCTTACCCCTCTTGTGGGAGTGGTACGTTGTTCCTGGGCATTTTGGATTATGGATTCTGGGAACTTTTCTCCTACTGTGTTGGTGCTAGTATAATGCTCCCAGTGTATGTCTGGGTATTTTCAGTCAAGCAATATAATGTGGTTTGGGGGGCTTGATATATTCATGTATTCCAACATAGGCCAGGTGCAGTTCCTGGTATTAGGACAGTAGTCTGCAGCAGGCTATATACTGGGAGGCGGTTTTAGCCATTGGTATTTGACCATGACTAATCCATGCTGCTTCTTGTTGTGGTACCAACATGGGGGTGTGGTTATCCTTGACATTTATTGCTAGTCACCCTCCTTTTGTAGCTTGTTCCATGTTTTGCGGCTGTACAGCACAGTATGAGGTGTAACCTGGTAGTGTTAGGGTGCTGATGTGAGCCTTGACCCAGTTTTCTATTACAGGACTGATATCAACATTCTCCATACTGTGTGCATTTACACTGCACACATCTTGCTGTTTAGACTTCTGGCATTGGGTAGCATTACATCTAGGTTCCTATCCCTTGTGGTACCTATGAAGGTGGGTTTGTGTTTTTAGACTTACCTATTCAGGGCATGCTGTGGGTACTGACAGCCTTTGCCAGTATCCATGGGGCCTGGACTGATAGGTGCACGCCACCTAGCAGGTGGTGCATCATGTCATGCTCCGCATGTCTTCCCAGGCTGAAACACATTGGCTCCCCTTTGACTAACTGCATTACTTCAGCCAGTTATTGCAATTGATCATCCCATCGTCATTTTGTGGCTTCATGCTTGGTGAGGGTGGATGTTAGTCAGGGTCCTCAGGTGTGCATATAGTACATGGTGTTACATTACTTAACACATGGCATTCATGTCTCAGGTGGTGCTGCAGGGCTGCCTCTGTCGGATGCACATATTACACTCCCTGTACATGTTTGTGAGCAGGTCATGTCATTTTAGGCATCCCTGTTATTATTTGAGTGAGTCAGAGGGGGTATCATTCCCAGGGTTCCTACTGAGCCAGTGTATGTGCTCTGCGTTGCCTCTTTGCCAAGGCCAGGGCATACTGGGCTTGCCTCCTTCTGCCTACTGGGGCAGGCTCAGGTTGTTCCTCCTCCGAGTCATGCTCTGCCTGTGATGGCCTTGGCAATGGTGGGGGGCTGTTTGGCCCAGCCCTATGCTGGTCCTGCTGCAGCTGTTTTTGCAAGATCATATTATGTAGCATAGCACATACCATGACAATTTGGGTACATGTAGTTGGTGTGTACTGCAAGGCTCCACCAGATGTGTCCAGACACCGGAACCGTGACTTGAGCAGCCCAAACACACGCTCTATTACATTACGTGTTTGTGCATGTGCCTCATTATGGCGTTCCTGTTCAGGTGTGTGTGCATTTCTGATGGGTGTCATCAGCCACGGCTCCAGTGCATAACCTGCATCCCCCACTAGGTGTCCGTTTGGGATGTCCCCATTGGCAAATGTCTGGTACAGCTGCGTCAAATGCCAGATGTGGGAATCATGGTAGCTCCCAGGGCAGCCAGCACACACATTCATTATTATGCCCTGGGCATCACACACGACCTGGCAGTTGATGGAGGGGAAGCCCTTGTGGTTAATGTAGGCCCTACCCCGCTCACCGGCTGGTGCTTTGATGCATATGTGCGTGCAGTCTATTGTACCCACTACCTCAGGGTATTCCGCTATTTGTTGGAAGAGACGCATATTGCTGGCCAATACCTCACGGGCATTGGGGAAATATACATGATCACCGACATGTGCTGACATGGCATCCAGGAACTGGTGCAGTACCCTGGAGGCTGATGCCTGTGATATCCCCATCATATCACCAGTTGGTCTTTGGAAGGTACCTGTTGCTAGTATTCTTAGGCCAACACATACCTTGGTTTCCACTGGGATGGGTTCCCCTCTGTTGGTTCTGTGTGTGAGGCGTGGCCTGCGCAGCTCAACTATTTGCTGCAGGAGCTCTCTGTCCACTCTATAGCGCTCTACTATCTCCAGCTCATGTAACCCGTGTTAGGTGACCCTGGGCCTGTACACTCTTCTCCGTCTCCTCACTGTGGGTTGTCTGGCACCATCTGCATTGTCACCACCCTCACCAAGTCGCTTATGTCTCATTATGACAGCTATGGCAGCCCCTAACATTTCTGCTCTGAGTTCAGCTTTTTCAGTTTTCACTTCTAATTGTTTACTCCTGTCTTGCAGTGTCTCTTGAGAGAAACATCCTGCACTGCTGTTTGCAGAGTTTTAAGTGCTGGGCTGGGCTACTATTCTGCCTGTGTAATTGCCTGCTTCTAATTGTTTTCACCTGCTAGCTCCAGCAGTATTCCCTGCTAGCTTCCTACTAATTCTGTTGCTTCCTTTTTCCTTTCTGTTTCCTCAGGGGGGAGCAGCGTGCATACCAGCAGAAACACGCTCACAGTGGCTAACACGCGCGCACATGCTTACACGGTTCAGGATCTGCCTATTCGGGTTAAAACGCACGCACACCAGTGCAAACAGTGTTACAAATCTACCAACACGCTCCCACATGCTCAGTCTGCCTTACACGCACACTGCCCTACTCGCTTCATGGCGCACACCGCATGCATGCATGCAGCAAGAAATTTTGGTGTAAGTAACAGTGTACACCTTCCATTTCTTGACTTTCCCATGCTTATCTTGTGGCACTCCTCTTTTCCTGATCTGTGTCTGTCATCTGTCATGTTGCACTGACCTCCAATGAACTGCATTTCTTTCTACCATTCCCCCCTGTGATGTCACCTACCTCCTACTCTATTCCTCCCCCTTATGTATCTCTTACACTACTCAGACTGTGCTCATTTGCTATGTGACTGTGGGATTCAGTGTCCTAACCCTCATTTACATGAGATTGCCTACTAATGCTTAGTTACATGTCTTAGACTCAGCTTCCCCCCTTAGCAACCACTACACGGCGGCCATGTTGTTTTTGGTCTACTGGTCCCTGCATTGTCATTCCATGTATTGCATAAAACCCACATTTGTGGGTTTATAACCATCATTTTTATGTTTTATACAGCACATCGGGTTACCTTGCCAATGGCCACATATTTGGCCATTGGCATGCTGCCTGACACATATGCACCCTTTATTTGGAGCTGACATGGCTCCGTTGTGAGTTTTGCAGAAACGTACTCAGTTGTCAACTGAGTACATTTCTGCAGCTAAAAGGTCTCTTACACGGGCTGGTTTCTGCTTTATGGATCACTAATATACCTCATTTGCATACCTTTTGGCTGCAAGTGAGGTATTTAGCATATCCACGCCCAGTCCGTGTAAGAGACGTTTTAGCTGGTCTCTTACACGGAGTTTCAGGCTGTTCCTGGATCACGAGGCTTGCATGGAGTGTTACACATCTCTTACACTCCGTGCAAGCCTTCGTGAATCCTGCCCTAAATCTTTTTGGCATCCAAACTACTTTTATATGGCTCTGCTTGAGCCAATGACAGTGTAGGCACATAGAAATTGCCCTTAAACTTTGAAAACCTGGCTGGTGTTCATATCTAAATTTGTGATTATAGAGCAGCTACTAAATAGTGATAGAATTCTTTAGTCTTCTTTTAAAATTAGGAAATGTTTGCTATTAATACTATACGCTACCAGTACCTGTGTGAAGACTATGGGTGCATACTTTTCTTATGAGCTTTCTGCAGTTTAACTTATTTCATTCAAAGCAAAGTTGGTATGATATCAGACATACTATATTAACAGAAACTAGCCAATGAAAAAGCATAAATTTTGTGCTCACACTCATAAATCTTGTTATATACTGTTTTCTTGCAGATAAAGGGCCGGATTCACGAAGGCTTGCACGGAGTTTAAGAGTAGAGTAAGACTCCGTGCAGCCAACATGTCCATCGAGCGATCCAAGAAGAGCCGGTAGGGGCGTGTAACAGAGCTCCTTAAACTAGTCCTACACGGACAGGGCTTGGATATGCAAATTACCTCAATTGCAGGCAAAAGCTATGCAAATGAGGTAAATTTGTGATCCAGGAAACCCGAACCTGTCCTGAGTAGGAGTAGTGTTACTTGCAGAAACGTACTCAGTAGATAACTGAGTACGGTTCTGCAAATAGCAAATGGAGCCATGTCAGCTGGAAATAAAGCATACATGTACAGGAGGAAGCATGCCAATGGCCAAAAATATGGCCATTGGCAATGGAAAGGGATGCAAATTAAAAATAAAATAACTTTTTTTTTTTATCCCGATCTCCGGGGTTTAACCATAGCCCAGCGCCACGCAAACGCACTGTGCCCTAAAAGCAGAAAATTAATAATTAAGATTTTATAGCTAAAAAGAAGTTTCAATGCAAGGGAATGGCAGGCTGAAGACAACATGGCCACCGAGTAGAGGTTGCTAAGGGGGGAAGCTCAGTCTAAGAGATGTAACTAAGCATTAGTAGGCAATTCAATGCAAATGAGAGTTAGGATAGTGAATCACAAGTTTACATAGCAAATGAGCACAGTCAGTGGAGTGTAGGAGTAGGATAAGGGGTGTAACAGAGTAGAAGATAGGTGACATCACGAGGGGGGTATGTATGAAAGGAGTGAAGCTCACTGGAGCAGAGTGTCATGTGTCAGCTTACATTCACATAATAGTGAAAGAGGTGTGTCAACAGGTAGGCCAGGTAAAGTCAAGAAATTGAAGGTGTATGCTGTGGATAACACCAAAGTTTCTTGCTGAGCGTGCATGTGAGCACCAGTAAACCCGAGTAAGACAGTGTGCGCGCATGTTAGTGTGCGTGCACGCATGTAGGCTTGAGTAAGCATATGTAAGGCTGTGTAAACAGTTGTAAGCGCATTTGCGCTGGTGTGCGCGCGTTTTAACAAGAATAAGCAAGGTTTAGTCCTTGTAAGCATGTGTGCACACGTGTTGGCTGCTGTGCTCGTGTTTGCGCTTGTGTGAGCGGCACCCCCCCCCGAGGAAACAGAAAGGAAAAAGGAAGCACACCAAATAGTGGGAAGTTATCAGGGAGTACTAGCAGAGCTAGCAGGTGAAAACAATCAGAACAGGCAATTACCCAGGCAGAACACAAGCCCAGCCCAGCACTTAAAACTCTGCAAACAACAGTCCATTATGTTTCTCTTAAGAGACACTGCAACACTGCAGTAAGCTAATAGAAGTGAAAACTGAAAAAGCTTCACTGAGACAAAAAATGTTAGGGGCTGCCATTGCTGTTATAAGGCGACATATGCAACATGCTGAGGGTGGTGATAATGCAAATGCTGCTGGACAACCCACAGTGAGGAGACGGAGAAGAGTGTATAGGCCCAGTGTTACCTACCAGGGGCTACATGAGCTGGAGATAGTGGAGCGCTATAGAGTGGACAGAGACCTCTTGCAGCAAATTGTTGAGCTGTGCAGGCCACGCCTCACACACAGAACCAACAGAGGGGAACCCATCCCAGTGGAAACTAAGGTATGTGTTGGCCTAAGAATATTAGCAACAGGTACCTTCCAGAGACCAACTGGTGATATGATGGGGATATCACAGGCATCAGCATCCAGGGTACTGCACCAGTTCCTGGATGCCATGTCAGCACATGTCGGTGATCATGTATATTTCCCCAATTCCCGTGAGGAATTGGCCAGCAATATGTGTCTCTTCCAGCAAATAGCGGAATACCCTGAGGTAGTGGGTACAATAGACTGCACGCACATATGCATCAAAGCACCAGCCGGTGAGCGGGGTAGAGTCTACTTCAACCGCAAGGGCTTCCCCTCCATCAACTGCCAGATCATGTGTGATGCCCAGGGCATAATACTGAATGTGTGTGCTGGCTGCCCTGGAAGCTACCATGATTCCCATATCTGGCACCTGACGCAGCTGTACCAGACATTTGCCAATGGGGACATCCCACATGGTCACCTAGTGGGGGATGCTGGCTATGCACTGGAACTTTGGCTGATGACACCCATCAGAAATGCACACACGCTATAATGAGGCACACGCACAAACACAAAATGTAATCAAGCGTGTGTTTGGGCTGCTCAAGTCACGGTTCCAGTGCCTGGACACATCTGGTGGAGCCTTGCAGTACTCACCAACTACATGTACCCAAATTGTCATAGCATGTGCTATGCTACATAATATGATCCTGTGAAAACAGCTGCAACAGGACCAGCATAGGCCTGGGCCAAACAGCCCCCCACCATTGCCAAGGCCATCACAGGCAGAGTGTGACTCGGAGGAGGAACAACCTGAGCCTGCCCCAGTAGGCAGAAGGAGGCGTGCCCAGTATGCTTTGGCCTTGGCAAAGAGGCAACGCAGAGCACATACACTGGCTCAGTAGGAACTCTGGAAATTATACCTCTCTCTGACCCGCACATATAGTAAAAGGGATGCCTACGTTTATACTACCTGCTTTCAAACATGTATAGGGAGTGTAGTATGTGCATCCGACATAGGCAGCCCTGCATCAACACCTGAGGCATGATTGCCATGTGTTAAGCAATATAAAGCAGTGCTAAACAGCATTTACCATCATGAAGTATATGTAAACAAAATCTCACACACCAACTACTACAAATGTGGTCAATGTAGAGTAATATTGGCCAATGTCCAGCAATGAGGGTAATATTGAGCAATGTTGGACAAGCTGGGTCTAGGTAGGGCATAGCTGAACAAAAGCCAACATGCTCATGTTTGCTCTACTGGCCCCTAAGCAGTCTGGTCTGCTCAGTATGAAAATATAAGCTGCGATGGGCCTCGAACCCAGGATACTGTGCACTATTGTCATAGCACTGAACCAGTGAACCATGACAGTATTGCAGTGATTAGCCTGTATGAAGAAATGTCGTTAAGTCTATGCAAAGTATTTCATGGGAACCCTGCAGTCACAGCATAATTCCTGTCAAGTTATGACACAAAGGTGAGTCCTGCAGTAAGAATAGAACCTGACTTTCAACACACACAGTACAAATGTTAATATTGGACATGTAGACATATATGAACAAATGTAGTGGACCTCAGACAGCAACATACTGAAAGGTGACACTGGGCATGCTCAAACACTTGAATACATGAGACAAATGTCAGGCAACAGAACACTGACAGTCTGAACTTGGCATGCTCACACACTTAGGCCATGTTGGGGTACAGCATTGGGCCACATATAGCAGGCAGTTGCATGTGTTAACCCACAAACCTCTCACTACCCAGCCATCTGCCCTGTGCACACACTGAATGACAACAGACATGTAGATAATATAGTGGAACCCTGCCATAAGCAAATATGTTCTGCAGATACCTAGGCGGTTCATAGAAAGTGTGAAAGCAAAGATGATAAAAACCTGCAAACAGTATCAGCAATAAACATTGTGCATCATGAAAATTATCATGGGTTCAGAAGTTGATACTAGGCTATCTGCCCTAGGGCATGTACAAGCATAGCCAGAGTGTGTTTGGCTTCTGCAACCCAGTCTAATCAGAACACTGTGCCTCTGAATAGTAGGTCACACAAGATAGCCCATTCATGTTGAGTGCATTGTGCCTTTGTCTAGCAGGGACCCAGAAGATATCACATGGGTACAGATGTGATCACCCATCCACATGTCAAGATGTCACCTGTAGGTGGTCAGTGGGTGGCTCTGCCTATGCAAAATTGGGACTACACTCCGGAGTGAGTGGAGGCTTTCTGATAATAATCTGTCCCCCCAGCATATCCTTTTAACATCAGTGCTGAGGTATATGTCCCTGGAGTGTGTAGCTCCAAGGTAGTCGGATATCCTGAGGTGGAGTATGTTCAGTAAGTCTGAGTCAGATATTGCCTGCAACTACAGGCACACAACACATCCATGTAGATGGTAAGTGACTGAGTATAGCTGGAGGTACTGTATCGGAACTGTGCAGGACATCTGTGTGAGTCCCTGCATCTGCTCGATGAGTAACATTTGTGGCCATTACAGTTGCTGCAGGTGTCAGGTAAGGTACATCCCAAATGTGGAGTAGTAACCAACCATGATCATGAAGATTATTGGGGCACAGTGACCACACGTGATCAACATGTGAAACCATGTGGGATATGGTGGGTTATGTAGACGTACTGTCTAACCACTATGGCAATAGGATTGTCAAAGGTAAGAGTACAAACAGGTTGTGTCCCCAAAACCATAACAACCACTACTGTATGTAATGGATCACAACCTATGTGGTAATGTGTGGGCATTTTGTCATCCTCAAAGGGGATGACTATGCAACTAATGGCATGTAGCCGTGGGCCATGGCTCAGGCACCATTCAACCTATCTCTGTGAGACCCTGTATGAGTATGCATGTGCCAGCAGGAGAGCTGATTATGGCACCCAGTTTGCAGTCATCTGCAAACATGGGTAGCCATAGCCCTCCTGTGATAGCCTGTACATCACACAAATATATACTGAACAAGAGAGGTCCCAGGACTGAGCCTTGTGGGATGCCATGTGTCATGGGTGTATAGTCAGACATGGCACCTGCAACACTGAGCATGTGGGTGCTATCCCTGATCCAGGTAGCAATCCATCGTGTCAGATATGTGTCAATATTGATGCTGGGGACCCTATGCATAATGGCAGATCGGGGTATTGTGTTGAAGGGTTGTGCAAGGTCCAGGCAGGCTGTCTGGACAACCGTCCCAACACTGATGGACCTGGTAACTTTTGAAAGAATATGAACAGGTCCAAAAGGCAAGATCTGCCCACAACTGTGCTGTAATGTGTAGGACCCAGTGTCTGTAGGTTTCCCATGTCTATGTGCATGAGTCCCATTACAATACACCCCATAGCTTCGCAGAACAGGCTAATTAGCCTTTTAGGCCGATATTGCCTGTGGTCTGTTGTGGCAGTAATCAGTGGAGTGGGACCACTATCGCTGTACGCTATTCCATGGGTACATATGCTGCAGTAACTCTTATGTCGAACAGTGATGTAATGTGAGTGTTATGTCTGTCATGAAGGCTGTGTACGACACAGGTTGGGACATCGTCTGGTCCCATTGATGCTGTGATGTCCGCTGTGGGGAGGGCAGCACTCACCTGTTTACTCGTGATGTCTGGGAGGTTACACTCTGTTGGTATGGACAGTATCACCTTAGGGGGGATGTGGGGGACACATCTGCACTGAACCTGTTTGCCAGGATGATGGCAATGTCAGTGGGTTCAGGGTATGTGTAGTCAGTATGCAGTAACACACAGCATATCAGTGAGTGTCCAGCCAGGTACCTGAATTGACTGAAGAAGGCCTTGTCAGTGTCTGACATGTCTGGTGCAATTGTCCATTAAAAGCGTGCCTGACATAATTTTTCCAAGTGACTGTAGCTGTCTGCTAGTACAGATCACAGATGCCTTTCCTGTCTGGGATTGTGCTCTATCATGTAGTAGCTTCCTCCATTTGTTGTAAAGAATATGAATGGCTGGGGTCTATCACACAGGTCCACTGCCATTGCAGGAATGAGTCCAGTTGTTATTTTGGATGTAACGATCCATGCGGTCCACTAGGTGTCCATAGAATGTGTATGTAAAGGATACAGCAGTCTAAGCCATACTTATCACTGACCCAGGGTCTCTGAAAGATACCACCGTGGTTTGGAGGAGTGTGATGTTTTCCTATGGGAAGTTCACCAACATTACTCAGGAAGGGTGTGGGGATGGGATATGGATGTCCAGTGAGATAAAGTATGCTCTGCCCTTAGCAATGAGGGGTATATCGCAGGTGTGGCACATAGAGTCCCCATGTCTGTGATGATCATGTCCAATATGTTGCCCCCTCGTGTGGGTGTGGTGACCAGTTGTGCCATAGCATATGAGTGTAGAAATAGTAGCATCTGTTGGTCGAGGGTGTTGTGGCCTGAGTACTATCCACAGTCAATGTGTGGGTATTTGACGTGACCCAATATAATGGTGTTTGGGGAGACCTTCATATTGTCCAATGTTCCCAGAGTGGGGTTGCTGAGTTGGGGAGTGTGGTCTGTAACAGGCAACAAACCAAAAGGCCGATTTGCACAATGTTAGGTACATATGTATGGTCTGTGATGCTTTGTGCAGTGCTACCAACTCGGAGGTATGTGTATCTGTGATGTATATGGATACACCCCCTATTTGTGTTGGTCATTCCGAGTTATGTGGTCAGAAAGCATGGTACGAAATACAACCTGGTAGTGCTGGTGTACATGTGGGAGCCTGAACCATGTGTCTGTTATTGCACAGATATTGCTATCCTCCATACTGAGGAGATCCCTGAGTGGGCGCAATTTGAGGTTAATACATCTGGTGTTGAGCAGCATTACCCTCAGTGTCGTGTACTCTGTAATGTCTATGGAGGTGGTTCTGTCCTTTGAGACCCGCTTAAATAAGGCACTATGGTGGCAGCAAGTACTCTAGCCAGTATTCAAAGGTCCAAGGGTGACAGGTGCAAGCTGTCCATAGGGAAGCTACGTGGCATGTCGAGCATGTCACCCCAGGGTGACAGACACTGTATCCCCTTTGAATAACACCAATATGTTAGCTAACTGTTAAACATGATCAGTGTGTTGGTATACTGTGATATTATACGTGGTGAGTGTAAGATGCTAGACAAGGCCAGGGTAATACTGGGCTGGGCTACATGATCACAGATTTCCTCTATGTTTCATGTCATGTGGTCCAGGGAGGAACGTCTGAGGTTGTACGCACCAGCTTGGACAATGATGGAGCCAGTCCTGGACTTGATTTGGAGTGACCTGAGTGCATGTGTCATGTGGCGGATCCTGGCACCTGAGAGACAGCTCAAAGTGACTATTCCCTTGTTTGGCCTGGTGAGTGGGACAACAGTGTGTTTGACATTGTCACCTATAACAAGTGTATCAGGTATGTTGTTTTGCCCAAAGGGCAGTGACTGTGCAGCACACTGACATTGTGAACTGTGTGACATGTGGGCATTGTAGTGGGGTAGCAGTTGTATGTGTGCCTGCTGTGGTAGTCTCTGCTGCTTAGGCAGAGTGTATGTAGAGCCTCCGAATATGTGTATGTGTGATAATGTGGTTTGTGTGCTGTCACTATCGGTGTATGTGAGACTGATATGTAGTGTGTGTGGTCACCCTCACCACCTGGTAGACTATGCCAGTCATGGGTCGAGAGAGCTCAGCGTCCTGTATGTAAATATTGTTACATCTCCCACATATATGTGAGTGTGATGTGAGGAGGAGAGGGTCGTCTGTGTACATGAGGCAGATGTGACATTGTGTCATAACCACAAAATTCACTAGCTGGACTGGAGAGTACACATTAAACCGACCCCTGGACATGCCAGTGTATTATGATGACATACTCTGTAGCCTGAGCACAAAGGATCAGTAGGGTGTTAAGTGTGTAAAAGAGTATAACCGGGATTAGTGCTCAGGTTTGTTGGTGTTTTGTAAAGAGTGGCTGAGAAGGAGTCCAGACTGAGATTCATGACATGTCCTTCAGCTATGTAATAAATAGTAATGTACACGCATATATGTGCTGAGTCAGGGACAACTGTACCTTTCTGACATTGCCAGCATCCTATCAGACAGGCCCATGTATACATACCCACCTCCCACAGACGATAGTCCCTGACATCATACCAGGAGATATCACGTGTAGAATGGCTGAACAGCTCCCTCCAAAGCCAAAAGCATGGCAGCAACTGGATTACATTGTTTCCCAATATGTGTCATGCATGCACTACAGAACAAACAGACCCTGCACCTGAACAGTCTGTTGAGCCTCACCCACTCCACAGGACCTGGAATTGTCGAATGTGTTACAGCAACATAAGGCACTCCCCACATGTGTGGGTGCACAACACACCATGGGAAGTATAGTCCAGTAAGCCTATAATGTCTAATCTGCAAGGCCATGGAGTGCATCATGGTAGATGTGATAAACAGAGCTATTGAAAACCGACAAACACACAACCCTACCAACTGTGGTATGTTCATGTGCAAATCATGGTTCCCAAGCATGTTACACCATCTGCAAGGCAGCCACTCAGGACATACATCATGGAACAGAGCTACACATGTCCCACATAGACTTTGAACAGCTCTTCATCAACATCACAGACACATGTCGTATCCACAAAATCTATATTTGTATATGTGTGTGGTTTCCTTTGGGAGGAGTAGCCTTTTTGGAGACTGGGAAAACACATTAAAAGAGGTACATCCCTCTTTGGAAAGTTCGATGATGTCAGCATCCTACAAATATTCAAGGAGAACATAAACCACCTAGTAATGCATATAGCACGCCATGTTAATGCATATCTCTTTAGTATCATAACATAATTAGGTAGGGGTTTGATTCCTACAAATGCCAAGTGTGTGTGTGGGGGATGTATGTGGTTTCCTTTGAAAGGAATAACCTTTGTGGAGAGTGGAAAAACACATTAAAAGAGGCACATCCCTCTTTGAAAAGTCCAATGATGTCAGCATCCTACAAATATTCAGGGAGAACATAAACCACCCAGTAATGCATATAGAGCGCCATGTTAATGCGTATGTGTGTGGTTTCCTTTGAGAGGAGTAGCCTTTTTGGAGACTGGGAAAATACATTAAAAGAGGTACATCCCTCTTTGGAAAGTCCGATGATGTCAGCATCCTACAAATATTCAAGGAGAACATAAACCACCTAGTAATACATATAGAGCACCATGCTAATGCGTATCTCTCTAGTATCATAACATAGTTAGGTATGGGTTTGAGTCTTGCAAATGCCAAGTGTGCGTGTGTGTGTGATTTCCTTTGAGAGGAGTAGCCTTTTTGGAGAATGGGAAAACACATTAAAAGAGGTACATCCCTCTTTAGAAAGTCCGATGATGTCAGGATCCTACAAAGATTCAAGGAGAACATAAACCATCCAGTAATGCTTATAGCGTGCCATGTTAATGTGTATTTCATTAATATCATAACATAATTAGGTAGGGGTTTGAGTCCTGCAAATACCAAGTTTGTGTGGGGGGTGATGTGTGTGGTTTCCTTTAAGAGGAGTAGCCTTTTTGGAGACTGGGAAAACACATTAAAAGAGGCACATCCCTCTTTGGAAAGTCCGATGATGTCAGCATCCTACAAAGATTCAAGGAGAACATAAACCACCCAGTAATGCATATAGAGCACCATGTTAATGCATATTTCTCTAGTATCATCACATAATTACATAGGGGTTTGAGTCCTGCAAACGCCAAGTGTGTGTGTGCTACAGGTGGTCAATGCAGTGTGTGTTTTGCTTTTACTATGGTATGACAAATGTTTCAAACAGTATGTGCATTGCACACATTGGGTATCTGCATGTCAAATAAATATGTGTACATGTGACCTCAATCAGTACATAGGTGGGAAGCCTGCATACGACATGAATACATTTGTAACCTTCGACAGATAGTGCCGCTGCTTCACAAATCATAGGTCACATATATGTCTGTGTCAAGCCCGGCCAATGTAGTGATCCATGGCCAAGGACATCTTTGCCACACACACCCATGACAGGTACTATAGAGTACTGTGAGTGAGGGTAATTGCCGGGGTATATATCAGACATGTTCATACACAACAACAACTGGCAATAATGGACAGTCATTATAGGTGTACACCAGCCCTGTGGATATGCATGCAGGCCCCTAATGTGTTATGTGAAACACCGAGGGACCCCACAATACTTATGGATATGTGGATACCAAGGGACAGATGACATAATGTGTCAGTCTGTACACATTGGTACCCAACATACATGTTGAGGGCTACCACCTATGTGGTAGTGTCGGGATAGTATGTATAGTAAATGTGGATTAATATGCAATAGATGGCTTACTGCTATACAGCATGTATTGGACAACAGGCATCTGTCTGTATGATACCCTTGTGTAGGATATGCGTCCCATCCAGGGAATGCAGTGTAGGCCTATGCATGCATTTCCCGATGTTGATGGACATATCCCTAGTGTATTTGCATGTACCTAAGAGGGCTATATGCCACACAGGTGTGGTCCCAGGAACGTATGGCGGTCAATACCACTGGTTACTGTTATTGTATAGTACTGGGAAGATCCAACTGTTACTGAGTTACCTACAACTGTGAGTCATTTGTCAGGACATCATCTATTGATTGGTTACAGTCATGCTGTTGAGATGGTGTATACTACCAGACTGCAGATCATTGACAGATATCAACAGTATCACCCACTGCATAGTGCCAACGCATGTCATTCACACATGTGTACCCATGTTAGTACATATCTGTAGTAGAATGCATACTGGCCATTGAAAGATACCATGATATGTTAACAATGTGTAGAACAGGGTAAGTCGCACATCCCACGTGTCCACTATGCACGTACATGGAGACAGTGCGCACACACCATGTTCACAGATGTACACCCACTAATTTGTAATGCACACATCACACACGTACTGTCCACTCACTAACACATGCTGGCAACACTATACACTTCAGCCAAGTGGCACATGGGTGGACATTACAAACTCAGGACTAACACTGGTGTAAACAATGCTACAATGACTATCACAGCTGTGATTCATAATGCCTGCTCAGGTATACCTACAAGGATATCATTACACTTTCCTGTTGTCAACTTGCTACTATTGCTACACTGCTATAATGTCACCCTGTGCATCAGAACCATGTTAGCCTGTTCCTGCATCAATATTACAAATGACAGGAGGTGGCACAGGTGTCATAATATGCACAGGGTGTGTTGTAGGTCTGCCAGAGCCCGACATTGACCCATCCAATTGGCATGTGTGTGTGTGTGTGTGTGTGTGTGTGTGTGTGTGTGTGTGTGTGTGTGTGTGTGTGTGTGTGTGTGTGTGTGTGTGTGTGTGTGTGTGTGTGTGTGTGTGTGTGTGTGTGTGTGTGTGAGGGACAACAGTACTGCATGGGCCAATGTTGATGCAATGTGTATGTGTATGTGTGAGCCCTAGTTGTATGGTAAATGTGTGTGTGACTGCATGCACACAACTCCACCATGTGGCTGCCATATATGGGTGGTTGTGGGACAGCCACAGACTGTACCTGCTAGGCCATACAGATCACTGTCTCTGGCCATGGACACTGTACCTGTGCCTAGCAGGGGTGCTACGGGCAGTATGAGGTACCAACCCTGACTGGGTGGTGTCATCAGAGGCAGAGGTATGATGACTGGACCCATGTCCCTGCTGGGACTGGCCAGTGCCACGTGCACGTGGTCTAGTAGGACGGTCAATGGACAGGCCAGCCCCAGCATTACTAGGGCTGGTACTGCCAGCGGCTGTGATCCGTGGTCCTTCCGAGATGACTGCCAGCTGATGCTGTTGCTGGCATGCATCTGTGTTGGCTTGTCGTCCATCCCACATGGTCCTGGCTCATGGCTAACACATCGTGGAGGGCATTTAACGTCTCCCTCTACCGGCTATTAATGACCTCGGTGTTATTCCAGATGCACCGGCAAGGTCACGGATGCTGTCATTGATAGCAGTGTAATGGGCCCTCTGCCCCTTTAGTCCCTGTCGGGTGTACCGTTCCATACGTGCCTGTGCCTGCATTACAGCCCAGAACATACTGGAGGTTGTAATACCTCTGGGGGCACGTCTGCCAGGGGCAATACGACCAGTGTTGCTCCCCCGAGAACCCCTGGACATCCGCCTATGTGGTACCGTTCCAGTAATCCGGCTATGGCTGCTGTGAGGGGAAGCACATGCCATAGGTACCACACTCTCCTGGTCAATGCCAACTGTATGCTGTCCCTCAGCTAAGGCCATTGGTGATGAGGGATGTATTGGCTGTATGAGTGTGTGCATAGATGGGGTTGACCGCTGTGTAGTGTCGATTGGTGGACCAATGACAGACCCTGTCAGACCTTCCTGTGCCACAATACATGTCTCATCATCTCCACTATCAGTGGCGGTGACATCAGGTTCCCTGCTGCATTCAGCCACCCCTAACTCAGCACCTGTGAAGGAAGACAGGAAACACACTTTACAATCTGTACGTGATGTTAGCACACATGCACACATGCACACATGCACACATGCACACATGAACACATGCACACATGCACACATGCACACATGCAAACATGAACATATGAACACATGCACACATGCACACATGAACACATGCACACATGAACACATGAACACATGAACACATGCACACATGCACACATGCACATAAATACACTGCTCACCACAGTACATAAACACACACACACACACCCACAATCCAACACATATACAATAGTGGGTGATGGTGGGTGACAGTATCACAAGGCAAACAGTCACCACACACGTTTCAGCATGCAGATTATGTGTTGCTCAAGACCATGCAGTGCAAGTGTAGACAGCCCTATCTAATGACATTATACATGGCTTTGATGCATGTGTGTAGTTGTTCAATGATTGGGTTCACCGTGGAACAGAGTGTGTACATGGACACAACATTGCTGTGCAAGTATTATCTGCTCTACAATGTCATGTGCACCATCACTCAATGGTATACATACCATGGCTGCATGTGTTATCTGTGTGACACATAGATTGCCATGTCTGATGACAGTGTCTGTGTCCATAGCACATAATAGTGGGCACAGGTGTAGCGAATGCATGCAATGTACAGACATGGGATGAGCGGTGCATGTAGACGTGAAGGAATGCCAATGCTCGACATGGACATTGTACAGTGGTTATGGTGAGTGCGGCACATATTGCTGATATGTCAGTGCCAGCCACGACATGGCATGCTACACGACTGCAGCATGAAACACCACACATACCCAATGTGTGTCATGTGACCTATACACCTAATAGCATTCCAGGACATATATGTGACTCTTTGTACAGATGGTGACTGATGTGCAGAATGTGTATACTAGTATATGTAAGCACACACACAACATGCTATGCATGGTGTGTATAGGTGCATATGTTTGCACACACAGAACAATGAGATGCACAGCAAAGACTGCTATGTGTAGAACTGTGGTCACTGTAACCGTATGGGGTGTAGTACCATGTGCCATCATCATCATCATGCATCTTGTGGTCACTCACAGCTACTACTGTGCGACAGACCACTGCCTAGCATGCTGTACCTGAAATGCAGTGCCGTGGATACGTTCACTATTACACAGCCACTTTGTACATGGGTGGATGAGGTGCCCAGTAGGGAGCATTGCCTCACATGACTGTGTTATGTGTTGAAGAGTGTTGCACAGCCCCATGATAGGCCTCTACCTCTGAGGTGCATCATGTGTGTGTGGATGACATGTGGGATACTGACGTGTGACCTTACAGCGGGTGTGTGGTTACGCCATATGTAGCATGACTTTCTGTACTGCATGTAATCAATGTGTTATGTTATGTACAGGTGTTGCAACTATGCCTATCCAATGTGCAGTATGGGGTTGCCACAACTGTGTGTCATGCTCTGTGTATTGCATGTCATAAAGGCAGCTACTGACATTACTGAGCTGTGCAACATCTCACAGCAAACATGCACGGCATGCATTATGTGTAGGTGTGTTACGTGTACATGGCCTACACCTCACCTATGACATGCATATTTCATTACCAACATTGCAGGTATAACATACTCACCAGCATGGATCGGCTGCCCTGCCATCACACCAGAGGGACCTACGAGAATATGAGAGGGTTCATCAGTGGCCACAACTGTGGCATTGCTACAGTGGGTATGCTAAACTGCAGTACAACAACAGTCAACAGTCACAGGTGTAGGTGTAGGGATATTATTCAAACTATCCGTATTGCACAATACTAGGCAGCTGAACTGCTAAACACACAGTACACATCTCACGTACACATAATCTAACAATACAGTTAACTGTAGTCTACAGATTGGGCATGTTGCCTGCTTGCTCCAGGTGGATGTGCTGGGTGCCTCCAGCCTCCATTACAACACATGTCAGTGGTTGTTGTAGCTGTTGTCCAGGAACCACCACACTTAGGAGCAGCTCCTCTGCTCTGGTGAGGGGAGGATGAATGGCCAGCCCTCCAGCTGTGGCAAGCTGCTGTCTTTGGATATCAGATGCATGCCGCCGGACTTGTCTAATTAAATCACTGCAGTGATGGCGTACATGTTCATATGTCCGGTTATGCATGCCTATGTCATTTACCCGACTAACAAGTTCCTGCCACAGTGCAGTCTGCTCCTGCTGGTGCTGGCCGCTTCTGGAGAAGAGCATTGTGTACTGCTGCAAAAGGCTGTTACGTATCACCTCTTCCTCCTCCGCTGTATACGCTGGGTTGCGGTGGTGGGCCATATGGATGAAAAAGATATAAACAATATGTGTGAGAGTGTCCTGTGTCACACTTTACACCTTTACCCACAGATATCACTTTACCGCCATATATACCATCCTATTGGTTGTCAGAGGTTGCACACGTTCAATACCACTTATTGGTCCACAGGCCACAACTAACTAACACTGCCTGGCAGACTCTATATATCACACAACTATACAACAGTACCCTACACACTGTTTATGACACATGGCATAACCTCAAGACAGAGGTGTATATCACACTGATGCACAAACAGAGATGTCATCCATTGCAATGGATGTATAGTACAGGTACAGTAGTACCAATCAACCACCCTAGTCATTGATGCCATAGCCCTGTGTCCAGTTGTTACTATAGGTGGCATACTGCTGTAACAGACTATATATGTTGCTGGATACACACATTTACCCTGTAACACACATATGATCGCAGCCATTGTACAGGCATAATCACACACACATCAGGCGAACATGCAATGCACCACTGTATGCCAACACAGATGAGCATTACCTGTGTACCATACGGTGCTGTGTGCCACTACTTACACACCCTTATGTCTGCATTCTGTCCTCTGTGGAGACTACAGGAAACATACATGACAGTGTTTCCAAGAAATGTGAACACACACCATACTGTGCTGTTTAGGCCTGCAGCTTCAGGTAGTACTACAATTCATACTGGTGATGGATTCACCAGCAGTACCACTCACTAAGCATACATGTATTGCTTTAGCCTACAATGAGACACCATATTCGTCAACGGAGAACTACGTCACATCATCTGCCGTACTACTATGTTTGCCTAACAGTACATTACACATCAGTTGCTGTCCTCACAGCTAGGATAGGCACTACCATGTCAGATACAACATCAAACTAAGCTATGACACCTTTACAAACCTTGCACACATTCAGCGTTACACTTATGCAACGTCACATAGCAGCTATTGCATTAAGTACATGTGTGAGTGCATAGTGTCATAGGTAGGTAATATGCTATTGGCCCTAGGGCCTACAGCAGCCTAGCCATATGCTACCCTGGCCTTTGACACACATGTACTTTGATTTCACTTGCCCCTGCCAACCTGAACCACAGAGGTGTTTCCTGGGGTGTATAACCAATCTCCCATACAATCATCAGGGGTATGTATAACAACTGCTAAGGAGGAGCCTTGTTTGCTATTGCTATGTGGTCTATTCTGGTGTATGGCATATCTCTGAGATGGGAACCTATCCCTCCAGCATGTGCCGTTTAGTGAGCTGACAAGGTTTAGGGCCCTAGAGCATTTATCCCAGAGGGATTGTGATATGTTGCCATGGTGGTTGTCACTCAGCTATGGGTGTGACATACCTCTGTATGTCCGGCAGAGGTCACCTCTGTGTGGCCAGTATGCAATACAGTGTACTTGTGATTTTGTGATTCAGTCTGCATAGGGCATCTGTTTGCAGCCAGTATTACCCTCTGGGGGGTCTGTCTGTGGCCTGTTCACCTGGTGTAGTTGTCATGTGAAGTACATACCACACAGAGCATTGTGATGAGTACAGGGGAACTCTACCCTATACGTCCATAGCTGACACACCTGTTGTCATGACACATACCACACAGACAGATTACATGTGTAGTGTGGCACTGTCTTCATCAAAGTGGAGGCTACTGTCCACCTGTGTCCCATGTTCCCTTATCACACCTTCACTGTTAGGTACCTCTCTACCTATGTGGTAGTTAATGGGTACACTGTTTTGGGAAGGTGGAATGGCACTGCAGTATCAACACTTGTCTACAGTCTGTGCCTTGGTCACCACACACCTGTTGCGGTACATATGAACCCGTGTCTCTCTGTCTCTCTCTCTCACTCTATATGTATATATATCTATATATCTATATATGTATTTGTATAACAAAAACATTTTTTTTTGTTATATGTTTTGTTACCTTGGAACACATGTAATCATCTCATAATATTCATGTAATTAACGTTTTAATGTACTGTATCTGTTAGTTTTCTATGCGGAGCTTTTCTCCCCGGGCCTCTACTGAAAATGGACATATATCCAGCTAGACTAGCCCGGTCAACAAATGTAAAATAAATAAATAAAATAAATGTAGATATATATATATATATATATATATGGATATATATATATATATATATATATATATATATATATATATATATATATATATATATATATATATATATATATTATATACATGCATATCTATACACATACATGTACACATCCATTGCTGTCTACATGGATGTACATATGGGCACATGTACAGTCCACCTTTCATGGTGGGGATATCACTTATGCAACAGTTGTGGGATGTGCAGGTATGTGATTAAATTGCACAGTGTTGTGCAGAATGCATGTGGGTGTCCTCAGCCCTTGTTGCATTAGCAGGCCTCACTGGCTGTAACACAGCAGATCTGACACATCTGTCCAACAGCATTTAACCACCACATGACATATATCAACACTACATTAGCTGGCCTTAGGCATAGGCCAACTGGGCAGCCACCTCAGGCGGCGCTCTAGCAGGGGTGCTTTTCCACTATTTACGTGGTGTAGTACGACAAGGATGGGGGCACCAGGAAGTGTTGTTGGGGGCGCCATTGTGCCCTTTTGCCTAGGGGACCAGTTGACCTACGGCCGCTCCTGCACACTGCATGCTGTTTTCTAAGCCTCACACTATGACCTACATGGATATATGCACATATCAACCTTCACTGACAGATATCTGTCCACCCTTCACTAACAGTTGCAGTATGTCCCTTGCCCTATGCACATGTGCAGATACAGATAGATAGATACATACTGCTGCCACACATGGATGATTTGCAGTGTGTAGAGTACTCTTCAGGAACATCTACAACATGCCAACACATACATGTGAGTTACATACCTTACCTTAGTATTTCCCTGCTCCGTGTGTTAAGGTTTTGTAGTTTTTATTTTTTATTGGTGTTTTTGTTTGCTTTTCACCCTCTATTCAACGTTCTGTCTCTGTTTCTCACTCTGTTCTGTCCTGTCTCTGTCTCTGTCTCAGCTGTGTCTGTGTCTGTGTCTCTCCCTCTCTCTCACTTTCTCTCTCTCTCACTCTCTATCTCACAGCACCTGCAATGATATAATTGCATGTGTGGACTGCTGGTACAGCTTGCTTTTCTAGGTATCTGCACTTGTGCATGTGACAGCGTCTGCACCAATTGCTGCCCACCATTCAGTAATTGCATGCAGCCTGCTGTTTGGTGATTGCATTACTCACTTTGATTGCAGCCCACTACTATAAAATGCTAGTTTAGGTAGGCGTAGCCCTTTCAGATTTCCAAGATGGGGCCCATGCTTGTTTGCTCTGGACACCGTTGTGTCAGTCTGAAGGTTGGTATATGTCTCTTATCTGATGCTAGGGTTGTAGCCAGTGATATGCATGTTGTACTCAAACCTGAATGTTGCTGCTTCCAGTATACACATCTCAGTGTAGACATGTACGCCCCCCTCCAATTGCTAACACAGGATACATGGGAGTATGTACTATTTTCTCACTTACACAATTAACTGCCATACAAATGTGGTTATTGCACTGTATTCCTGTGGCCAGTATTAATCCTGGTCTGATACTGTGTGGTGTTTGTAAGGTGCTACTGTAACATTATTCCCTGCTAGGATGTCTGGTTCTCCTTTCACAGTCATGTCATGCAATTGCACAACCACGGCTGGTAAAGACCCACAGAAAAGGATTAGTGTTATACCATTCCTAATTTTCATTTACATTCCCTCATTGTAATGCATGATATAGTTATTTCAGAACCCAGTTATTTGTATACCTGCTGTGGCTTACTGGTAATTCATGCAGTCTATTGTGTCAATGGTCTGGGGTTCCAGACTGGCAGAGGTATTTTCTTTTGCGGCTGAACAGAACAAGGGCCCTGCCATAGCATGAGTAAGGCAATTTTAAGCAGTTGTAAGCGGGTTTGCGTGGGTTTGCGTGATGCTTAGCAATGCTTAGCTATGCGTACACATGTGCACACTCGCTTAAACCCATTTACTACTGCTTAAAAGTGCTTACTCCCACTAACCCCCGCGCTAATTTCTTTTAAAGAAAAGAAAATGGGGAGATATGAAGTGGTGAAAAAGGGGGCACAAAGAGGGACACACAGTAGGTAAACAAGCTCGGGATGTGCAGGACGGGTGTAGGGAAGGTCCATAGCTGCCCATTTCTTTAACAGCAGCAGCTGTGCATATACAATGAATTTGGAGTGAAACTTGAAACCTTCCACCCCTGGGAGATGGGTGAGGACAGCAAAGTATGTGTACTGCCAATTCTAATTATCAACTTACATGTTTGTCCGATGGACATGTGTGCAAAATGGGCAGCTATGTATGGGGCATAATTTTTTTGTGGGTACAGATTGCCCTTTTTTTTTTTTTCAGATTAGAGTGGGAAGTGAGGTAGAGGAAGTAGGTATGTCCGTGGAGGTAGGTTGGGAAGGTAAACAGACAAGACAGACAAGACACATACAGGGGCGGTGCATGACACATGGGGTGGGTGAACACAATTGACGGGGTCGGATGTTTGGAAATTGCAAGCCCATGAGCCCACAGATGTTAACAGTGGAACTGAGATCCCCACCCATGGGCAGTCACCACTGAACCTTCACAGCCCCGAGGGTGGCTGTACTGGGAGCTGTGTAGGATGGGCAGGCTCACCCATGAGATGCGCTACTCTTGCCTCAAGCTGGCGTAGGGGATCAGCGACTGAACGCTGGATCTCCCTATGCACCACAGCCCGGACCCTTTGAAGGGTGACAGGTGGCCCTTCTCCACCCATGCTTGCACGGGGGGAATGAGCCCCATCCCCTGCAGTGCTTCCACCCCTGAAGGTGGCACACAACCAAAGGAGGAGGGGATCCCGGGCTGGGCACCGGACCTGCTGATGCCAGGTGCACTCGCCGGCTGAGGAGGGACAGGTGGGTCCGCTGGGACTGGCCTTCCCATACGTTCTGTGATTAGGTGTGTTTAATTACAACATAAGCAAAACAGCATTCCAGATTAGTTGTAACAGCATGCAATAATATTCCCATTAACCCAACACACCAGGGGTACAACAGTTGAACAGCAAGCATAACACATGCAATATATTGAACCATAGTGGTTATTCCAACAGCATGCAGGGATGTTTGGTAGCAACAGGCCACCGTGATTGTGGTGTTTAAATGGGGCACATGCATCAATGTGAATGCAAATATTTATAGAGCAATAGGACATATGTCCCAACAAATATTTAAGATTACACATACCCATTGAGGTGGAGAATTGCATGGTTTATGCACATACAGTAGGATATATAAAAAATCTCAGTTAACATCTTATAATGACCTTTTAGTCTACACTACATTCCTAGTGACTGCAAGTGTATATCCCCTACCTATATTATTACACTTGCCACCATATATTAGGTTGTGTAATGGGTTTGGCTAGTCCAATATATGCCTGACCTATATCTGACATACTAACTGTCCAGGATGCAGATGTTACTGCTACATATTTCTTGATTGCATTTCTATTTCTTTATCTACATATCTGGGATGTTTTCACATGACATTTTCACTTCGAATTGTACAGAACCCTGCATTTCTTGACACACACTCACATTTCTGGGGAAAAAATAACATGCTACATGTATGCCAGGTTTACTTATTCATGCCAGCCAGTAACTGCCTGTTGTGGATTGTATATATGTTTCACAGCTACTAGTATTTCCATCACCCACTTCATATGGGACTGCACAACTCTGGGTTGCCAGCACCTTTTCAAACAGTACTGTTTGTATACTGCAAGGGTACAACAACATTTCAGACTCTGTGACACAGACACACTCTGGGTTTTAGACATTTATTAATGACATTACACACTTTTCCACAGACTCACTCCTTTATTTGTTTTAACGGTGTATATGGCAGACATGTTCAAGACATATTATACCTTTATTAATAGGTTAGAACAATCTTTTTTCAGGCTCACTCACTTATTTTATATGACAGTGCCTGAAGAGATATTATTCCAGACATATGTTACATTTCTTAATGGGTTTCTACAGTCTTTTTCTGCCTCTCTGACGTTTTTATCTGACAGTACATGCAGAGGACATATTCAGGCAATTTTATGGCTGTATTATTGGACTACGACACTTTCTTTCATGCTCTTTCCCATATTTTATATAACAAAACATGCATAATAATCACTAACCTGGCTGGTCATGCAGCCTTAGCAGCCTATCAGCATAGGCTTGCTGATTCTTAGCACGGTCACCTGCAGCTGTAAAGTAAATGAAGGGATATTGAGACATACATATCCATTATACATACTTCATTATCAATTCTTACATACTGCATTCCATGGCTACATACTCAGTTGTGGGGCATCCCGCATCCCACGGGCCTCCTGTATCCATTGGTTCAGGCGGTCCTGCTTTCTTCTCTTCAGGTCTGCATGGTGGTGACGGACCTGCTCACCAGTCCGGGGAACGCCTGTGAGGTCACGAGCTAACCGGTTCCAAGCCTCTGCCTTGTACTCCATCCCTTGGAACTGGCCCTGCAGGAGTCTTGACTCATGACGGTTTACAAGGAGCCAAACCATGTATTTGGACTCCTCGATGCCCCAACATTGCACTCGGAAGCGTGTTCCCTCTCCGACACCAGACATTCTAACTGCAGATGTGAGCTACAATCAGTTATGGTGTGTATTCCCACCTGTGGGGCTTAAATATGCCACATTTCCCGCACTTTTTTGTGATTGGCCGTTTTGTAAAATTCTCGGCTGGCTGCAGACCTGCTTAGTAATGGTTGAACTACCATTCGTAAGTATATGTATGTTAATAGTGGCTGTTTCCCCTATGTTGTCATGGCTTAGTGGTTCTGTACTTTGCTTCTGATGCACAGAGTCTTGGGTTCGAACCTTGTCATTCATTTTATTTTCATACTATCCAGATAGGCTAGGGGGTGTGGCTGCATTTAAGCAACTTTGCTCTATGTTGCTCCTCGGTGCCCTACGGTGCCCTGGTTGGCACGGCGCACACGTCTGCGCAAACACATTGCACTGAGTAAAGCACCATTGAACTATGAGCAACTCTATTGCACTGGATAAAGCGCTATGAAACTATGGGCAATTCTATTGCGCTGGGTAAAGCGCTATGAAACTATGGGCAACTCTATTCGGCTGGGTAAAGCACTATGAAACTATGGGCAACTCTACTGCGATGGGTGAAGCGCTGCTTAACTGCAGACAATTTTATATCAGGATCCTTTAAAATATTTAATTTGTTCACTGATACATTGGCCATTTCACTGCTTTTTAGTAATGTTTAAACATATTTGTTAGGTATTATTTCATATACTGATTGAACCGTGAATGCCTCTTCTTTGTGCAAACGCTCTACCATTACGCTATTGCTATTTGGTGTGATTTGCATTAACATTCTTTCTTATGCTCTTCCATGTCAGAATTGCTAACTCTAGCTAAACAATGGGCACACCCGCGCACACACGCGCAAATACGGGCAGCTATTTTGGGGATTTAAAAAACTATATTTAATGCTTTGCATTTTAAAACTGTGATAGGGGTTTACATCAGGGAGTGTGGTGTTGGGTGCAGGAACATTTGAGCGGACTCACTCGTGTGTGTGCTTTGTTTAGTTTTCAAACACTTGCAGGGGTGTGGACATTTAGACTGCTCAGCAGTCGGACACGCCCCCTGCTTTCTTACACGGTCCATGTAAGGCTTACGGTTGAGTCAGCGTGCCCTTATGCATATTCATGGCACGCTGACGTCATACCGTTCAACTGCAGCCTCCGAGTAAGACTTATTAAGTCTTACATGGAGGATTTGTGAATCCGGGGAAAGCCTATTGGACTTTCAAGCACTCAGAAAAGTAAAACTAAAGACAAAGCTGTAGCAGGAAGCTGTAGTCCAATCGACCATTTTGGATAAAACACAGGGGTGGCTGTTCTCCCTTGATTAGATAATAATAATAATACTAATAAAAACCACTCAAATAATGAATTGTCATAAATGAACTTCATGTCACACACAAATCAATTGAGTAAGAAATCAAGTAAGCAAATATTACCATCAGCAAGCTGAAGGTAAGAAAAAAATCTAAGAAACGGGAAGTTTGATGTACTTGATTGTAGTCTGGTTTAACTGTTACTGGCATGCTTTGGGAATCACTAACAATCATATATAGTTCTTAAGAAGCAGGATATAATTAGATACATTTTTTCAGAGAATTGAATTTTGGTGTCAACTTTGCGTTTTAGTAATAATGAGATAATGTAAGTAAAAGTAAATATACTGTAAAAATGTTTTGAAGAAAACAGACGAATGTGGTTATAGCAGTTATAATGCAATCAGTCATTTAGTATCCTAAATATTTGTCAAAAGGCTGCCCTTCCTGCCAAATGACAAATGGAAAGAATGGTTGAAACTGACCAGTTCACATGCTTTGGAACAGAATAGTTATTATCTTTGCTTAAGATAGATCAGGATCAGAGAAAAATGTTAATAACTTAGCAAATTGAAACAACAGCTAGTTATTTCTCCATATCGGTAAACAAAAGGCATGGCCTAATATTTATTTTATAAACCATCTATTACTCATTCAGTTAAATTTAGAAAATCTCATAATTACGTGTACTTTAAAGCATTAACAGCTGGCAACAGCTTCATGACTTACAAAACTACTTTCATTGATTTAAATGTCAGCAGTTTTGTGTGTGTGTGTGTGTGTGTGTGTGTGTGTGTGTGTGTGTGTGTGTGTGTGTGTGTGTGTGTGTGTGTGTGTGTGTGTGTTCGTGTGTGTGTGTGCACACACACACACACACACACACACACACACACACACACACACACACACACACACACACACACACAAAATATATTGGCTGTGTAGATGACATTGCTTTTAATGAACACCTTTATTTTCCAATTCTTTTCTGCTTTCATCATTATAGTCAGTAGTTATGTTCCATTTCAATGCTTTTGAATTCCATCTGACTCTTATCGCAACCCCATGAAGAATTGTCACAATTCACAGAGGTTGTCAGACAGACAACTAGGAACAAAAGAAAACTGCCAGACATTTCTTCCATTAAACACACACACACACACACACACACACACACACACACACACACACACACACACACACACACACACACATACACATACACATAGAGCTTGGGACAATTTAGTCATGCATGCACCTACCATATGTCTTTGTGAGGTGAAAGGCTGATGCATCCTCAGGAAACCCACTTGTACACAATTAGGACATGCAGATGCCACAAAGAAGTTGTCCAGCTAAGAAACAAAACACAGAACCTCTTGCATTAAGGCTATTATGCTATCCATTGAAGCATTACTACAGCCATCTTACTCTTATGCAAAAGAACTACTGTTCAACCTCCCAGCTAATAAACTTGGATGAGAAAACTTATAGTATAGATATAGCAGAACAGTTGCCTTTTATAATAAACAGTGTGAAAAAGTAATACAGGATACACATTTGCAGTGGATTAACATGTCATTTTCAATATCACTGTAGACTGGAAACTGCTATGCGTGCATGCAGTGAAGGAGAAAATGCTAAAGAATCATGAACAAATTGTCAGTAAATAACACGTAACTGTGCAGACAACAAAGAAATAAACATGATTCCTGCTCATTATTAAGTTAATGAGGATTAATGTATACTATCTATTGTTTCTGGTAATAGTAACCCAAGTTAACGGATTACATATATGCATAATAGGTTTCAGAGTATATTATACGTTTTTTCCAGTGAGTAATAAAAATGTATGCCTTTACCACAAAAAAAAAAAATAACTTCCAATGTTTTATAAAATATACTGTGCACTTCATAACTGCATACATATATATTGATAGATACATATACATATACATCATTTCCATGCTAATGTTACAGTCCAAGGAAAGTCAATTTACAGCAGTAAAGCCTGGAAAAGAAACTGACTACAAAATGATGGCATGATGCCTCCTTTTTTGTCTTCAGGAAAGGCAAAGCTATGTATGCATGCATCATCTATGTAATAATTCATACAATCTTGGGAAATATAGCAATACCAGGATGCCTATTTAAAATGATAGCTAACCAGTTATTAAGAAAATGCAATGTGTGCTCAAATGGCTTTGACTCAGACAAGAGATGAGATTATTCACAGAGGGTACACAGACATTCAGATCATCACAGATGTACAGGGACATGTTTTCCCTTGCAAGCATCAGCTCACTGGCTGTAAAATGTTCAGGTACTGAAATGAGACATTTACTCTGCTTGAATCTGCATGGGTCAGTGGCAAGTGTGGTGTGTACTACACAATAAAAACAGGAATCGTGTCCAATATATTTGAACCTTCTCTTCTTGTTGTTCCTTCCAGCAGACAACGAGTTAAGACATGTATAGAAATATTGTCAGTAATTTCAGACACTGAATAAAGTGGTCAAGAGTTATGTAAAGGCACTTTTAAAAGGAAACATTCACAAGTGAAATTTGTTGAGACTTAATGTAGCATTGTTTGGATTATGCAGAGAACCTGCTTGGAGCCAAACAACTTCTTGATTGTCTTTTTGCATTTAAAAATATTTGGCTAGTCAGCATTCCCTCCTGCATGTTGTTGAAATATGGATTAAGACATGACACAACCATTAAATTCTCCTTTGCTGGAGGGAAAACAGGCCCCAAGCTGAGTTTTATTTACCAAATCTCCTGCAAGCCACTGCTGTTAACTGAGGAGAAATTCATTACATCTGGCTTATGACCAAAGAGTTCATAAAAAAGGAAGCAATATAATTATTTTGTTTCTTTCTGTAATGGGTGCCAAATTACAAATAGCTAAATGTTTGGGAAATCATTACGAGTTTTGCAATCATGGAAGTGAATTCAATGCACATCTGTGCATTTGGGAACATTTAAGCATTAACGTGCAGCTGCACCATGTTTTACAAGGAAAGATCTGCACTGTTATACTTTTCTTAACTTCTGAAATTTCACATTCATAAGTAATCACAGACATTTTGTAAAAGAAGCATTAACATAGCAGTTTTTCTAAGCTATATCCAAAAGTAAATTTATAGATAGCATTACTAAGACAAGGCAGTTTCAACCTTATATACAGGCAGACACAGTAAATACAATAATTTCCCTTCACACTAGCTTCCTTTCTGTCTTAATGAACTTTGGTGTTTCTTTTACCTCATGAGACCTAGTGTCTGAAGGTGGTAAGGTGATGTTCTATAACTGCTAATTAATATATGGGTTCAATTATGCAGGAGCAATATTCATCAAAATATGTTATAGTTGCAAGTTTGGGGAAAACCTTGCAAAGTCTTATCTGTTAACGTATATCTTACATATTTTTAGAATGGTCATTCAAATCAGAATCTGTTTGGAAAAATAAAAGAACACATTCAGAACGCCCTCCTCCCCAATGCAATATTTGGAGGAAATACAGTGTATGTGATGCTTTGTTAAGTTTTGATACTCCTTTTCTAAATATATTTGTTTCTCTGCTTTCAGATCTTATAGCAATATCCACAGTTTTTTTTAGGATGTTTATAATATGGCATTCAATACAGCTGAAGAAGACTAAATGAATAGCTCAGAAATAAATCACAACAACGAATGCAGCATATATTTGCATATATGTAAGACATAAAGTTCATCATCTGAGAACATCGTACCAGATGGTGTCAACCTAGGATTTATGCCAGAAAGCTTTGTAGAGGACATACTGCAGAGGTTTGACTAAGTTGTTTTGCCATAATGCACAATTCAAATCATATTGGTGACATCATGACTCTCAAAAATAAATATTTTTATAACCCTTTGATAAACCAAACACTAAAGTTCCAAATTTTAATCCTGCAGAAAATACCTGACATCTTTGTATTCGTATCCCACTTCTAGCTGCATCACAGCTCTAGAAAGAAAAATATATCTTCCTACTTGTTGACAGTGTCCAGAGAATAAAAACTGCATGACTTTCCATATACTCAGTTAATACTTTGGTAAGGGCAAGGCAACATTTCTAAATTGAATGCATTTTCTTATTTCCAATTGTATAATGTAGTAACATTATCACTGACTGTGCTATAACAAAGTCCGTTGTTACTTTGAGCTGTTTGGGCTATAGAACTAGTGGAATTTGCAGACTGTTCTAATGATGAACCATTATTAGGGGGTAATGAAACATTAGTATGTGGTAATGAAGAGCCATTAGTTGGAGGTAATGATGAACCATTGGTATGTGGTAATGATGAACCATTAATAGAGGGTAATGATGAACCATTAATAGAGGGTAATGATGAACCATTAATAGAGGGTAATGATGAACCATTACTAGGGGCTACTGATGAACCATTAGTAGGAGTAATGATGAGCCATCAGTTGGTGATAATAATGAACCATTAATAGAGGGTAATGATGAACCCTTAGTAGGAGGAATTGATGAACCGTTAGTAGTGGGTAATGATGAACCATTAGTAGGAGTAATGATGAGCCATCAGTTGGAGATAATGATGAACCATTAGTAAGGGGTAATGATGAACCATTAGTAGGGGGAAATGATGAACAATTAATTGGGTGTAATTATGACCCATTAGTAGGGGATAATGATGAACCAATAGTAGGGATAATGATGAGCCATTAGTAAGGGGTAATGATGAACCATTAGTAGGGGGAAATGATGAACAATTAATTGGGGGTAATTATGACCCATTAGTAGGGGGTAATGATGAACCCTTAGTAGGAGGAATTGATGAACCATTAGTAGTGGGTAATGATGAACCATTAGTAGGAGTAATGATGAGCCATCAGTTGGAGATAATGATGAACCATTAGTAAGGGGTAATGATGAACCATTAGTAGGGGGAAATGATGAACAATTAATTGGGGGTAATTATGACCCATTAGTAGGGGGTAATGATGAACCATTAGTAGTGGGTAATGATGAACCATTAGTAGGAGTAATGATGAGCCATCAGTTGGAGATAATGATGAACCATTAGTAAGGGGTAATGATGAACCATTAGTAGGGGAAATGATGAACAATTAATTGGGGGTAATTATGACCCATTAGTAGGGGGTAATGATGAACCCTTAGTAGGAGGAATTGATGAACCATTAGTAGGAGTAATGATGAGCCATCAGTTGGAGGTAATGATGAACCATTAGTAAGGGGTAATGATGAACCATTAGTAGGGGGAAATGATGAACAATTAATTGGGGGTAATTATGACCCATTAGTAGGGGGTAATGATGAACCAATAGTAGGGATAATGATGAGCCATTAGTTGGGGGTAATGAACCATTAGCAGGGGAAGGAGTGGTCTGCTTTGACAGAGTGGTCCTCTTTGACTTGCAAACATTCTGTGAAGCAGTGAGGTGGGCCTTTCTATGTGATGCAGTAATAGATGAAATGTTGAAAATGAAATAATAAAATAAAAAAAGTTGTTGTGTCTTTTGGCTTTTCCCGGTTAGGGGTCGCCACAGCGGAACTCCGGTCTGCTAGTGATTGGCAGTAGATTTTTACATGCCGAGTTGCCAGCTGTGACGCACAACCTTCAACAAAGGTACGCCCATTCACGCATGTCTCCACACAGAAGACGCTTTAGCTGAGAATCGAACAGGACATAGTCTTACTGTGAGACGACAACGCTACCGCAGCACCACCACCGCAGTTAATAAAATAACAAAAAAGTAATCAACACAAAACAAGACACTGAATTTCATGTTGGGTAAAAGCACAGCTCACAATTCCAGTGAAATTAAGAAGGAGTATAAGTGAAGGCTGTCCACTATCACTGAAATGTTTTGTACTAGTTATAGGCCAAATGGCAATAGAAATCAGGGAGCAACTTAAGACACTGTGTGAAGAAAAAGATGCAGTCAATTTTTTTCCTCTGATGACTGCATACTACAGTCAACAAATGTGACTGAATATTCCGACATTTGAAGAATCTGAGATTTTCAAACTGATGGTACAATAGAAAGAAGGCAGTCTTTGTTGGGAAAGGCTGGGGCATATGAAAAAGGATTGGAGGAAAGCACATAGAGTTCTCTAAATTTCTGGGGTGGTATTGTTACCACACTAGATGATATGTTAAAGAAGAACTTAGAACAGTGGTAAGAATACTTTATACAACTGTGGAGAGTAAATGTGGTATGGATGATTCTATCCCGAGACATAATGCAGCTGCTAGGGAACATCCCATTTAAGCAATGGAAGAAAAACTAGGGAATATACAGAAAGAGAATGAATACCGAGTGGTAGAAGGCAAGGGCAAATGACTGTTGAAACACACACTCAGGTTCAGTAGGAAAAATGGATGCATGGGGGCTCTACACATATCCAGCTGTGCATTTATGTACAACGTAATCAGGTGATTAGAAGAACAATGTAAAATAAAACAGAAAGATGTTGGAGAAAGCAAGTACTGGAGGACAAATGTCAACATTACAAACAAAGATGCAGTATAGGAATAGGACAACATTATATGGGAATAGAAAAAAAAATAATATGTTTTACGAGAATGGATAAGGGCTAAGTGATTTGTTCAAAACGTAAAGATGTCTGTGAGTAACAGAGGACAGAGAGCCAGCAGGAGATAATGAAACATGGTGTGAGAGACTTTTAAAATACTTGAGGATCTAACAACAATATGACTCAGAAGAAAATTGGTAGGCATATGCAAGATACAGTCAAATCTGGTTGGTTCAGTATAGTGGAGTAAAAAAGGAAGAATACACATAAAACAAAGAGTGTTACCCTTGTGGTATAAGGTAGAGAAGACAATATATAAATATATATATGTATATATATATATATATATATATATATATATATATATATATATATATATATATATATATATATATATATATATATATATATATATATATATATATATATTTGAATGTTTGAAAGAATCAGGCAAATGGGAATATGTAAGGATGTGAGACTTACATGGAGAAAGAAGAAAAGCTAAGAAATGTTCATGGATATATGTGATAAGACAATCAGCATTAATAGAGAAATGTGATATCTATATCAGACAGATGACTAGACCATAATATTATTACACAGATGATATATAACACCACAAAGTCTAACAAAGAAAGGAAGAAAGAAAGAAAGAAAATGCCCATTGATAGAGATGTGAGATGAGAATAATGCACGCATATACTGAGGGTGCATATGGTATACACTATCTGGAAAAGAGCATTGGGAGTCTGGATGGATGAGAGGTCATAAGAAAGGGAATATTGCATGTGGTGAACTGAGGAACAGGAAAAATGCTATAATGAGACAGAAAATTACCCTCCACTGTCCTCCACTGTCCAGAATTTCATGAATGTCCAGATTTTTACCTCATATTTCAGAAATTTTCTGGCAAATCATTGAGGACTGAAGAATCCCTACATATGTAAGAAATGACTGACAAACTCTCAAGCAACAAAATCGAGCTCAAACAATATCTTTCCCTTTCTGGTCATGCAAATGTTCATTACCATCTTAAGGCCTATAGTGAAAGCACAAACTTCTCATTACTTATCGCTTCTTCCCCTCTTGTACTTGAATCAATACAACCCTAACAACTTTCTCTCCAGCACATGAATCAGTATACATTTGCACCCCTCTTAAACACTACTTTTCTCCTTTCTCTTACTTAACCACTTAAACACTACTTGTTATCTTTGTCTGAATGCTCCACCCACCACTCTACGCCTCTTGTGCATTCCCTATACACTTAAGTTATAAATTCCATAAACACAAAGTTGGAACAGACCACCTGGCTATAACTAATCCTATGTCCTGTTTTCCCACTCATATGCTATATTACCACTGTCCTACTATACAATATTAATATCTTCCATCCTGTATATTTTTAGAACTTACTTCTTAACTTTAATCTTCATTATATCTCTTTAATTCTTTACAAGCCTTTCTCTACTGAAATATAAGAATATAAGAACACTGAACTTCTTTACTAATTTCCTTTTTTACAGCATAAATCTATTTACATCCTCAAAAAATTTGACCTAATGGAACTGTACAGACTTTTACATTTTGATGAAAATAATTTACATAATACCTGTAATGTAAGTGTGTGTGTTTTTTTTTTTTTTTAGAAACATAATTGTTTTTCTGAGAACTGTCTGAAATTCACTTGTTAATATAATTGTTCTGTAATGGAGCTTTTCTCCCCAGGCCTCCTCTGTAAATGGACCCTGCCCAGTCAGACCTTCCAAGTCAACAGGCACAAAAAAATAAATAATAACAGACATATACATTTGAAACTTCATATCATTCAGAAAATGCACCCTATTGAAAAATTATATTTTACTTTATAAGATCAATATTTAATGATTGTTCATGATTTTGGCTCTCTATCCCCTGATGGTTTTTGGCTTTGTCCAGAATTCTTGTGAGAAGAAGTTGATAAGCATGGAAGGAACTAAAAGTACTGAGAAAATGGGCAACAAAACATAAATGCATCATATCCAGGAAATGGAAAACAAAATTCAAAACTGCTAAGAATGGTATAAATAACAAATTTCTACATGTAACTGTCAGGAGCTAAGTTCTCAAAATGATATGAAAGCAGAGTCCAGAAGACAAAAGGACTAGGACTCTTGGTTCTAGAATGGGGGAAGAAGGAAGGGAGCTCTTACCTTCTCTCATGACCTCAGTGACTTGCAGGTATTCCATGAGCTTTTGTCGATCTCCTCCAGATTCTTCATTTTCCTCCCATTCTGAAAAATTTTCTCATTTCATTATTCCTCTAAAATGCTCTTCTGTCCTTGATTGTGACAGAAAAATCAGAGCTTACCTCTCAGATATTTCCATTTTTAGGGAAGCCTCTCATTTTGTCTCAAAACTTGCTTTGCTGTCTGTACTAAAATTGTATGTTGTTTTAAAAAGTACTAAGTTAATAATATTAGTACTTCAAAAGTGTCTCTACTTTAGGGTCTTTTTCCATACTTACTGTTTACTTTGTCACTATTTCTAGAGATAACAATTAGAGAGCTATGGGATACCCATTTACTTCTGATGAAAAAATAGAAGAAAGTGAATAAAAGAAAATAAGAAACAGCAAAATACATTTTTAATTGGCTTACCATTGCTGTTAGGGCGCATGAGATGATGTGGATGAGGCGCCTGTAAAATATGAACTCATATGTTGCTGAACAAAGACATTTCATTCATAATTTACTTAAAATGGTAACAATTAGGTTAAATACTTACTTAATTTTATAAAATTCATACTGCTTACTACGATAATAAGCAAAACAGCAAACACTACACACCTGAATGTTTTTGCTGTGATACTGATTAGAATCATGTGGCCATCGATGTACACCCCATTAAATGCATCTGGTAGACAACCAAACAACTGAACTAAAAATTATATCTAATATAATAATGATATAGCTACAGATTTGATCTGATTCATTTTGACATGTAATTGCATGGCTAATTTTTTTTTTTTGTAATTTGACAATGATATGATAAACATGAGAGTAGAATAATCCACCAGGATCTTTTTCAGACATATTTTTGACTAGTAAGCAACAAATTACATAGAGAAAATATGGGGTATATAAAAAAAACAGTGTTTTATGCAGCACTATATACAATCATTAAACAGTTTAAAACTATACTCAATTAATATAATTCTTTCTTAAGTGTTTTCACTAAAGAAAAGCATCACACAGTATTGCAATGCTCGTTTTAAAAAGTAAAAACTGTGTCTAATATCCATCTCATGTGTATGTGGCACTATATCAATTTTTACACAATCAAAATTCCAAGTCAAGTAGATGTTGACTGTTGAAAAGTTGTTCAGTCCTGTGTTACAAAATGAGGATTTTTTTTTTTTTGGGTGGCTCTGAGTATTAACTCTAACACTGTATATAACCTTTTTTGAGCTAAAGTAAAATAGATTTAAAGGTTATCCATGACTCTTGTTAAAGAGATGAAAACTTATTTTAATAAATTATTATTGGACTCTTGATACTTATCTTAGCCCTAGATTCAAGGGTCAAGACATATGCAATGAATTCCAGCTGAGACTTATAGGACAGTAAATAAAAGCATTATTACAGAAAAAGACTATGCCTCTACCATCTCAGAATGAATCCCACCTTGAAATGTTCTTTTAATGCACTATTTGATAATGCGTGTCAAACATTTCAGCTCATTGTCCTAAACAACTCATATATATTTTTTATATTCATATAGCTCTGTTAGGTTGATTTTTTTTAATTCTATTTAGTTGACCATTCTGCTTTGCTAGCTTCATGACTGCTCATTTGAGAATGATAGGTTCATAGGTTCGTACTAGGCTATCTGCCCTAGGGCATTTATAAGCCTAGCCAGAGTGTGTGTGGCTTTCACCACCCCTTAGGATGAGAATACTACTCCCATTTAGGGTTTAGTTTGCTGTGCCTCTGTCTAGTAGTGACACAGAGATGACCGATCTCCCATCCACTCGTCAAGATTTCTCTTGAATGGAGTTAGTGAGGGGCTCTGCCTAACATGGATTGGGATTCTGTTCCAGAGTGTAGGGAGCCTCTGGGTTATGAATCTGTCCCTCCAGCACGTCCTATTTATTTCTGTGTTGAGGTTTAAGTCTCTTGCTCTCGTGGCTCTGATGGATTTGGATTTTCTGAGATGGAGCATGTCCATTAATGATTGGACATGGCCTTGTACGTCAGGCACAGGTCACCTCTGAGTAGGCGGTATGCGACTGAATAGAGCTGGAGTTTTTACAGTCGGGCAGCATATGACATATGTTTAAGACCCTTTATCCTCTTGGTGAGGAACTTTTGGGGTCTTTCCAACTGCTGCAGGTGTCGGGTAAGATACATCCCAAATGGGGCATTGTACTCAATCATTGGCCTGATAAGAGAAGAGTACAGGGGCACAATGACCTCTCTTGATCTAGATGTGAAACCCTTCATGATAAGGTGGGCAATATAGAAGGTCTTCCTAACCACTTTGGCAATGTGAGTGTCAAATGAGAGGTTACTGTCAACCTGGTTCCCTAGGTCCCTGATTACCTCTTTCGTACTTAATGGATTATCACCTATGTGGTAATTTGTGGGTACCTTGTTTTTCCCAAAGGGTATGACTATACATTTTTTGGCATTCAGCTTAAGGCCATGGCTCTGGCACCAATTATCCGTTTCTATGAGGCCTCTCTGAAGGATGTTTGTGTCCGCTGGAGTATCAATTATGGCGCCCAGTTTGCAGTCATCTGCGAACTTTGTCAGCCACAATCCTCCTATGTTTGCATGTACCTCGGAAAAATAAATGCCGAATAAGAGGGGTAACAGGACTGAGCCTTGTGGGACACCGCTTGTGACTGGCTTGGAGTCTGACATAGCTCCAGCAACTCTGACCCTGTGGGTTCTGTCCTTGAGCCAGTTTGCAACCCATCTCGTGACATATGGGTTTACATTTAAGCTGGTGAGTTTGTCTATGATGCCCGAGTGGGGTATTGTGTCAAAGGCTTTTGCAAGGTCAAGGTAGGCTGTGTGAACTGCCTTACCCTCATCAATGGCCTTAGTGACTGTTTCAAAAAAGTCGACCAAGTTCAAAAGGCAGGATCTGCCCTTGACAAAGCCAAATTGGGTAGGATCCAATGTCTGTAGGTCCCCAATGTCTTTGTTTATGAGTTCCATAATGATCCTCTCCATAGCTTTGCAGACCAGGCTCGTAATTTCCAGGGTCCGTAGAAGCACCGCCTTTGTGAAGTGGGACCACTGTTGCCGCACGCCACTCTTTGGTATCCTGTAGTAAGGCTAAGATTAAACAGCAGCCTTATGTGGGTTTAGTTCCTCTTGGAGTTCATGTAGCACACAGCCTGGGACACCATCCGGTCCCATTGATGCTGTGTTTTTAGCTTTAGAGAGGGCGGCTCTCACCTGGGCATCTGAGATGTTAGGGAGGCTACACTCTGCTGGGATAGTTATTTCTCCTTTTGGGGAGGAGGAGAAATTTGCACTGAACCTGTCTGCCAGAATGTTGGCAATGTCAGTGGGTTCAGTGTATTTTGTGTCATTTTGGACTAACTCTGAGCATATCTGGGAGTTTCCACCCAGGTTTCTAACATAGCTAAAGAAGGCCTTGTGATTGTCTTTTGTGTCTTTTGATTTTTCTCTCAAAGTTGGCCTTGGATGATTTTATGAGTGATCGTAGTTTTTGCTAGTACTGATCAGAGATGCCTTCCCTTTGAGGATTTTGCTCTGTCATGTAGTAGCTTCCTCCTTCTGTTGTAAAGTTTGTTTATGGCTGGGGTCCACCAGACCTGCCTTTGGGGAATGGGTCTTGGTTTTATTTGGGATTGCATGATCCATGCATTCTTGAAGGTGCCCGTAGAAGGCATTTGTAAAGGATTCAGCAGTGTGGGTTGTGGTTTCCACTGGCCCAGGGACCTTGAAGGATACCACTTCAGTCTTAAGAAGTGTGAAGTTGGCTTTTGAGAAGTTCTTCACTGTGGTCTTTTGTGTAGGGGGAGGGGGCGGGATGTGGATTTCCAGTGAGATTAATTTATGGTCTGATCTTACCAATGAGGGATATACTTCCGGTGTGGAGCATTTTGTCCCCATGTTTGTGATGATCAGGTCTAATATATTGTCTCCTCTTGTGGGAATGGTGACTAGTTGTTCCATCGCATTTGAGTTTATGAATTCTAGGAACCTTTGGGCTAGGGTGTTGGGGTTTGAGTAATGTTCCCAGTCTATGTTTTGGTAGTTGAAGTCACCCAATATGATGGTATTTGGAGAGACATTCATACTCTCAAGTGTCTTCAGGAAGGCTGTATGGGGTTCCTGAGTTTGAGAGGGTGGTCTGTAGCATGCTACAAACTGTAAGGCAGTTTTGCCTATGGTTAGTTGCACCTGGATGGTCTCCGATGCACTAACCTGGAGGTGTGGGTATCTTTGATGAATATGGATACTCCTCCTTTTGTGGGTCGGTCCAAGTTTTGGGGCCAGAAAGCATGATATGAGGTAAAACCTGATAGTGCTGGGGTGCTCTCAGGAGCCTTGAATCTGGTTTCAGTCACTGCACAGACATCGATGTTCTCCATACTGAGGCATCTTGAGGTTTAGACTTCTGGCATTGAGCAGCATTACCCTTAGTTTTTTTCCACTTGTGTTTTCTAGGGAGGTAGGTTTGTCATTTGAGCCTTGCCTAAAAAAGGCACTATGGGGGTGGCAAGAGCCTTGGCCAATATCCGGAAGCCCAGGGGTGACAGGTGCAAGCCATCCCTTGCAAAGCAGCGTGGCTTGCCGAGCATGTCATCCCAAGCAGACAGACATTGGATCCCCTTAGAATGACACCAGTAATTAAGCCAATTGTTAAAACTGATCATTTTGTCTTTGTACTGTGGCATCATTCTTGGTGAGGGTAAGATGCTGCTCAGGGTCAGGGTCATACCGGCCTGGGCATGTCTCTTTCATGTAGTCCAGGGAGGTATGTCTCAGGTCATTCACACCGGCATGTACAATGACTGAGTCATATTTGTACTTGCTGTGGAGTGACCTGAGTGCTTGTGTTATGTGGCGGATTCTAGCTCCCGACAGGCAGCTTACTGTGACCTTTTCCTTGTTCAGTCTGGTGAGCGGGACGTCAGTGTGTCTGACTATGGAGTCACCTATTACAAGTGTGTCTGGCATGTTGTTTGGCCTTAAGGGCTGTGACTGTTTAACTTTGTGAACTATGTGTTGCATGTGCTATGTCTTGAGGTGGCGGTTGCTTGGGTGTCTGCTTTGGAGGCCTCTGTTGTTTTGGTAGATTTTTATGATAATTTTCATACCAATATTAATGTGTCACATTTTCTTTCTTTCTTTCTTCCTTTCTTTGTTAGACTTTGTGGTGTTATATATCATCTGTGTAATAATATTATGGTCTAATCATCTGTTTGATATAGATATAACATTTCTCTATTAATGCTGATTGCCTTATCACATGTATCCATGTTCATTTCTCAGCTTTTCTTCTTTCTCCATGTGAGTCTCACATCCTTACATATTCCCATTTGCCTGATTCTTTCAAACTTTCAAACACACACACACACACACACACACACACACACACACACACACACACACACACACACACACACATATATATATATATATATATATATATATATATATATATATAGATAGATAGATAGATATACTGTCTTCTTTACCTTATACCACAAGGGTAACACTCTTTGTTTTATGTGTATTCTTCCTTCCTTCAAATTTTTGATGAGGTTTCTTAAAAGATAACATTGTGTTCTCTGCTACAGATCATTCATTCTCATATACTGAGATTTCATTAAACAAAAAACTGTTTCTGGATATTTCTTAGTGTTTACTAAAAAATTTTTATGAGGTCTCACAATTAGAGGAACTCTAATTCGAACTTTACATTTATATTTGATAACCATAACTTTAACCAAAGCAACACATCCAGTTTTAATCTATTTTTTCCTTGCCATCATTTTAGTAGTCTTTTTGTGATTGACTAATACAGTATTTTTCAAAATATTATTAAAGTTAAAAACGTCTTTTGAACATTCTTTCTGATATGCATCAGTTTAGTTAATAAAATGTCACAAATAACATTGCTGTTTCCAAAATACAGATCTTTCTAACTCAGTAAAAATCAGCTAAACCAAAAGTTTCCCATGTTGGGTATAACACACATCCTTTAAAGCCAGAGCCTCATACCATGCAATAAAAGTAAGGACATGGAAATTATGGTCACATAAGGATGTATGTACATGGAATTTATGTATGCAAGCTGACAGCACCTGTGTACTATCCATCTCACCATGTATACACAAGAACACAAGCACCTTATTGCTGTAATGTCAAATAACTAAGAAATGGACGTGTTTATGCAAAGAAATGACAGTGGAAGCAATAGGAAAGGGGCTTATCACCTACAAGTATTTAATAGACACACAAGTGTTGTATGGTTATGTAAATGCTACATGGCAATCTAATAGCAAACAACATATATAAGTGACAAATGACAAAACAGACCAGATGACATGTCAGGAATCCAGTTTTGCTCTTGCTGATTTGCAAACATGTCTGACTTAGTAATATGGCACACAGTAAGAAATATTTGTGGAATCACACATCTGCCTTTTAAGTTGCATAGTGTGATGGAAACAACTGCAGTATTAAACACATGTCTACAGGAAGACATGCAATATAGAGCATAATTATTTTGGGAATCTGTAATGCATATGAGTAAGAAATGAGCTAAGAAACATTGGCATTGTGTCATTTTCAAATACATGCCCAAACAGATATCAGACAGATACATAATCATGGGCACCACAGACATACACATCAGTCATGTAAGGAAGACCACACATGAATGGAATACAGCAGTATCATTCCGGATAAGGTGTAGTGATGATGTACCTGATATGAAAATACCTGAAAAAGCTGGGACTTTGAGTGTGTGTAAGCCACTGCTGTCTGACTCATTGATTGGCAGACAGATGTTACCAAATTCAAAACCCTGCTTATTATACAAGGCTCTCTGCAGACCCCTGTATTGACTGCATGTGCAACATCAGATAACAATGGAGGCTGTCACAAGTAACTGAATTGAAAGTGTGTGTTATACAGCAGGTATGAATGTACTGTGAAAAATATGGTTGATTTACTATGCTAGAAAGGAGCTACATGTGTTACTGTCCACACAACACTGAAAATTACAATGTGACTGCATCTTTAACAACTGAGCTGTTTTCATTTTGTAGTACAGACACTGCCCAGAATAGATCCACAGGCTGCGTTGGTATGGTATACAAGCCAGTACTCAATACATGCACCACAAGACCACTCACAGCATGATGTGCCCCACATAAACATTTCACTGCCATGCAGTCACAACCTTTGATGATATATCATTTTCTAACATAAAATGGATATGAATAACTCAGTACAGTGGTGTTTATGTAATGGCAGTACACTCATATAACGTTACCCCTTTCTGGAACTGAAAAGCAAGTGATGTGACTCCACTGAGTAATGTCATCTGGATGAACCACTAGTGCCAAAGTGGAAATTTTACAACTAGTGTGACAATCCAAATTTGCTAAATTATTACATCAGATGTGTGGTGGTAAACAATCTTTGAGATGAAAGGGATAATGAATGACTCTCACACTGTAAATGGACACATTATAGCTGTGATGCATGTCATTCATGTATCACGATGTAAAACACAACAATGCTAATGACACTGAATCTGGATGTTGAACGCATGAACATTTGAAAGTAGACAATACTTTATATTTTACAGTACAAATGCACCATGGTAGAAATGTCAGTACAATTGTAACATGTGGTAATATGAAGGCATTACATTATGTTATTGCTGAAAGAAATATGTTGTGCCTGTAATTTCTGTAGTATATTAACAACAGACAGCATGTAGTCTCATTCCCTCATGTCTGAGTATGATACTTATTACATATGTTATGTAAGGAATATAAAACTAAATTTCATCATTACTCTAAAGAAAAGCATTGCTAGGATTTGTTAGTGTCCCACAGTCCTATACTAATTCAATCTCATAATTAGAATGATACATAAAGGTGGTTGTGAGGTTGTGCATGGCATATGACAGTAATAACTGTCACTCTATTAAAGCAGTGATGGAATCAAAACCCTACCTCTCCACTTACACTATGTATACATCACATTATCAACATTTAGCACCTGAGGAGAGTAATGACTACTGCTGAGAAATACGACATCTATGAAGTATGACATCAGCAGTGTATTGCCAAGGAGGTGTATCTGGTAACATTATTGCTACTATAAATATGTGTAAAACAATATGGGCTCCAATAGCAGTTACAATTGCAGAAGTTAAGCACTGCTGTATTCAAATACCCTACCTATCTAGTTATAGATAACACAGAATAGTGTAAGATATATATGCATTCAAACAGCTTCAGTTCACTTGTAAAACAATGACCTCATCAAAGTGTTGAACCATGGTGTAGGCAGACAACATAATGTTGTAATTCTGTGCTTTTATTGATGCCAAGCAAAACCTCTCCCATTTGAAGTGTGGAAGCATTCTCTCCCACTCTACTTAACACATTTGCACTGCTATCCCTAAAAAAACATTAAATGATTATTTTAAACCCATGACACTGTTATTTGAAGCATTAATTTACAATCTTCTGGGCATAGACTAGCCTAAAAAAGTAAAGTTTTCTTTACATAATTCATAACAAATTATAATCATTACAGTATAAACAGTGCACATAGCTACACCCTTTTGTTGCAAAGAAGTTATGTATGCAAAAGGTGGTTTTAGGGAATAGTGTTGTCATCTATCATTTTTTTAATTATCCAGACTAGAGGATGAACGAGCAAATGCTTACCTGACTATAAAAACCCTCACACACACACGTCTTCCATGGTGGGTATTGAACTACAGTCTAGGAAACAATATACTACTCACAAGTACCACGGGAGAAATCTGACTATTAAGGGGATAGAGTGTACCTCTGTCAGGATAACCTCATCAGTCTGTTTCTTAGAGGATGTTTCAGTAAAAAAATGGAACAAGGGGGCTGTGTGCACATTTTAACGCATTCCCTTCAGGGGAAGTGGAGTTAGAAACAAGCATTAGACAAGCATGTGCACATACACACATGTATGTCCTCCATGGTGGGTATTGAGCTCTCTACTATCTAGGTTACTTAACCTAGAAAGCAATGCACTAGTAGCAAGTGCCACAGGAGAAGTCTGACTACTAAGGGGGTGAGAGTGCACTTTTGTCTGGATGACCTCATCAGTGTGTTTCATACATGATGTTTCTGCAAAAATTTGGATAAGGGAGGTGGAGAATAGTTAAATGTATTATTCTCAGGAGAAATGTATACAACACCAGGTGTTATACACAGTCTCTCTCACACACACACAAACACACACACACACAAACACACACACACACACACACACACACACACACACACACACACACACACACACACACACACACACATACACACAAGTCTTCCATGCTGGGCATTGAACTTCATACCTCTTTGGATTACACAATCTACAGAACAATGCAGTAGTCAGAAGTTCCACATGAAAAGACAGATAATATCGATTTGAAACTAGACACTGGGATATTTCAGAAAGCAATGCTTGGAAAAGATATGACTGAGCATTACAGGTTGTACAACAAATGCATATGTGTGCACAGGACAATAAGACATCACTATGATTGCCACATGTAATTACATACTTTTATAATGAAATGTAGATGCTATCCTTACTGTACCTTGTGTTACTATGAAGGACATTGGCATGTTCCACATGCGTATTGACTGTTGCACACCAGTGGATTACTAATCAAACATTGCTGTGACTTCTTGGCAGGATGATTGCACACTTGTATTGTGTTGTACTTGTGCTATGCACATTAGCAAGACAAACATGCAAGACATACATAGGGCAGTGCACTGCAGAATGACAGTGATGGATTCTATGAGAATAGGTCAACCAAGCTGGGAACACAGTCAAATATAAACTCTGAATAACAGACATATACTATAAACAAATGAATTAAGTCAACATCATTCTGAAATCAAGATTATCTGTTGACAAAAGTAATAGAGACATACAAACGCAGTGCAACAGAACACTATAAATCATTGATTTTCTCTTTTGATTGCACTGTGTTGCTTATAACAAAGTGAAGTGTTTAATTTGCAATGGCAATTAGCAGTATTCTGTGCTCACTTAGGTTCATAGACTAGTACTAAGCTAACTGTGCTTGCAGGCCATTTTTAGCCTAACCAATTATCCCTTGTGAGACTCAAACCCTGCACCTTGTGTTTGTAAGACAAACACCTTAACCACTAGGCCACCTTCCCAACTGTCTGCAGAAGATATGACTCACAACATATAGCAGGCACATTAAGGTAGCAGCAGGATACTGATGTGTTACGTAAAGATTTAGTCAACATTTATAGCCACAGTAGTCAGACAAAACATCATGAACCATTTTTTCATCCATATGTATTTGAACATTTTTCAGCATGCCAAGAAAGCATTTATACCCGAGTTTTATCTTACCACAACACATAGTGATAGTTATGATTTGACAGCAGATTTCATCAAACATGAATATTTCTACTCATCTTTATTACCCTACTGATCATTGCAGTCTGTACATTCAGCTGTTCATCTTGTTCAAAATTACATTAAACTGAATAAACATAGTTTAGCACAGTGGCACATAGAGTAATGTGTATAAAGGCAATCAAATCCAAATTTCCAGTATGGAAATTTGACATGGTGTAATTTCTGAAAGAATGGAGTTACATTTCAGAGAGGCTTACATATTTGTCGTAATTTTGTCTTGGAATGCATTCCTATGTAAAAGCCATTCTTTCTGCAAGTAAATGAGATTGAGATGGATGCAGTGGAATGTGCGGATCAATATACTGAATGATATTTATGTTACATGCACACTTCACAATAGATGAGGATCCTAAACACATAGTTTTGATATGTGATGAGTCATGATGATTATAACAAAAGTATTGTGCCCCTCATACATATTCAGTTGGATTTTATACAAAACATAATCACTGTCATGTCTAGGAACCTGGACACACATCAGGTTTTATCTGTAAAACATTAATCACACATGCTAATCAGTGCAGTTTCATTATGCAAGGCTTACTTCTTAGCAAGAAACAATTTTAACATTATCACTATTTTAGTGTTGCAGTCCTATTCAAAATGTTGTGAGAAATGGGATTCTTATACCCTTTTTAAAAAGCATCTTGTAGCTGCATTTGAATGGTTAACTGGCTGTATGCTTTATCTAAAGTCACTGTCCTTAAATATTGTGCAAAAGCAATAGTACTATGACAGGTGGAGTTGCTTCTCTCAGTACTGTCCAGAATCCTCAGGAAAGCACACCATTGTCAGGTATTTTTGCACTACCTAAGGTAGCCTAAACTAAATGTTTCACTTTTTCCCTTAAGTAGTGAACACTGGTTGTATACTGCCAAGCAAACAGCAACTGAATGCTAAAAGAATAAAAATAAAAAGATGGCATATTGTAATTGCAATGTGATCACTACATAGGATATGAACAATGTTTAATGGGCCTTATTTCTCTAACTTCACATCAGTTACTCCATTTTCCACAAAACTTAACATCTGCCAGGTTTATTTACTAAAGCAAGTATTTCCATGTTGCTGGGGGCTGCACAATGATGTCAAGCATAGTTGTTCTACCAAAGGCAATCCAAACTAAAATTGTTGACTTTTTTCCTTAGGAAATAAGCACTGTGCACTGCCATGTGAAGAACAAATGAATGTTAGAGAGAAAGAAACAAGACATATTGTGAATACTTGCAATGTGATTTGTAAACAGGATTCAAACAATGCTTCATGTGCCTTTCTTCTCTCGATTCATTTTAGTTACACCTTGCATTACAGAATTTGACATCTGGCAGGTGCATTTCCTTAACGTATCAACGTATCCTCCATATTGTGAATGGCTGCGCAACAACACCAGATATATTTGAGGTACCTAATTTTTCCCTTTTTTTCCTAGGTAGAAAATCCTGTCTGCAGACTACCAAGGAGAGAGTAAATGGAAAGGTACTAAAAGAGGAATGTCTATTTATTTACTGTCCAACTAGGACAGAATTCATTTTCAGTGGCAGCCCAGGGAAAAATACTCTAAACTCATGTCTTTCAAATGTGAGAGGAAACCCATGCTGACTTAGGTACCCCAGGCAGGAATCAAACCTGAGTACCTCTTGCTGTGAGGCAACAATAACAACCACTGCACCACTGTGCCTATATAACAGAAGCTACAGAAAGTAAATAAAATACAGTGCATGGGTCTATGTAGCAATGAGCATAGTAAGAAGTGCAGTCAAGTGAACAATTCATCCTTCTAACATATCCTTTGAACATCAGACATGTACTTTGTGGAACACATTATGAGAATTGTAGTTAGTGATATATTATGTTATAGTGGACAGACTAATGATCACATGTTGTTAGCAATAGTGACAACAGCTGATTTTTATACAACAATGGTATAATAAAAAAGTGATTAAATATGTAGTCAGATAATCCTCTGTAAACATATCATGTACATGGATTTGAACCAAGCATCAGATGTCCTTTATTTATAAGGTCACTACACTTATATGAATGTTACATGTCACATGTATTTTCTTCCCTAAGTACTATTCAGAGTGCTGATGGCTTTTGCAATGTTACCTGACTGGTTTGTGCTACCTATGGCAGCATAAACTAACCCCCGGATTCACAAATCCTCCATGTAAGACTTAATAAGTCTTACTCGGAGGCTGCAGTTGAACGGTATGACTTCAGCGTGCCATGAATATTCATGTGGGCACGCTGACTCAACCGTAACTCTTAGTATGAAAGCAGGGGGTGTGTCCGACTGCCGAGCAGTCTAAATGTCCACGCTCCTGCAAGTGTAGTAAAAGCAAAATGTCAAAACACAAGAGCGAGGTCACTCAAATGTACTTGCACCCAACACCACACTCCCTGACACTGTAAACCCCCATCACAGTTATAAAAAGTAAAATATTTATTTATTTTTTTTAAATCCACGATATAGCTGCCCATATTTGCGCATGTGTGCGCGGGTGTGCCCATTGCTTAGCTACAGTTAGCAATTCCGACATGGAAGAGCATAAGAAAGAATGTTTATGCAAATTGTACCACATTGCAATAGCGTAATGGTGGAGTGTATGCACAAAGAGGAGGCATTCACGGTTTGAGTCCCACCACTCCCCTTCTTATTTATGTTTTAAATCAGTATTTGAAATAATACCAGACATATATGATTAAAATTTTATTAAAAGCAGTGAAATGGCCAATGTATCAGTGAACAAAATATATATTTTTAAAGGATCCAGATATATAATAGCCTGCCGTTAAGCATCACTTTACCCAGCTAAACAGAGGTGCTCATAGTTTAATATCGCTTTATCCAGCTAAACAGAGGTGCCCATAGTTTAATAGCGCTTTACCCAGCTAAACAGAGGTGCCCATAGTTTAATAGGGTGTTACCCAGCTAAACAGAGGTGCCCATGGTTTAATAGCGCTTTACCCAGCGCAATGTGTTTGCGTAGATGTGTCAACCAGGGCACCGTAGGGCACCGGGGAGCAACGTAGAGCTAAACTGCTTAAACGCAGCCACACCCCCTAGCCTGTCTAGACAGTATTACAATAAAAGAGTGACAAGGTTCGACCCCAGGACCCTGTGCATCATAATCAACATACAGAACCACTAAGCCATGACAGCGTAGGAGAAACAGCCACTATTAGCATATATATATATATATATATATATATATATATATATATATATATATATATATACTTAGAAATGGTAGATTAACCATTACTAAGCAGGTCTGCAGTCAGCTTAGAATTCTCAAAAACGGCCAATCACAAAAAAGTGTGGGAAATGCAGCATATTTAAGCACCATAGGTGGGAATACTCACCATAACTGATTGTAGCTCACATTTGCAGTCAGAATGTAAGGTGCAGGAGAGGGTTCATGCTTCCGAGTGCAGCGTTGGGGCATCGAAGAGTCGAAATACATGGTTTGGCTCCTTGTCCACCATCATGAGTCCAGACTCCTGCGGGGCCAGTTCCAAGGGACGGAATAGAAGGTTGAGGCTTGGAACCGGTTAGCTCATGACCTCACCAGTGTCACAGGCATTCCTCGCACTGGTGAGTAGGTCTGTCACCACCATGCAGGCCTGAAGAGATGGAAGCAGGACCACTTGAACCAATGGATCTAGGAGGCCCATGGGATGCAGGATGCCCCACGACTGAGTATGTAGCCATGGAATGCAGTATGTAAGAATTGATAATTGAGTTTGTATAATGGATAGGTATGTCTCAATATCCCTTCATTTACTTCACAGCTGTAGGTGACCGTGCTGCGAATCAGCAAGCCTATGCTGATAGGCTGCAAAGGCTGCACCACCAGGCAGGTTAGTGATTATTGTGCATGTTTTGTTATATAAAATAGGGGAGAGAGCATGAAATAAAGTGTTGTAGTACAATAATACAGCCATAAAATGGCCTGAATAAGTCCTCTGCATGTACTGTTATACGACAATTCATAGAGCTAGAAAAAGAGCGTAGTAACCCATTAAGAAAGGTAACATATGTCTGGAATAAAATCTCTGCAGGTACTGTCATATAAAATAAGTGACTGAGCCTGAAAAAGTGTGTTCTAACCCATTAATAATGGTATAATATGTCTTGAATATGTCTGCCATATGCACTGTTATAACAAATAAAGGAGTGAGCCTGTGGAAAAATGTGTAATGTCAGTAATAAAGGTTTAAAACCCGGAGTGTGTGTGTGTCACTTAGTTTGAAATGTTGTTGTACCCTTGCATTATACAAATAGTACTGTGTTAGAAAGTGTTGGCAACCCAGAGTTCTGCAGTCCCATCTAAAGTTGGTGATGGAAGTGCTAGTAGCTGTGAAGCATATATACAGTCCTCAACAGTCAGTTACTGGCTGGCATGCATAAGTAAATCTGGCACACGAGTAGCATGCTAATATGTTCCCCAGAAATGTGAGTGTACTTCAATAAATGCAGGGTTCTGTACAAATTGAAGTGAAAATGTCATGTGAAAACATCCAGATATGTAGATAAAGAAATATAAATGCAACCATGAAATATGTAGCAGTAACATCTGCATCTTGGACAGTTAGTATGTCAGATATAGGTCAAGTATATATTGAACTAGCCAAACCCACTACAGAACCTAATGCATGGTGGCAAGTGTAATAATACATGTAGGGAATATACACCTGCAGTCACTAGGAATGTAGTGTAGAGTAAAAGATTTTATAAGATGTTAACTGAGGTTTTTTCTACACCCTACTGTTTGTGCATAAACCATGCAATTCCACAACTCAATGGGTATGTGTAATCTTAAATATTTGTTGGGACATATGTCCTATTGTTTTATAAATATTTGCATTGATGTTGATGCATGTGCCCTGTTCAAACACCACGTTCATGGTGGTCTGTTGCTACCAAACATCCCTGCATGCTGTTGGAATATCCACTGTCGTTCAATATATGCATGTGTTATGCTTGCTGTTCAACTGTTGGAACCTTGGTGTGTTGGGTTAATGGGAATATTACTACATGCTGTTACAAATAATCTGGAATGCTGTTGTTTATGTTGTAATTAAACACACCTAATCACAGAATGTATAGGAAGGCCGGTCCCAGCGGACCCACCTGTCCCTCCTCAGTTGGCGAGTGCACCTGGCACCACCAGCTCCGGTGCCCAGACCGGGCTCCCCTCCTCCATTGGTTCTGTGCCACCTTCGGGTGGAAGCGCTGCAGGGGATGGGGCTCATCCCCCCCATGCAAGCATGGGTGAAGAAGGGCCACCTGTCACCCTTCAAATGGTCCGGGCTGTGGTGTGTAGGGAGATCCAGCGTACAGTCACTGATCCCCTATGACAGCTTGAGGCGAGAGTGGCACGTCTCTCGGGTGAGCCTGCCTGTCCTACTCAGCCCCCAGCACAGCCACCCTCAGGGCTGTGAAGGTGCAGTGGTGACTGCCCATGGGTGGGGATCTCAGTTCCACTGTTACCATCTGTGGGCTCATGGGCTTGCGATTTCCAAACAACCTTCCCCATCAATTGTGTTCACCCACCCCATGTGTCAAATTCCACCCCTGTATGCATCTTGTTTGTCTTGTCTGTTTACCTCCCCAACCTACCTCCCCAAATGTATCTACATCCCCTACCTCACATTCCACTCTCACCTGAAAAAAAAAAAAAGGGCAATCTGTTCCCACAAAAAAATTACGCCCTATACATAGCTGCCCATTTTGCACACATGTCTGCCAGACATGTAAACTGATAATTATAATTGGCAGTACAACATACTCTGTTGTTCTCACCCCTCTCTCAGGGGTGGAAGGTTGCAAATTTCACACCAAATTACAAACATATGCACAGCTGTTGCTGGTAAAGAAATGAGCAGCTATGGGCCTTCCCTACACCCTTCCTGCACATCCCAGCTGGTTTCCCTACTGTCTTTCCCTCTTTGTGCCCCCGTTTTCACCACTTTCCTATCTCCCCATTTTCTTTTCTTTCAAAGAAATTAGCGCGGGGGTTAGCAGGAGTAAGCACTTTTAAGCAGCAGTTAGTGGGGGTGCGCGAGTGTGAGCTTGTGTGCGCTTAGCTAAGCATCGCTAAGCATCACGCAAACCCGCGCAAACCCACTTACAACTGCTTAAAAGTGCCTTAGTCACTCTGTATGACAGGGCCCTTGTATTGCTCAGCATCAAAATAAAATACACCTGTCAGTCTCGAACCCCAGACCTTGGGCTCACCAGTCTGCATGAAGTACCACTACACCACAGCAGATATACAATAACTTGGTGCTGAAAGAAATATATCATGCATTACAATGAGTGAATGTAAAGGTTGAATAGGAATGTCATAACACAAATCATGTTCTGTGGCCCTTAACCAGCAAGTGTTGTGGAATTGCATGACATGACTGTGAAAAGAGAACCAGCCATGCTAGTAGTGAATAATGTTACAGTAGCACCTTACAAACCCCACACAGTATCAGAGCAGGAAAAACACTGGCATATTTGAATAGGTCAGAGGTCAGACCTCCCAACTGTGACTGGTTTACAGGGATGTCCCTGATTTGCAAACAAATGCTAGCTATGCCCCTCAGACTCCCTGTGAAATGTAGTAACAGTAGGCAGAAAGGTGGGGAATCCCACTTAATGAAAAATGTCAATAAGTGAGAGTAAACACTGCTTGCACGTCAGAAAAGGTGTAGTAATACATATGCTCAGAATCCCCCAAAGTCGCAACTGCAAAATATCTGAAATATATCACAGGTGTATCCCACTGATATGCACCTTTCCCTGAGGCTGTTCAATTATATACCTGAGATTATCTGAGGCCTGGAAGAGTCAGAAACACACAGGCATATCAGCCTGTCTGCTGTTACACACTCTGTGAATAGCTGTAGAATGAATTCCACAAGCATGCCCTTATGTAGGAGTACAACACAGAAATATCAAAGGATGTAGCCATGTATTGCTAGCAACCACCTGTGACAATGCCATTGTTCAGGTGCTGAAAAGACTGGTGTGGTGCACAGTCAATGAATACTAGGTTAACCTCTGTCTACCATCTGGATATGTCCACAGGCTGGAGCTACTTAGACAGATTACTAGCCTTTATAGACTTACAGGTACACTCTAACTCTGCATGTTCACCAAGATAAACATCACACGATAATAAATAATGCACTCTGCAGTTCTGCACCCCTACCCAAAGGTACTATATACCTGTGTAGTCAGGCACAATCAAGGGTGTAGGTAGGCATACACAGTAGTGAAATATGTCCAGTTGTCCTGAGCAGACTGTGCTAATGTCAACACAAACAAACCACAAACTGTTCAGAAGTGAGTAACGTGCTAATGACAGTATAGCAGTTCACAAACAGTCCATGTGCCTGATATTCATAATTGGTAGTGCAACATACTTACTCCTCACCCCTCTCTCAGGGGTGGAAGGTTTCAAATATCCCTCCTAATGTATTGCATATGCACAGCTGTTGCTGGTAAAGAAATGGGCAGCTATGGACCTTCTCCACACCCATCCTGTACATCCTGAGCTGGTTTCCCTACTGTCTTCCCCTCTTTGTGCACCCTTTATCACCACATTCCTATCTCTCCATTTAATTTTCTGTCAAATAAATAACTGCAGGGGTTAGCCTGAGTGAGTACTTGTAAACAGTAGTAAGCGGGTTTGCACCAGTGTGCGCATGTGTGCGCTTAGCTTAGCATTGCTAAGATATGATAAGCTAAGCCAAGCTTAGCTTAGTATTGCTAAAATGAAATAAGCTAAGCTAAGCTTAGCTTAGCATTGCTAAGCATTGCGGAAACCCGCGCAAACCCGCTTACAACTGCTTAAAAGTGCCTTAGTCACTCTGTATGACAGGGCCCTTGTACTGCTCAGCAGCAAAATAAAATACCTTTGTCAGTCTCAAACCCCATACCTTGGACTCACCAGTTTGCATGACGTGCCACTAAGCCACAGCAGATATATAATAGCTTGGTGCTGAAAGAAATATAACATGCATTACAATGAGTGAATGTAAAGGGAAAATAGGAAAGCCATAGGAATACATTGCAATAACTACTGTTGTATACCAGTTAATTATCTAATTCGAAAAGAAAGTACATACTCCCATGTATCCAGTGTTAGCATTAGGAGGTGTGAGTAAACCTTCACACTGAGAAAAGTGTACTGGAAGAAGCAACAGTCAGGTTTAAGTACAACATGCATTTCACTGGCTACAACCCAGCTTCACATATGAGACATATACCAACCTTCTGACTGAGACAACAGTGTCCACAGCAAACAAGCATGGTCCCCACCTTGCAAAACTGAAAGGGTACGCCTACCTAACCTATCATTTTATAGCAGTGTCCTGAAATCACAGTGAGAACTGCAATTACCACACAGCAGGCTGCATGCAATTACTAAATGGTGGGCACCAATTGTTGGAGATGCCATCACATGCACATGTGCAGATACCTAGAAAAGCAGCCTGTGTCTGCTGTCCACACATGCAATAATATCATTGCACCAACTGGGAGAGAGAGAGAGAGAGAGAGTGTGAGTGAGAGAGACAGACAGAGACATACAGACAGACAGATGGATACAAACAGGCAGTAGGAGACAAACACTGAAAACAAACAGCAACAAACAGAGGAAACCAAAACCAAAAAAAAAAAAAAAAATACAACACCTACAACAGACGGAGGTGAGGAATACAAAGGTAAGGTATGTAACAGTTATGTATTTGCTGACATCCGAAAGATGTGTCTGAAGGGTACCCTACATACTGTGAATCATTCACATGTGGCAGCAGTCCGTATCTATATGTACATGCACATTTGCATAGGGCAAGGGACATACTGCAAATGTTAGTGTAGGCTGGACATATGTATGTTGTTGAAGGCTGCTATGTGCACATATGTATGTAGGTTGTAGTGTGTGGCATTGCAGACAGCAAGCATTGCCGGTATATGTCATGTGGTGATTAAATGCTGTGGGACTGAGCTACAGGCAGTGAGGCCTGCTACAGCTATACGGCCTGAGGACAGCAGAATGCATTCTGCACAACATTGTGCAATAGTATTACATAACCGTATGTCTCACAACTGTTGCATAATTGACATCCCCACCATGAAAGGTGGGCAGTATATGTGCCTATATGTGCAGCTATATGTACAGCAATGGATGTTTAGATGTATGTGTATATATACATGTATATATATATATATATATATATATATATATATATATATATATATATATATATATATATATATATATATATATACATATATACATATATACATATATAGATATATAGAAATATAGATATATAGAATTATAGATATATAGATCTATATATAGACATATACATATATACATATAAAGATAGATATATGTAGATATATATATATATATATATATATATATATATATATATATATATATATGGATATATATAAATATATATGGGAATATATGGATAAATATAGATATATATATATCGATATATATGGATATATATAGATATATATAGATATATATGGATATATATAGATATGTATGGATATGTATGGATATGGATAGATATGTATAGATATGGATAGATATGTATAGATATGGATTGATATGCATAGATCAGTATAGATATGTATAGATATGTATATATGTATGTATATATATATATATATATATATATATATATATATATATATATATATATATATATATATATATATATATATATATATATATATATATATATATATATAAATATGTATATAGAGAGAGAGGGAGACATGGGGTCATATGTACTGCAACAGGTGCCTGTTGTCCAAGGCATGGACTGAACTCCAGTGTTGATACTGCAGTGCCATACCCCATTCCAAAACACCTTACGCAGTAACTGCCACATAGGTGGCAGCCTGCCTAACACTGAACGTGTCAGAAGAGAACACGGGACACAGGTGGACAGTAGGCTCCCCTTTGATAATCACAGTGCCACAGTAGTCATGTAATCTGTCTACGTGGTATGTTTCATCACAAAAGGTGTGTCATCTAGGGAAATATAGGTCGGTATTCCCCTCTACTCATCACAATGCCCCATGTGGTATGTACCTCACATGACAACTACAGCAAGTGGACAGGCCACAGACATACCTAACAAAGAGTAATACTGCCCTCAAACACATGCCCTATGCAGACTGACTCACAAAACCACAGCTAGAGTGTGTTGCATACTGCCCACCCAGAGGTTATCACTGCCGGACATACAGAGGTATGTCACACCCATAGCAGTCGGCCAACCACCATGACACCTCACAATCCCTCCGGGCTACATGACCTAGGGCCCTAATCCTTGTCACCTCACTAAACAGCACATGCTGGAGGTACAGGTTCCTATCCACAAATATGCCATACTCTGGACTAAACCACCCAGCATTAACAAACAAGGGTCCTCCTATTTGGAGATAGGTAATATGCCCTGGGAGTCACCTCTGTGTATCCGGTTGACAGGAGCAAGTGAAATCACATTACATGTGTGTCAAAGGGCAGGGTAGCATATGGCTAGGCTGCTCTAGGCCCTAGGCCAATAGTGTATTATCTACCTATGACACAATGCACACACACATGTACTCAGTGCAATACCTGCTATGTGAGGTGGAATGAGTGTGACAGTGACTGTGTGCAAGGTTTGTAAAGGTGTGATAGCTTAGTGTGAGGTTGTGTCTGTCATGGTAGTTTGTGTCCTAGGTGTGAGGCCAGAGAAAGATGTGTCAGTTATTGGGATGCAGACATAGTAGGATGGCATATGTTGTGACGTACTTCTTTGTGTACGACTGTGGTGTCCCATTGTAGGCTGAAGCAATACATGTATGCTCAGTAAGTGGTACTGCTGGTGACTCCAGCTCACAAATGAACTGTTGTACTACCTGAAGCTGTAGGCCTAAACAGCACAGTATGGTGTATGTTCACAGTCCCTGGTAACACTGTCTTGTGTGTTTCCTGTAGTCTGCACATATTACATACCTCAGGCATAGGTATCTGTAAGTAGGGGCACACAGTACTATAAGGTACACAGGTAATTTTCATCTGTGTCAGCATACATCTGTGTGTTGTATATATGTCTGATGTGTGTGTAATGATGCCTGTACCATGCCCGCAATCACATGTATGTTACTGTGTATGTGTGTGTACCTAGCAACATGTATACTCTGTTACAGCAGTATGCCAGCTATATTAACAACCGTGCACATATGTTAGGTAGGGGTATGGCATCAAAGACTAGGGTGGTTTACTGATAATACTGTAAATGTACATGACATTCATTGCATTGGCTGACATATTTCTTCATGCATTAGCTTGATATATACCCCCGGGGCGAGGTTGTGCATTGTATCCCAAACAGTGTGCCGACTACTGGTGTATACTGGTTTGTTATATGGAGAGTGGCAGGCACTGTCAGCCAGTTGTGGGCTGAGCACTGATATGTGGTTTTGAATGTGTGTATCCTCTGATAGACAGATAGATGCTATATATGGAAGTTAAGTGATATCTATACTTCACAATGTTAAGTGTGCCACATGACATGCTCACACATATCGTTTAATTGCCTTCCAGGGTTATGGCTCATCAATGTAATCCATCGTATTCAGCTGCGGAGGAGCAGGAAATTCTGAACAGCCTGGTGCAGCACTATAACCTGCTTTTTTCCAGGGCCAGCCAGCACCAGCATGAGCGTACTGCATTGTGGCAAGACCTTGTTTGCCGGGTAAATGACATAGGCATGCATAACCAGACATATGAGCAGGTACGCCATCACTACAGTGCTTAAATTAGACATGTCCAGCGGCATGCGTCTGATATCCATAGGCAACAGCTTGCCACAGGTGGTGGGGCGACCATACATCCCCCCTCACCAGAGTGGAGGAGCTGCTCCTAAGCATGGTGGATCCTGGCCTACACAGCAACAGCATCACGCATGTGTCATCATGGAGGCCAGAGCCACCCAGCAGGATGACATGGAGCATGCAGGTAATACACCCTATCTGTAGACTACCATTACCTGTATTGTTAGAATTTGCATATGTGAGATGTGTACTGTGTGTTTAGCAGTTGTGTTGCCTAACGTGTGCAATACTGATATTTGGAATAGTATCCAATCACCTGTGACTGTTGACTGTTGTTCCACTGTCGTTTAGCACACTCACAGTAGCAATGCCACAGTTGTGGCCACTGACAAACTGTGTCGTATTCTTGTAGGTCCCTCTGGTGTGACAGCAGGGCAGATGATACATGCTGGTGAGTGTGTTAACACTTTAATATTGGTAATGAAATGTGCATGTCATAGGTGAGGTGTAGGCCATGTACACGTAACACACCTACGCATAATGCATGCTGTCCATGTTTGCTATGAGACATCAGTCATCTCAGTAAAGTCAGTAGCTGCCTCAATTACATGCAATGCACAGTGCAGCAGACACAATTGTGGCAACACTGTACTGCACATTGGATATGCATAGTTGCTACAGCTGTACACAACGGAACACGTTTATCATACGCAGTACACAAAAACATGCTACATTTGGCATTACCACACACCTGCTGTAAGGTCACACTTCAGTATCCCACATGTCGTGCACACACACATGATGTACTCAGGGGTAGAGGCCTATCATGGGGCTGTGCAACACTCTGCAACACATAACACAGTCATGTTAGGCAATGCTCCCTATTGGGCACCTCACACACCCATGTACAAGGTGGCTGTGTAATTGTGAACATAGCCACGGCACTGCAGTTCAGGTACAGCATGCTAGGCAGTGGTCTTGCACACATTAGTAGCTGTGAGCGACCACAAGATGCATGTTGATGATGGCACAGGGTACTACACCCCATCCAGTTACAGTGACCACAGTACTACTCATAGCAGTCATTGCTTTGCACCTCAATGTTGTGTGTGTGCAAACATATGCACTTATACACAATATGCATAGCATGTTGTGTGTGTGCTTACATATGTCAGTATACACAATATGCACAGCAGTCACCATCCAAACAAAGTGTCACATATATGTCCTGGAATGCTAGTGAGTGTATAGGTCACTTGACACACATTGGGTATGTGTGGTGTTTAATGTTGCAGTCATGTAGCATGCCATGCCATATCTGGCACCGACATATCTGCAATATGTCCTCCACTCACCATAACCACTGTACACTGGCCATGTTGAGCATTGGGATTCCTTCACGTCAACATGCACCACACATCCCGTGTGTGTACATAGCATGCATGTGCTACACCCGTGCCCACAATTATCTGCTATGGACACAGACACTGTACTCAGACATGGATATCTATGTGTCACACAGATAACACATGCAGCCATGGTATGTATACTTGTGAGTGATGGTGCACAGGGCATTGCAGAGCTGATAATACCTGCACAGCAATGTTGTGTCCATGTACACATTGTGTTCCAGAGTGTAGCCAATCACTGAACAACTACACAGTTGCATCAAAGCCATGTATACTGCCATTTAACACATATTATGCATGCTGACACGTGTGTGGTGACTGTTTACCTTGTGATACTGACACCCACCTTCACCCACTATAGATTATGTGTTGGATTGCTGGTATGTGTGTGTATGTACTGTAGTGAGGAGTGTATTAGTGTTTATGTGTACATGTGTTCATGTGTGCATGTGTGCATGTGTGCTTGTGTGCTTGTGTTCATGTGTGTATGTGTTCATGTGTGCATGTGTGCATGTGTTCATGTGTGCATGTGTTCATGTGTGCATGTGTTCATGTGTGCATGTGTGTATGTATGCATGTGTGCATGTGTGCATGTGTTCATGTGTGCATGTGTGCATGTGTGCATGTGTGCATGTGTGTGTGTGTGCATGTGTGCATGTGTTCATGTGTGCGTGTGTGCATGTGTGCATGAGTTCATGTGCAGACGGTAAAGTGCGTTTCCTGTCTTCCTCTCACAGGTGCTGAGTTAGGGGTTGGCAAATGCAGCAGGCTACCTGAAGCCACTGCCATGAATAGTGGTGATGATGAGACATGTATTTTGGCACAGAAAGGTTTGACAGGGTCTGTCATTGGTCCACCAATCGACAGTACACAGCGTTCAACCCCCATCTATGCGCACACTCATACTATCAATACATCCCTCACCACCAATGGCCATAGGCGAGGGACAGCATACAGTTGGCATTGACCAGGGGAGTGTGGTACCCATGGTACTTGCATCCCCTCACAGCAGCCATAGCCATATTCCTGGAACGGTACCACATAGGCGGAGGTCCAGGGGTTCTCGGGGGAGCACCGCTGGTCATATTGCTCCTGGCAGGCGTGCCCTCACAGGTCTTATGATGTTCAGTATTTTCCGGGCTGTAATGCAGGCTCAGGCACGTATGGAATGGTACACCAGGCAGGGACTTAGGGCGCAGAGGGCACATTACACCGCTATCAATGACAGCATCCGTGACCTTGCCGGTGCCATCCGGACTTACACTGAGGTCATTGATAGACATTGGGGGGAGACATTAGATGCCCTCCACAACATGTCTTCCATGAGCCAGGACCATGGGGGTGGTTGCACCGTCAACGCGGATGCATGCCAGCAACAGCAATAGCTGGCAGTGGTCGCAGACGGCCCACAGCTCACAGCCGCTCCCATAGTTGCAGTACCATTCCCAGCAATGCTGGGGCTGGCCTGTCCATTGACAATCCCAGTAGACCACGTGCACATGGCTCTGGCCAGTCCCAGCAGGGACATGGCTCCAGTCATCATACCTCTGCCTCTGATGACAGTACCCAGTCAGTGTTGGTATCCGATACTGTCCGTAGCACCCCTGCCAGGCACAGGTAATGTGTCCATGGCCAGAGTCAGTGATCTGTACAGCCTAGCAGGTACAGTCTGTGGCTGTCCCACAAACTACCGTATATGGCAGCCACATGGTGGAGCTGTGTGCATGCAGACACACACACATCAACCAAACAACAAGGGCTCACACATACACACACACATTACATCAACATTGGCCCATGCTGTACTGTTGTCCCTCACACACACACTGACATGTCGATTGGATGGGTCAATGTCAGGCTCTGGCAAACAACAAAACGTCCTGTGCATATGATGATACCTGTGTCGCCTCCTGTCATCTGCAACATTGACAGAGGAACAGGCTAACATGGTGCTGATGCACAGGGTGACACTATAGCAGTGTAGCAATAATAGCAAGTTGTCAACAAGGAAGTGTAACGACATCCTTGTAGGTATATCTGAGCAGACATTATGCATCAAAGCTCTGATTGTCAATGTAGCATTGTTTACACCACTGTTAGATCTGAGTATGTATTGTCCACCCATGTTCCACTTGGCTGAAGTGTAATGTGTTGCCAGCATGTTTTAGTGAGTGGACAGTACATGTGTGATGTGTGCAGTACAGATTAGCAAGTGTACATCTGTGAACATGGTGGGTGTGCACTGTCTGCATGTACATGCGAAGTGGACACATGGGACATGTGGCATACCCTGTCGTACACATTACCACCAATAAACAAACATCCAAAAACTAAGAACGAACAAGCACTGATTTTGCAATCAAAGAGAAGGAATTCCACTGGATTTATTTTCAAACAAGACACGGCTCAAGTAAAACAAATAAAAAACCATAAAGTAAAACCCTGTCGTACACATTGTTAACATCTCATAGTATCTTTCAACGGCCAGTATGCATTCTACTACAGTTATGTACTAACATGGGTAGACGTGTGTATGACATGGGTTGAAACTATGCTGTGGGTGATACCATTAATATCTGTCAATGATTTGCAGTCTGGTAGTATACACAACCTCAACAGCATGACTATAAGCAATCATTGGATGATGTCCTGAAAAATGACACACAGTCGTAGGGAACTCAGTAACAATTGGATCCTTCCGGTGCTACACTATAACACTAACCAGTGGTAATGACCACCACCCATTCCTGTGACCACACCTGTTTTGCATATAGCCCCCTTAGGTACATGCAAACACACTAGGGATGTGTCCATCCAAATCTGGAAATGCATGCTTTGGCCTACAATGCATTCCCTGGATAGGACGCATATCCTACACAAGGGTATCATACAGACAGATACCTGTTGTCTGATACATGTTGTATAGCAGTAAGCCGACTATGGCATAGTCATCCTCATGTACTATACATACTATCCCGTCAGTACCACACAGGTGGTAGCCCTCAACATGTATGTTGGGTAACAATGTGTACATACAGCCTCATGTTATGTCATGTGTCACTTGGTATCCACATATCTATAGGTATTGTGGAGTCCCAAGGTGTATCACATAAGACATTAGAGGCCTGAATGCATATCCACAAGGCAGTTGTACACCTATAAAGACTGTCCATTATTGGCAGTCTTTGTTGTGTATGCACATGTCTGACGTATACCCCAGACATATACCCTCACTCACACTACTCTTAAGTAACTGTCATGGGTGTGTGTGCCACAGATGACCTTGGCCACAGAACACGACAGTGGACAGCCTTGTCACATACATACATATGTGACCTACGATCTGAGAAGCAGTGGCACAACCTGTCAATGGAAACAAATGTATTCATGTAGTATGCAGGCTTCACACCTATGTACTGATTGAGGGGACATGTACACATATATTTGCCATGCAGATACCTGATGTGTGCAATGCACTTACTGTTGTAATCATAATATGTCATACCATAGTAAAAGCAAAACCCACACTGCATTGACCAACAGTGGCACACACACAGTCGACATTTGCAGGATTCAAATCCCTACCTAACGATGTTATAATACTAGAGAGAGATGCATTAACATGGCACGCTATTTGCATTACTGTGTGGTTTCCCTTCTCCAGCTGTATTTGTAGGATGGTGACATCATCAGTCTTTTCAAAGAGGAATGTACCTCTTTTAGTGTGTTTTCCCAGTCTCCAAAATGGGCACTCCTTTCAAAGACAATTGCACACATACACACCCCCCTACACACAGTCAGCATTTGCCGGATTCAAACCCCTACCTCATTATGTTATGATACTAGAGAGAAACGCATTAACACTGCGCACTATTTGCTTTACTGGCTGGTTTTTCTTCTCCTGCTGTATTTGTAAGATGGTGACATCATCAGACTTTCCAAAGAGGGATGTACCTCTTTTAGTGAGTTTTCCCAGTCTCCAAAAAGGAACACCTTTCAAAGGAAACTGCACACATACACCCACCCCCCCAATACACATTCACTGTTTGCAGGATTCTAACCCCTATCCAATTATATTATGATAATAGAGAGAGACACATTAACATGGTGCGCTATTTGTTTTAATGAGTGGCTTTCTTTCTCCTGCTGTATTTTTAGGATGGTGACATCATCAGACTTTCCAAAGAGGAATGTACCCCTTTTAGTGAGTTTTCCCATTCTCCAAAAAGGGAACACCTCTCAAAGTAAATTGCACACATACACACACACACCCCCAACACACACACTCACTGTCTGCAAGATTCAACCCCCTACCTAACTATGTTATGATACTAAGGAGAGATTCATTAATACGGCACGCTATTTGCTTTACTGGCTGGTTTCCTTTCTCCTGCTTTATTTGTAGGATGGTGACATCATCATGCTGGACATGGTGATGTGTGTACACTTTGTTTTATGCCATCCCAGGAATGGTCCATGTGGGTCAGCAGGTGTCAACAGCTTGAACAAAGACCTCATAATCCTTACCTTGTGTGATCTATCTGTAGACACATTGACATTCTGTCATATGTCAACACATATTTATGCACAGCTTGTTGGTTTTGTGGATACTACATGTGTCTGGGATGTTGATAAAGGGCTATTCAAAGTCTATGTGACACATGTGTAGATGTGTTCATTGATGTATGTCCTGGGTGGCTGCCTTGCAAACAGTCTAGCATGTGTGGGAACCATGATCCGCACATGCACATACCACAGTTGGTAGGGTTGTGTGTATGTCAGCTTCCAATAGCTCTGTTTATGACTGCAACCATGATGGACTCCATGACCTTGCAGATCAGACTTCATAGGCGTACTGGACTTGACTTCCCATGGTGTGTTGTGCACCAACACTTGTGGGGAGTGCCATATGTAACTGTGACACATTCAACAGTTCCACATCCTGTGTAGGGGGTGAGACTCAGCTGACTGTTCAGGAACAGGATCTGTTTGTTCTGTAGTTTGTGCATGACACATATTGGGAATCAATGTATTCCACTTGCTGCCATGCTTTTGGCAGTGGGGGTAGCTGCTCATCCATTCTACAAGTGATATCTCCTGGTATGATGATATGGACTATTGTCAGTGGGAGGTGGGTATGTACATATGGGCCTATCTGTCAGGATGTCGGCATTGTCAGTCAGGTACAGTTGGCCCTGACTCAGGACATATATGGGTGTACATTGCTATTTATGACATAGCTGAAGGAGGTGTCATGATTCAGTCTGGACTCCTTCTCAGCTACTCTTTACAAAACACCAACAAACATGAGAACTAATCCCTGTTATACTCTTTTACACGCTTAACACCCTACTGATCCTTTGTGATCAGGCTACAGAGTATGTCATCATAATATCCTGGCATATCCAGGGGTCGGTTTCGTGTGTACTCTCCAGTCCAGCTGGTGGATATTGTAATATTGACACAATATCACATCTGCCTCATGTACACAGACAACCCTCTCCTCCTCCCGACAAACTCAGATATATGAGTGAGATGCACCTATATAGAAATACAGTGTGCTGAACTCTCTCGACCCATGAGTGGCACAGTCTATCAGGTGGTGAAGGTAACCACACACACCACATATCAGTCTCACATATCCTCTAGTGACAGCACTCAAACCACATTATCACACATAGATATACTTGGATGCTGTAAATGTACTTTGCCTAAGCAGCAGAGATTTCCAAAGCAGAAAAACACATAACTGCTACCCCACTACAATACCCATATATCACATAGTTCACAATGTCAGTGTGCCACACAGTCACTGCCCTTCAGGCTAAACAACACACCTAATACACTTGTAATAGGATACACTTATTGTCAGACACACTGATGTACCACTCACCAGCCCTAACAAGGGAATAGTCACTTTGGGCTGTCTGTCGGGTGCCAGGATCTGCCGCATAACACAGGCAGTCAGGTCACTCCTGGTGCGTAAAACCTCAGACATTACTCCCTGGACCACATGACATGATACATGGAGGAACACTCTGATCATGTAGCCCAGGCCAGTATGACCCTGACCTTGTCTAGCATCTTACATCCACCAATTATGATGTCACAGTATACAGACACACATATCACGTTTAACAGTTGCCTAACAAATTTGTTTAATTCATAGGGGATACAGTGTCTGTCAGCCTATGGTGACATGCTCAACATGCCACATAGCTTCACTGTGGACAGCTTGCACCTGTCACCCTTGGACTTTCAAATGCTGGCTAAGGCTCTTGCTACCACCATAGTGCCTTTTTTAAGCAGGGCTCAAAAGACAAACCCACCTCTATAGACATTACAGGTTAAATGAAACTAAGGGTAATGCTGCTCAACACAGATGTGTTACCCTCATATTGCGGCCACTCAGGACTCTCCTCAGTATAGAGGATAGCGATATCTGTGCACTAACAGATGCCTGGTTCAGGCTCGCTTATGCACAACAGCACTACCAGGTTATGTTTCATACCATGCTTTCTGACAACAAGACTTGGAACAGACAACACAACTAGGGGGAGTATCCATATACATCTCAGATACACACACCTCTGGGTTAGTAGCACTGCACAAAGCATCACAGACCATACATATACAACTACCATTGTGCAAAACTGCCCTTCAGTTTGTTGCCTGCTACAGACCACCCTCCCAAACTCAGGAACCACACTTGGCTTTCATGGGAACTATGGAGAATATGAAGGTCTCCACAAACACCATTATATTGTGTGACTTCATATACAAAAATATTGACTGGGGGTACTACTCAAGCCCCAACACCCTCACCCAACAGTCGCTACAATTTGTAGACTCATATGCTATGGCACAACCAGTCAGCACAGCCACAAGGGGAAATACATATTGGACCTGATCATCACCAACATGGGGACTCTATGTTCCACACCAGCGATATACCCCTCATTGGTAAGGTCAGAACATACATGTATCTCACAGGACATACATATACCCTCCACACACCCATCCTGGGTAATCTTGGTGAACTTCTCATGCGCCAACGTCTCATTTCACCAAAGCAAGGTGGCATCCTTCAGAGACCCTGAGACAGTGGCAAATACAGCTCACACTGCTGAATCCTTTACATGTACATTCTATGGACACCTAGTGGACTGCATGGATTGTACTATCCCAAATAACAACAGGGCTCACTACTCCAATGGCAGGGGACCTGTCTGGTAGACCCCAGCCATTAATAAGCTGTACAATGTCAGGAGGATGCTACTACATGATAGAGCACAATCCCAGTCTGGGAAGGCATCTGTGATCTGTACTAGCAGACAGCTATGATCACTCATGAACTTTTCTAAGGGCCGCTTCTACCAGACAATTGCACCAGACATGTCAGACTATCATACGGCCTTCTTCAGTTATGTCAGGAACCTGGGTGGACACTCACTGATATGCTGTGAGTTACTGCATACTGACTAAACATACCCTGAACCCACTGGCATTGCCAACATCCTGACAAACAGGTTCAGTGCAGATGTCCCCCCATCCCCCCTAAGGAGCAACTATCCATCCCAACAGAGTATAACCTCCCTGACATCACACAGTAACAGGTGAGTGCTGCCCTCCCCAAAGTGTACATAACAGTATCAATGGGACCAGATGGTTTCCCGGCCTGCATCTTACATGAGCTTCATGACAGACGTAACCCTCACATTACATCACTGTTCAATATCGGAGTTACTACAGGACATGTACCCAAGGAATGGCATACAGCGACAGTGGTCCCACTCCACAGAGTTGGTGCCACAACGGACCACAGGCAATATTGCCCTATAAGCCTAACTAGCCTGTTCTGCAAAGCTATGGAGCGTATTGTCATGGGACTCATACACATAGACATCAGGAACCTACAGATACTGTGTCCTACACATTTCAGCATTGTTGTGGGCAGATCTTGCCTCTTGAACTTGTTTATATTCTTTAAACGGTTAACAGGTCCATTGACATAGGGACGGTTGTCCACACAGCCTACCTGAACCTTGCAAAACCCTTCAACACAATAACCCACTGCGCCATTATGCATAGGCTCGCCAGCATCGATATGGACACATATCTCACATGATGGATTGCTACCTGGATCAGGGATAGCACCCACATGGTCAGAATAGCAGGTGCCATGTCTGACTATACACCAGTTACATGTGGCATCCCACACGGCTCGGTCCTGGGACCTCTCTTGTTCAGTATATATTTGTCTGACGTACAGGCTACCACAGGGGGAATATGGCTGAACATGTTTGCACTTGACTGCAAACTGGGTGCCATGATCAACTCTCCAGCTGCCACATGCATACTCAAACAGGGTCTCACAGAGATGGATGACTGGTGCCTGAGCCATGGCCTACAGCTAAATGCCATTAGTTGCATAGTCATCCCCTTTGGGAATAACAACATGCCCACACATTACCACATAGGTAGTACTCCATTACATATGGTAGGAGTTGTTAGGTGTTTGGGGACATGACTTGTTCGTACTGTCACCTTTGACATTCACATTGCCAAAGTGGTTGGACACACCTTCTATGTGGGCCACCTTATCCCATATGGTTTCACATCTAGATCGAGTGAGGTCATTGTGCCCCTATACTCATCACAACCATGCTTGGTTACAATGCCACATTTGGGGTGTACCTTACCCGACACCTGCAGCAACTGTACTGGCCACAGAGGTTCCTCACCAAGCAGATCTAGGGACTCACACAGATGCCCTGCACAGTTCGGATGCAGTAACTCCAGCTCTACTCATTCGCTTATCACCTACTCGGATATGATGTGTGCCTGTTGTTTACAGATATACCCAACCCAGAATTACTGGACATGCTCCACCTCAGGATATCCGACTCCCTTGGAGCTACACACTCCAGGGACGTATACCTCAGCACAGATGTTAATAGGACATGCTGGAGGGACAGATTCTTATCCCAGAGGCTCCACTCACTCCAGATTGTAATCCCAGTTTCAAATAGGCAGAGCCACCCACTGACCACCTACAGGAGACATCTTGATGACTGTATGGGTGATCGTATGTTTACCCCTGGGATATCTTCGGTGTCCCTGCTAGACAGAGGTACACTAGCTTAAACATACATGGGCTATCTTGTGTGACCTACTATTCACACACACAGTGTAGTAATCCGAAAGGTTTGCGAATGCCAAACACACTCTGGCTAGGCTTGTACATGCCCTAGGGCAGATAGCCTAGTATTGACCTCTGAACCTATGCTAATGTTCAGGATGCACAATGTTTATTGCTGATACTGTTTGCAGGTCTTTATCATCTTTGCTTTACCAGTTTCTATGAACAACTTCGGTATCTGCAGAACATATTTGATTCTGACAGGGTTTCACTATATTATAGATGTGTCTGTTTTCATATAACTGTGTGCACAGGGAGGATTGCTGGATAGTGACAGGTTCCTGGGTTAACACATGCAACTGCCAGATATGCGTGGCCCACTGCTGTACTCAGACATGGCCTAAGTGTGTGAGCATGCCCATTTCAGGCTTTCTGTGTTTTGTTGCCTGACATTTGTCTCATTTATTCAAGTGTGTGAGCATGCCCAGTGTGACCTTTCAGTATGTTGCTATCTGAGGTCAACGACATTTGTTGATGTGTGTGAACATGACCAGTATTAACATTTATATTGTGTGTGTTGGAAGTCAGGTTCTGTTCTTACTGCAGGACTCACCTTTGTGTCATAACTCAACAAGGATTATGCTGTGCCTGTGGGGTTTCCATGAGATACTTTGCATAGACTTATCAACATTCCTTCATACAGGCTGACCACTGCAATACTGTCATGGTTTAGTGGCTCAGTACTTTGACTATAGTGAACAGTATCTTGGGTTCAAGGCCCATTACTGCTTTATATTGTCATACTGAGCAGACCAGACTGCTTAAGGGCCAGTTAAGCAAATATGAGCATGTTGGCTTTTGTTCAGCTATGCCTTACTTAGACCAGGCTTGTCCGACATTGCTCAATATTCACCAACATTGCTGGACGTTGCCCAATATTACTCAACATTAACAACAGTTGTGCTAGTTAGTGTGTGCGATTTTGTTTGCATATACTACATAGTGGTAAATGCTGTTTAGCACTACTTTATATTGCTTAACACATGGCAATCATGCCTTAGTTGGTGCTGCAGGGCTGCCTATGTCAGATGCACATACTACACTCCCTGTACATGTTTGAAAGCAGGTAGTGTCAACTTAGCCATCCATTTTACTATATGTGCGATTCAGAGAGAGGTACCATTTCCAGAGTTCCTACTGAGCCAGTGTATGTGCTATGCGTTGCCTCTTTGCCAAGGCCAAAGCATACTGGGCATGCCTCCTTCTGCCTACTGGGGCAGGCTCAGGTTGTTCCTCCTCCGAGTCACGCTCTGCCTGTGATGGCCTTGGCAATGGTGAGGGGCTGTTTGGCCCAGGCCTATGCTGGCCCTGCTGCAGCTGTTTTTGCAGGATCATATTATGTAGCATAGCACATACCATGACAATTTGGGTACATGTAGTTGGTGAGTACTGCAAGGCTCCACCAGATGTGTCCAGGCACCGGAACCGTGACTTGAGCAGACCAAACACATGCTCTATTACACTACGTGTTTGTGAATGTGCCTCACTATGGCGTTCCTGTTCAGGTGTGTGTGCGTTTCTGATGGGTGTCATCAGCCACAGCTCCAGTGCATAGCCAGCATCCCCCACTAGGTGACCATGTGGGATGTCCCCACTGGCAAATGTCTGGTACAGCTGCATCAGATGCCAGATATGGGAATCATGGTAGCTTCTAGGACAGCCTGCACACACATTCAGTATTATGCCCTGGGCATCACACATGACCTGGCAGTTGATGGAGGGGAAGCCCTTGCAGTTGAAGTAGACCCTACCCCGCTCGCTGGCTGGTGCTTTGATGCATATGTGAGTGCAGTCTATTGCACCCACTACCTCAGGGTATTCTGCTATTTGTTGGAAGAGATGCATATTGCTGGCCAATACCTCACAGGAATTGGGGAAATATACATGATCACCGACATGTGCTGACATGGCATCCAGGAACTGGTGCAGTACCCTGGATGCTGATGCCTGTGATATCCCCATCATATCACCAGTTGGTCTCTGGAAGGTACCTGTTGCTAATATTCTTAGGCCAACACATACCTTGGTTTCCACTGGGATGGGTTCCCCTCTGTTGGTTCTGTGTGTGAGGCGTGGCCTGCACAGCTCAACAATTTGCTGCAGGAGGTCTCTGTCCACTCTATAGTGCTCCACTATCTCCAGCTCATGCAGCCCCTGGTAGGTTACCCTGGGCCTGCACACTCTTTTCCGTCTCCTCACTGTGGGTTGTCCAGCAGCATTTCCACTGTCACCACCCTCAGCATGTTGCATATGTCGCCTTATAACAGCAATGGCAGCCCCTAACATTTCTTTGTCTCAGTAAAGCTTCTTCAGTTTTCACTTCTATTAGTTTATTGCAGTGTCTGTTGTTAGAAACAAAATGGACTGTTGTTTGCAGAGTTTTAAGTGCTAGGCTGGACTGGGCTAGTGTACTGCCTGTGTAATTGCCTGATTCTGATTGTTTTTACCTGCTAGCTCTGTTAGTACTCCCTGGTAACTTCCTACTATTTGTTGTGCTTCCTTTTTCCTTTCTGTTTCCTCAGGGGGGAGCGCCGTGCACACAAGCGCAAACACGCGCACAGCAGCTAACATGAGCGCACACATGCTTACACAGACTAAAACTTGCTTATTCGGGTTAAAACATGAACACACCAGTGCAAACGCGCTTACAACTCTTTAAACAGCCTTATACATGCTTACTCCGGCTTAAATGTGCGCACTCACGCTTACACGTGCGCACTCTGTCTTACTCGGGTTTACAGGCATGCACACGCATGCATGCACGCTCAGCAAGAAACTTTGGTGTTATCCACGGCATACACCTTCCATTTCTTGCCTTTCCCTAGCTTACCTGTTGACACACCTCTTTCCATGATGTGTGAATGACAGCAGACACATGCCACTCTGCTCCAATGAGCTTCACTTCTTTCATACATACCCCCCTCATGATCTCACCTATCTTCTACTCTGTTACTCCCCTTATCCTACTCCTACACTCCACTGACTGTGCTCATTTGCTATGTAAACTTGCGATTCACTATCCTAACCCTCATTTACATAGGATTGCCTACTAATGCTTGGTTACATCTCTTAGACTGAGCTTCCCCCCTTAGTAACCTCTACTTGGTGGCCATGTTGTCTTCAGCCTGCCATTCCCTTGCATTGTACATTAACAATTTAAATAAGATCCACATTTGTGGGTTTTAATTTTTAGTTTTCTGGGTTTTAGAGCACAGCCCGTTTGCACGGCGCTGCACTACACTTAAACATCGGAAATTGGAGAAAAAAATAATTATTTTCATTTTCATATTGCATCAGGAAACATTTCCAATGGCCATATATTTGGCCATTGGCATGCTTCCTGCACTGGATGCAACCTTTATTTGGAGCTGTCACGGCTCCGTTTTGCTATTTGCAGAATGGTACTCAGTTGTCAACTGAGTACATTTCTGCAAATAACACTGCTCTTACTCGGACAGGTTTGGGTTTCCTGAATCACAAATCTACCTCATTTGCATGCCTTTCACCTACAATTGAGGTCATTTGCATATCCCAGCCCTGTCAGTGTAAGAGCCATTTTAGGAGCTCCTCTTGCACGCCCTTGCAGGCTGTTCCTGGATCGCTCTTCGGACATGATGGCTGCATGGAGTCTTACTCTACTTTTAGACTCTGTGCAAGCCATCGTGAATCTGGCCCTAAATTTTTCACATTTTACTTTAAGCGATGAAAGTGACTTTTGAGCTGCCAAGTGGTGAGCAAATGATACAAGAAAAATAATAACATAAGAAATGCTGCATTTATAACTGTTATTATTAATTCAGCAATGCATTACAAAGTTTAAGCCTGTATCCCCATTACAGAACTGTTATAGAATCTGTGCTGATAATTAAGTTCTAATCATACTTATTTTTGTTGGAGGGGTTGGTTGGAGGTAGCACTGGGGGGCTAATTTGTGTGCAGTCCATGTCCAGACATGTAGAAATGGTTTGTGTGTATGTTGGATGCACACAGTCACACAGAAGTGAGCTAACAGCCATCCTGTCTGTTTCTTATATATTTATTTTTTTGTTCTGTTTTCTTTTTATCTCATACGGGGAAGTGGTAACCAAAAAGATGGCTGTACCATGTAAGCCACCATATAGTGATACAGAAAATTAGATTATTATCCAGGCTTTACTCCACCATAGAGCTTGTCTGTTATGGAGAAGTAGAGGTGACCAATATGCCTGAGACAGGATATGGCAGTAGGTGGTCAATGACCTTACTGTTGTCAGCGGACATGGGAGAACCTACTCCCAGATAAGACACCAGGCAACTGACATGATAACCTCTACCCACTATAGGGCACTGGAATTGCCTGGGAATAGGTGGCTGCTTGGAGTGGTCCTGTTGCAGAACCACCACTTACTGTAACTGAGGAGTTCCTGTCAACTATCGGAGACCCAAAATAGCTGGGAAGAGGGTTCCACCAGAATTCTTTGCATTGGTGCAGATGTGGATGACAGACCCAGAGTGTCACAAGCAGACCTTCTAGATATGCAATAAGAAAATGTCACTGCTATATCTTTACATGCATATATCTAAGATGTCAGATATATAATATATACAGTGATAACTGTAAGTCAGACTACAGATTACAGATATACAGAAACAATGGAGCTTGCTTTGGGGTTGAGGAGACTGACAAATGTTTCATAAACTTTTTTTTTTTTATGAGCACCTTTTTAATCTGTACTTGTGTAGGGGTCTACTCTCTTTTTCTTGTTTCATTTGCATTGTGATACTTAGCAGGTTTCTTTCTTTTCCATTCCTCTTATACAGGCATTTCTGGATCCCAGGCTGGGGCCACCTGCACATGGTAAGCACTCATTTGTTTATTATTAATACTGTATATAGATTCCAGTCTATATGACAGTAAAGTTTTGGAGCTTTAATATATTTTAAGAAGTTTACTGTACCTTTATTACAAGGAAAATATATGATCAGTTTCATTCTCAGTTTGTTTCTGTTTGTTGTGCTCATTGCTCATTGTCGCAGATGATACTGAGAGTGGTAATGTTAAACTCCTTCCACCTAAAGCTGGAATATTAGTAGCCTCTGACAATGATAGTGGTGATGAACAGGCACAGTCTGGAGGTACAAAGGTCAGTCTGAAAATGAAGTTGTGATTCCCACACCCCCTGCTCATATTTCAGACTTAGTCAGTATACCTATGCATACCCAGGACACAGAGATCTCTGATACAGGACAGGTTGAGGTTGACACGGTCGATCCAGCTATTGTAAATAATTACTTCAGTTACAGAGACAGTTGCCTCTCCCAATAGCCATTGTAAGGGTGTAGTGCAACACAGGTTTGTAGGGGTGCTCAGAAGAGGTCTACTGTCGACTCTCATACTGAAGCTTGTGTGTCATGTAGGGCAGTAGTGGAGGCAGAGGCACTTTCCACCAGGGTCTTGTAAGACACAGTGCAACTACTAAATGTCATACATTTTGATATGAGTGACTCACTGAACAGTGTGGGTAACACCTTTTAAATATATTTTGTCATGAATCACATGAGAAAAAAACCACGATTAAAAAAAAAAATCACATGATTAAAAAGTCACAAGACCATACCTCAGCATTTACTGCTCATAAAAAAACAAGAAAACAGTATTTTCACAGAATCAAAATATACTGTATACATTAAGCACCAGTAATTTCATTTTCATGTTGTAAAAAAACTACCCCACAAATTCCTAACTAGTTTACCTAGCAAGGCTTCTCAATTTTAAAATACATGCTATGGATCATACATCATTCAACTCTGGTCTAACATAAGCTCGATCTACTATCTGCACCTCTTATAAAAGACAGAGCATTTATATTCATAGGTTCATACTAGGCTACCACCCTCGAACTTTTTAAGTGTAGCCATGTATCCCAAACCTCTGACAAGTTCTGGTACCACTGGTAAATGTAAGCAGGGGCTTGGGAAATGAAACATTTACAAGCAGAAGTCTGGGAGATGAACTATATACAAGTTGCCATTGTCCATCAGAGACATAAGTGCCAAACCAGGGATTAATTTCCTGTTCCTCATCCAATTGTCCAAGTTCATTTGAAATGGATTATGGAGGACTCTATTTCCCATTAATGGGGAGCCTGTTCCAGAGATGGGATGGTCTCTGGGGTACATACCTGTCATTCCAGCAGGTCCAATTGCTATCACAGTAAAGGTTTATGCCTTTAGAATGGGTAATTCAGGTGATATTTATTTTGTAGATATGCAGGAGATCCATCAGATTGCAGTCTGATGATAGCTTGTCTGCTTAACATAGACCTCCTCTCAACAATCTGCAAAAACAAAATGGAGGGGTAGGGCTTTGATATGGCATGCATAGGACATGTTACTTACACCGTGTATTATTTTTGTGAGTAACCTCTGTGGACATTCCAATTGTTGGATGTCCCTAGTTAGGTACATACCAAAGGGGGCACTGTACTCAGTGTTAGGTCTGATGAATGCCAAAGGCAGTGAAACAATGACCTCCCTGGACATGGATGTCATACCTTATTTCTAAGCTGCACTGTATAGAAAGATTTTCTTACTGTCATAGTATTATAGACATATTGTGGTGAAAGGTTGCTGTCAATGCTTGACCCCAATGGTTCAACACCTAGGGTGCGTTGTCAATATGATAGTTATCTGAGGTGGCTGACTTCCTAAAATATTCTGTTATGCATTTTTTTGGCATTTCATTTTAGTTAATGTCTCTGGCACCAGTTATTTGTCTATGTCAGCCCTTCTTGGAGAGCATTAATATCAGTGGGGGATTCTAAGACTTCTACTAATTTACAATTTTCTGCAAATTTGTTTAGCAAGAGGCCCTTGACTTTGGCTTTGACATCAGTGAAGAAGATGTCAAAAAGAAGTGGTCCCAGGACAAATCCCTGTGGGACACTGCTAGCGACTGCCCTCTTTGTAGAAGTGGACTTCCCAGTTTTGGGGTTCTGTCTGTGAGTCAGCTGACTATCCACTGGATGATATAATGGTTTATACCTAATCTCTTCAGTTTGTCAACAATGCTCCAGTGGGGTTTTATGTCAAATGTCTTGGCCAGGTCAAGGTAGGCAGTGTGATCTGCTTTGCCTTTGTCCATTGCTTTGATGACCTTCTCAAAGAAGTCCGCTAGGTTGACTAGGCATAACCTGCCCTTGACAAAAGTAAATTGGGTTGGGTCCAGTAAACACAACAGAACCTTCTGCATTTCCTGCTAGATATAACTGACTCCCACAGCCCACAGTAGAATAATTCAACTATTACAATGTTGTCTTTAACAGAAATTTATTTAACCCAAACACTGCTTCCGGGATTGCCTTTCAAAAAATGGTCTTCTTTAATGATCAAAAATAAATCCTTATATACATATTGCAAAGAGTCTGATAAATTGACATGGAAGACTACTTCTTAATATAATGGTGAACTAATTCTAACCAGTGTAGTCAAAGGGCTTCTCCATGCCAGACTGTCTTTTTGAATGAATCCAGTTTTACTATACTGAAATAACTGATTTGAAAATTCTTTGTGCATATGACCAGTGGCATGTGTAAACATTATCTTGTCTAGTGTTTAATTGTTTCATTGGCTTATGTGAAGGATAAATGTTTTAAATGCTGATGTGGTTTGTGGAATACTATAACATTATAGTCTTATGATTTTTAGATGACATTTGTTTAGAGAATAATATTTAAAGTGTTAAAAAAAAGTTTATCCTTGGTGGTGGTGGTGTTGGGGGGAGCTAAATGAAGATAAACTTTGGGTAAAATGTCACCAAAAACTTTGGTTTTATTCTTCTTGAAATCTCAGCTAATAAAGATAAAGTATAATATTTTGATGCAACAGAAAATTGATATGTTTAGCTTTAATTTGATAGCATACTTTATCTGAAGAAAAGTGTTTAACATTAAATGTCTACAATAACACTTAACTTCATTCGGGAAAGAAAATCTGGAAGAAAGTATATTGAGTTAGTTTTATTATGAGAGCTCTGTTCACAAATGTGTGAATCATGAGAAGGGCAGTGATACACTCATAGGCATAGAAAGCTGTAAATATATATTCAAAAGTGGGGACCTTACTGCAAATTCTATATTAAACATGGATACTTTAACAGTCATTTTTGGTTATACATACATACAAACATACATGCATACATACAAATATTTCAAGCACGGGCATTAATGCCCTTCTAGTTTGCAATATACCAAAGCACTTGTTTCCATAATAAATGTCCAGGCTGTTCTTAAAAATATCTAAACTAGTACTTGCTTTAATGTAATTTGGTAGTCTGTTCCATGCATCAGCTACTCTGTCAGAGAACCAATTAGTACACTTCTCATTCCTATAGAATCTTCTACATAGGTTATCTGATGATTCTCTACTACCTTTTGATAACCCCAAACATTCCCAGAGGTAGATATCTTGAAATGCCTATATACTTGAATAAGATCCCCTCTTAAATATCTATAAGAGACACTGTACAAGTTCAGATATTTTAGACTTTCATAACTTAAGTTTTCACTTCAATGATGCCCTTGGTATATTTTAACTGTACTGTTTCCTGTTTATTCATGCTTGTTTTCTTACAGGGTTTCTATATTGTTATTCTATACTCAAGTTTGGGTCAAATGTAACTCACAAATAATGACTTCATTTTTGATTTCCTACACTTTATAAATCTTTTTATACAACCAATAGTTCTGTAACTATCATTAATTAATTGGTTGATATGATTAGAAAAGCTTATAGCTGGCTCTACCCCATATACCCAGGAACTTAAAGGAGTCTACAGTTTCAATCACTGCGTGCTGTATTAAATACTCACCTTTCAATTTATGTCTCCCAAATCTCATATGCTTAGCTTTTGATGTATTTATCAGCATATTATTCTCCTGTGCCCCAAATGGTCAATTTAGTCAAGTCATTTTGCAGACACTCATTATCTGTAACACATGTAATCAGTTTATCCAAATTCAGGTCGTTTGCATATAGACTGTAGAACAAATCATGTGAAAAAGTTAGGTCTGAAAGATACAATCAAAACAAGTAAGGGTCTAGGACAGATCCCTATGTGACACCCTGACTGTAACCAAGGATTTCACCTGTCCAGATGCTGTATGATACTTGCCATGTCCTATTTGTAAGCCATGCAGTTATCCATCTTATCAAGAGTATATCATTACCTAGTTGTTCTAATTTATTGATCAGAGTTTTGTGTATGACCGTGTCAAATGCAGAAGTTAAATCTGTATAAGTTACATCACAGTGCAATTTTTTATTCATAATTGTTATTATATTATTATAGAACATCATGTTACAGGTGGTAATAGATCTATTTTCAACATATGCATGCTGATATATGGTTTCAAGTCCTAACCTATCCAATTCTGACAATAACTTATCCATTATTACCTTCTCAATTATTTTTCCACAACACGAAAGTAGATTTAAGGGTCTACATGACTCTGGTTTGTCCTACTCCCCTTTCCCCTAAAGACAGGTTTAATAAGGACATGTCTACTATCTCCCCATATTTATATGACCTAATGAATAATGAATATAATGGTACCGTACCTTCCTGCTGAAGTGTTCTCAGGTCATTATTACTAATTCTGTCTCCTCCCTGTGCTTTGTTTGGATCCAGTTTGCACAGTTCTTTTTCAGTATAATCTAATTTGATTCCAGTATCTGAGGTTACCTGGATGTCACTAGGACAGCTTATCACTCCTTTTGTGGAGCCAAACTGTTTTGCATAAGATTTTGTAAATATATCTAGAATCTGTTGTGTCTCAGAATAGATTTTAGAATCTGCACACAGTTTATCAATTTGTATGTCTTTACTCCTTCCACATCTTATGTATCTATAAAAAAGTTTCCTATTATGCTCAATATCTTTATATGCATTTTCTTCAGATTTTTCTTGATCTTATCTCACACTATGCTTAGTCAGTTTGTCCAGCTTGTTTATTTCAGTTTTCAAAGTTGTAGTTCGACCTCTCTTCCATTTCTTATATTTTTTTCTCTCTCTTTAATCAGCTATCTTGTTCTTATGGAAATATATATGCCTGATGTTGTATGCCTAGATCCTGATGTTAAACATTTTTTTTTTTTTTTTGCACTAAAGCAATTGTTCTTTAAAAACTTTCTACATTCCATCTGCAGTTTTTCTACTGAACACCTCACTCCAGTTAGTTGCTTCCATATAAACTATAATTAAACTTTTGTCCATTGGTTTAGATTTCAGTTTGGCAGAACTATCTAGCAACAAATTAACCTTTATAGCCCCATGATCATTGCACATCAATGTTGGTAAAACATGACTAGAAATAACAGTAATTTCTTTAGGAAAACAAACAATGTCTAGTATGTTCCATCCCCTGGAAGTTTTTTTTACCATCTGAAGCAATTGTTGTTCCTGAATAAACATTGTGAATAATTTCCTTAATAATGATGTTGAATCAAGATTATTCTAGTCTGTTTCTGGTAAATTTAAGTCCCCAGCTAATATTATTCTTCCCTCCTGTGTTTCATGTAAGAAATGTATGAATTCCTCTAGGTCATCTGCACTTGACTTTGGTGGTCTGCACACTCCAACAATTGTTATATGTTCCAGGGTTGTCTTTACTGTCACAGTTACACAGTCTATAGTATTGGTGTTATCACTGAACATGTAATAATCACAGGTCTCATGGCTATCTTTAATCCCTGTCATAACATCCCCACCTGATTTTTGTAAGAATGTCTATTAGAGTAAAAACATTTATACCCTGAGAGAACTGGTTTCCAGTAATTTTTCTTTAACCATGTTTCACAAAAAATAACATCAATCTTGTGGGAATGTATCAAATTTTCCAATTTAAAAAAAAAAAAAAACATTATCATTAATGTTCCTGGCACTAACAACCATCAGAGATGCATCAAATGTTTCTATCTGCGAACTGTTAAATTTTTGACCTGGCAAAAATCCTGCCTAGTGGTGCTGTGATTGCACCAAACACACTCCTCTATTAAACTTTGCAGCAACACAGCACTTGATATTGCTTTAAGCCCCATGTCCTTTGTAACACAAGAGAAAATGGGCAGGTTTCAGAAAGATGCGCAGACCTTGAATGATTAATATTGTGTCAGGCTCTGGAAGCTGAGCAGGTCCACACCTCTGCAAACCAGTCATAGCTGCTGTGACCATATTGGTACCAGAAACCTTCCAAAGACATACAGGAGACATAGCAAGCATCTATCTCAAACATCAGTTAGTCACATCTTGAAGCAGGTCATGCAGTATCTTCTATCTCACATGTACACATACTTTAGTGTCCAGAGAGCAGTGTAAGAGACTACCTCCATAATTAGTGTTTTCCTCTCAGTTTACCACCTACCAACCATTCTTTTTTGTTGTGTATGGTACACATGCAGCCATAAAAAGCTGGCCACAGATGGCATACTTGAATACATCAATACGGAAACTACCAAGTAAACTAGCAGGTAGCATGCAACCATGCAGGTACCATTATAGATGCGTTAGCTCACAGCCCTCAGGTCAGTCACAATGCCAATGTCTGGCATGGAAGTGGTATAAGCCACAAATCTGAGGCAGAGCTATATCTATGGATGATTGTTAATGTGATGGTGGATACCCAAACCAAAAAAAAAAAGAAAAAAAGAAGCAGTTGTTCTAGGAGTCCCCAATGAATGACACTTGCTAACACTCTTAGGTTTTCCATAAATACTTGCCTAAGAGGCCTATATTGGTGTCCATCAACATGAACAAAATCAGTTGTGTATTCGGACACTTGAAGATACTTATCCACTCCCTGCACAGTTCCATAAGGACATACTCCAACACACTCTTGCACTACCCAACCAAATGTTCATGGTCTATTGTTGTGTCCTATACAAAATGCTGCTGAATAACCTGGAGGCATGCCTTGTGTTAAGAAAATAGGGAAGGTGGTGTTGATGATAACCCCGCCCTAAACTCAAAAGATTGCACATTCAGGATGAAATTGACATGCAGAGCAGATGCAAGATGGCATTATCATGTAGTTCTTTGGATGAAGGTAAAGAAAAACATCTGCAGTGTAATAATAGCACATCAGCAAAGTAGTTATGTAATAGAATACATGCACGTTAATACCTATTACACTGCGTACATATATAAAAGGATGATTGCAGTAGTACCATCTAATACAGAGGAAGAATATGACAAAAAGTAAAAATAGCATTTGATCAGAACAAATGAGTTAACCCCAAGTTAAGGGCACACTTATTGGTCTGCAGCAGAGCATTCAAATTCACCAAGTCAGGATCTCATAATTTACCATGCTTCATAGAAGCTTTGACACTTTCTCCTCTGTGCAAACTAGTAGCAGCTGGTGAAGGCCACTAATCAAGTTTCTTGTCACATCCATGGTGCCCTCATGCCAGCAAGGCATGACCATCTGCACTCAAAAAAACTGCTTGCACAGATGTATATAAGGCCACGTTTCTTAGTTGTTGTGAAGGTTTGTCCATAAATTATATCACTAGCCATGAACATGGTAAAGGTGTAATCCTTGCTGCCTGTCTCTGAGAGATAGTAGCCACATTGGATGCATGGTGGATTCTGCTTCTTTCCATCATGGGGTCTATCCCATAGCACCTGAGAAACCTTGTGCTTTTATTGTGTTTCCAATGCAGGACATTCATGTGTGTCTAGGGTGCAGTGCCATCACCCATCTGAGATCAATCCTCATCCAGATTAGACTCACCACTCTGCATAGCAGTAACCTAAGGTAAGGTTTTCCTTCCCTTCCTGATGCATACATTTTGCCCACAGACCAATCATCCTTCATCAACACGTGGAGATTACAATGGGCTTTGTATAGGACAGCCTTCATCAGACTGTCCAACTACCTTTTCTACATTTCTACCTTTGTCATTGTCACCATGACCATTAACAGCGGGATCAGCAGCAGTGGCTATTGGTGTGGTGTCAGGAGCATGGGTGTATGCAAAGGTCCTTCTTAAGTCCCTGCAAGGGGACCCCCTCCACCCAACAATATATTAACAATGGAAAATGCCAGGGCCAGGTAAGGCACATCCTGTAAATGGTATACATGTTGGCATGTGAAAAGTCACACCACCATACAGATGTATTATCCTTATAAGGAGTCATACTTACTCAGCTGTCCTGAAGTTCCAGCCTTCAAAGGGCTGCCACTCCTGGATGCAGTCAATGGCCTAATCCAAATCCCTGCAAAGAAAAACAGAGGGGAAGGTACATAAAATTAGGGGACAGACAACAAAAGGCAGATAACAGCAGTTTATAGGTTCATAGGTCCATAGCTTAGTACTAGGCTGACTGCCATAGTAAGCCAATTTAAGCCTCATCAGTTGTCCCATGTGACAATCAAAATCTCAGTAAAGCATGTGGCTTGCTAAAAGAACAACAGTTCACCTGTACCACTAGGGTCCCCTTATCATATCACCCCAGTGGATGGTTGTCAGTGATACTTTAGGCACTGAGGCCATAAGCAAATTTTTTGTTGGCTAATAGCATCATATCATAACTAGAGTTCAACTATTGTTAAGGATAGCCTGCAGATGATACACAGTCTTTCTGACCTTGTCCCATATGTCAGTTATTTTAAGGCAGAATTCATATAATATGTGGCTATGAACTTTCACTGAAATGACAATAGCCACAGCCTCTTCCCATAATCTAGACCTCTCCTCATGTTGGTCTCCCATGACCCATTAGAAAGGTGTGTTTGTGATGCATTGCATTCAGCAAGATAGCTGTCTCCTCATTATTGAAATTATCCTTGTGCTTCTTGAAAGACACTGCAATATAAGGCATAAGAATATGCACCGAACACCTCCTCCACATGCACAATAAGATATGCAACATTATAAAATGAATGCACAACACAGGCAACATAACTGTGAAATAATAAAGAAATGGCAGTAAAATGTAACTAATTGTAACAATGCATTAATGTAACAAAGTGTACTATAATCTCACAGTCCAAGCAGTATCCACAATGGGAGATAATTCAGCTTAAATATGTACAAGGATGCTGATGAGGTTTAAATACTGCATAACACACGTGTACACAGCAAATTGCTGTGGAACAAAATATTCATAAAACAGAATGTATGCATATGGCACAACATTATCAAACTATGGCATGACAAGCCATGCAATGGTAATGGTAGCAAATAAGACACCGTGAATGGAAATAGGGAGCAAGCAGGACACCATACATGGTAATAGGGAGCAAGCAGGACACCATACATGGTAATAGGGAGCAAGCAGGACACCATACATGGTAATAGGGAGCAAGCAGGACACCATACATGGTAATAGGGAGCAAGCAGGACACTGTACATAGTAGTAGGGAGTGAGAAGGACACTGTACATTGCAATAAGGAGTGAGAACACCTCACATGGTATTAGGAAGTGAGAAGGACACTGCACATTGTAGTAAGGAGTGAGGAGGACACCATAGATGGTAATAGGGAGGGAGCAGGGCACCATATATGGTAACAGGGAGTGTAGATGACACCATATATGGTAACAGGAGCCCACTTAGTACTCTAGTACTTTATGCAGTAGTTACAGAAAGAAAGGTACCCATCTCTGTTATCTCATGTCAGGAGGATAGAACAACAATGCAAACTTCATGGGTGTGCTAAATGATTGATGTCTGGTACAATCAATTGTTGTCATATGGACTACATGGATGTATGCAGAATTCTTCCACACTGAAACAACAATGACAAAAATAATTTATATTGCATCAGTATGCAGTAAAAGTGAGGTCAGATTCATTGTGAGACTGTTCCTCCCTTTTATGAAATGATACCTGGTCTCCATCCCTTACCTGAGAGATTATCAAGGGCTGACATTTGGGCAGCCATTGGAAGTCGGCTGACCGAAGGGACTGGTATCCCACAAACAGATGAATAGTGCAACTGTCCATTGTCACAAATGAATCAACATACCCCTAATGTTTGCAGATATTAATGTACAAAAAAGTGGTGAATCCAACACAACCTCCAGCAAAGTACAAGTCTTTGGGGATTATATCCATACCTATATCTCTATCTATATAGCTATATATATATATATATATATATTTATATATATATATATATATATATATATATATATATATATATATATATATATATATATATATATATATATATATATATATATATATATATGTATAGACACACACACACACACACACACACACACACACACACACACACACACACACACACACAAACACACATGGACATACACAGCAGGTTGCCAATAAACCTAACCCCATAACTAGTCCATTGTTTTGTCTTCTTACAAATGTTGCCCAAAAATATATTAACAATGAGGACTTCCAGGAGGGACAGGGGTATGTCCTTCAGTAGTACAGTGGGTACATTCAAAAATAGTAACTGTAGTGGTAAGATATATCATTGCTATGTTTGGCCACCACAGTGCTGTGTGGCCACTGGTGTCTTGTGCGACATTAGGGCACTTTGCCATTGTACATCTCTGGCACTGTGCTGTTCTGTGAGGGCATCAACAGCATGACAAGGCTAGCCATGCAATAATCCTAATATTCCAATGTACCCGTACATGTCTTGCCCATATATAGCATATACCAGTGTTATGACATTTCCTTCAACACCAGCCCCTACCTGTACTCTGGCAGTGTTGGTAGTGCTGTTTGTGTCCATGTGTGGCATCTTGTTTTAAGTTTTTGTGCCTGCCTGTGTTGTGCAAAAATAGGTTTCATTATCTAATATTAATTCAGAGTAGTGACCATGACGGTATGCTACTTATCTAATGACCACAGCTTATCCTTTTCAGACCAAGTTGTTGATACTCCAATGTAGTTGACCAATATTATGAAGGCTGTCAGTGAAAGTGTGTGCTAGAGTCTATATCCAGTCTTACAGCAGTTAGGCTAGTTAAGGAGATTCTTCTTGGTCATACATTTGGGATGCAGAATGTATAACAGCCGATTGTAATTATGCAGTAAGAAATCTGGCATCTATTTAATTTTTGGGGCATACTAATGCACTCTTTGCTGGCCCCATTATACCTTGACCCATGGCAGCCACTTACTCTGGCTGGTAGTGCCACTGAGACTACTGACACATTATCACCCTTCTCTCCAAGGTGGCATGTTCCAGTATTTGGTTGTTTCTCCCCAGGAATATAGCCCAAAGGGAGCTCCTCCTGTATCTTCACTGCAGGAAACTGTACTTCTTGGTCAGGTGTCACTACCTGGTACTCTGCATGCAAAACAGCCACAGCAACAATAGGAGGCTGTCTATTCCTGGGATGCAATTCACAGGCAAGACCATTTTTGTCAATACTTGTATGTATATAGTTCATGTCTGTATATAGTCATGTTTCTGGTATTTGCAGTGTTGTTCACCACTTATTTTCTTCACTGCTAAATAGCTGTATTCTGTTATTACATGCATGTTTTTTTCTTGTGCTTTAAACATCAAGTATTATAAGTATTATAGTATGTGCTTGGCTGTCCCTCTGGTATGATACAGTCTGGGCTTGTTCTCTTTGCTGTCTCCTTCTGGTTTGCAGGGGGCAAGTTTTTAGTTTAGGGTATGGGACTCTTACAGTAGTTATCTATCAGGTAATCATAGAACTAGTCTGACACATTGCAATCCTTTTCAAGTGCTACATGTCCTGTGTTGGGCCAGCTCCTTTCCATGTGATATGTTTTACATGTTTATGTCATGTCTGAGTTGCAACAGTTCCACTGAGTCTGCACCGTGAGACATTCATAAACATTGCCCATGCTGTTATACTGTGTTTATAAATACTTTGTTCAGTCTCATAATGCAGGCTCACAAAGCATGTAATTCACATCTTATAGCCACAGTCACATAATCCTAGGGTGAAATGGCATAGGCATAGTCTAATTTTTCTGAATCATAAGCATATCGTCCATTAGTTGAACACCAGTGTTCTACAAGTCTTTAACAACATCTTGCTCAAATTTTTGTGCATGGACCTATGGAATTCATAACTATTGGTTAACTCCTCATAGCATTACTTCAGACTTTAAAAATATTTAAGCATGAATGAAGGGAGGATAGAGTTATAGGCCTTATTAGCATACATTCCCAAGGATTGAAAATGAATCCTTTAACAGGAGGTAAGAAGAGGAAAGAGATGTGGCAAAAGGAGACTAACTGTTTACACAATTTACACAATGTTGGCTGCACTGAGAAAGACCACATTATCAGCCAATTTTCATTTCTCTCACTTGACCTCAAATGCTATGACTGCAGTAGTTAACACTGTCAGCCCATGCATGTCATTGTCACAGACAACTATCCTTTGTTTACTATCCCAGTCACATGCTCACATTCAAATGCGTGCGCGCGCACACACACACACACACACACACACACACACACACACACACACACACACACACACACACACACACACACACTGACATACATCTTACATGCTCAGAGTTGATGGAATATCCCTGATGTCTAGTCTTATGTTTTTATCCTTGCATTTGTAAATCGTGCAGCCTTACAATCAGTCAATAATGCCAGACATTAAAGTTTCAATCGTCTTAATGCCCATAATGTACATCCTGATGCTAAACATGCTGCTCTATTACTATTTAAGTGAGTCCATGCAATAATTTAAATATTCTCACTGGTGTAATCTAATGTTCCTCCTGTCTCTGTACTGAAGCCTCCCCCACACAGACACACACCTGTCCATCTCAACTGTCTGTCCCTGACTGTACATGGTGCTGCTGGTGCCCATTCTCATAACTCATGAACTACTGCAGTCATTGGATAATGCAGTAGATTAGAGTTTCATACTTATTACTTTCTAAAAAAAAACCTTGCTATGCTAAAATGATCAGTTAGTGCATTGGGCTAATGCTGATGCTACTTTCCAGAGAGAGAGTGCTACATTTACCCCCCCCCCATTGCCCCCCATTGTTTTACATTTCTTTTTTCTCTTTAATTTTTCAGGCAATATGTTACAATATCCCTGGTGTGGTGGGGTTGCAAAGGAGTAGCATTCCCTATGTGAGATTCAAGAACACAAGGAGTGATTCAATCATTTTACTGCCTTTAGGGAGGGCACACTATATATAGTGCCCCTGGGGTCTAGTAATCCCTCACCTTAGTATTTATCTAGTGCCATAGGCATTACATTGGCTGTTAGCTGATATTGTAATTTGTAATTTATTGATAAATTACATAAAGTTAAATGTTGCTCGTCCCTCTCTAGTATAGATGATGATCAGGCAGGGTAGTTTGTTTATATGCTTTATTACAACGAAACACATGAAGATGGATAGCAGCATTACAAAATAAAAACAAACTGTTTAACGGACAGACTACACAGACATACATGTTTCCAGTTCCGCCTAAATTCTACTCCTTGTGATTGCACAAGCACGGTCTCGGCTCTAGACAGTCTTCACTGCTGCGATCCAATCATAGCGATCCAATCATAACCTTTCCACGTTTGCATTCTCATTATCTCTGCTTCATGTAATGCATTGAGCGGTTTGCTGCATTTATCATAATAAGACTTCTGGGATAGGCGTTTCATTAACAGATGACCTTTCACTGATCTGTTATTCTTAGCACTTGGAACCAATAAACAACTGATGACTGCTAATGTGGCTCTGGTTTGTCCCGACAGAAGTCTCTGGGCAGGTGAACCAAGATGCTTATCACGAGAAATATTTCTGAGATGCAAGAAATTCAGTCAAACATCACTATTATCTTATTTTGACTTCTCTATTAACTGTTTCGCATTTTGAACTGCACGTTCTGCCAAACCATTTGTCTGCGGTCACTCAGGACTACTTGTAATATGGATAAAGTCCCACTCTTTGGCGAATCTTTTGAATTGCTGACTAGGAAACTGTGTGCCATTGTCAGAAATAACTTTGTGCAGACTACCATGGACTGCAAAATGATGCTTCATCATAGTAATGACAGTACTGCACAATAAATTAGGAAGTAGGACAATCTCGAACCAATCAGAATAAGAGTCTACTAACACCATTAATGTTCACCATTCCTTTTGAAAATGTCTGTGTCTACTGTTGACCAAGATAGTTCAAGATTCTGGTTTAGCTGAAGTGGTTCCTTCTGTTGATGTGGCTTTGTACTATTACATACAGAACAAGATGAAAGTACTCTGTCAATGTCTTGTGACATAGGAGGCCAAAACACAAGTCTTCTTGCCCTCCTTTTAGTAGAATCAGTTCCTGGGTGGCCACAATGCAAGACAGTAATATACTCTGGTTGCAGGGACTTTGGAACAATGACTTTTGGACCTTTCATGACAATACCATTATCAGAGAAAAATCTCATCTCTGTAAGGAAAATAAGGCTGTGCTTCTTGAAGTAAACTAGATTGCTTTGATGGCCATCCTCGATTGATAAAGTGGTTGAGCTTCTGTAGGCTGTGGGATTTCTAAGCTCATCAAGATGTGTAGAAGAAACATTTGTCACTCCCATTCTCAGTCTCATGCTGTCAGTGGTATTTCTGGGTGATCTGGATACTGTATCACCAAGATAAAGAAGTTTGTCTTTCATGTAGACACAATTGAAATTGTACTTTTGCAATCTCAACTTCATACTTTGCAATCTGGCTGGAGCTGTATGCATAGGCTTTCTCAAAATAGTGACTAGAGGTTGATTGTCTGTTTTGATCTTGTTAAGTCTACCATAAATATAATCATGGAACTTCAAACATGCAAACACAATTGCCAAAAATTCTTTCTCTATCTGAGCATACTGCATTTCAGTTTGGGTTAGAGTTCTGAATGCATAGGCAATAGCCTGACCCTCTTGAAGAATGACTGCACCAAGACCAAATTTTGAAGCATCACAGGAAAGAGTAAGTAGCGTTGTTGCCTCACAGTAAGACACTGTCTGGTTCGATTCTCAGCTAGAGCATCTTCTGCATGGAGACATGCATGAATGGGCGTACCTTCGTTGAAGGTTGTGCATCAGGGCTGGTAACTAGGCACGTAAAAATCAACTACCAATCATTAGCGGACCGGAGTTCCGCTGTGGCGACCCCTAACCGGGAAAAGCCGAAAGACACAAACAAACAGGAAAGAGTAACTGGTTTGTGAATATCATAGTATCTGAGAGTTGGTGGACTAGCAATTATTTGTCTCAGGACATCAAATGCTCTTTGGTGGTGTTCTAACCATGGCCCATACAGCAGCATTTCTCACAATGAGCTACATTCATAAAGCTTATTACATATCAGCTCTCTAAGCAGTGCTGCTAGTTGGCTTATGTTTGGAATGAACTTGTCTAGATAGATAACCATACCAACAAAACGTTGAAGGGCTTGAACATTGTCTGGAGCTGGCATAGCTGTTTGCTTGGAAGGGTCTGGTCTTAAGCCTGAAATGGTAAACAAATGACTAACATAAGTAATTTTTCATAGCCTCAACTTTCACTTCTGAGGATTCGATTTACGATTCACTTGATGTGCTGTTTCCAGAAATTTCTTAAGGTTTCTGTCATACTCAGCTTCACCATTACCTCCTGCTAGAATATCATCTACTATAATAGCATAGGGGTACCTAGAAAAAAAAATGCTCCATTGCATGTTAAAAGACTTCACTGGCAGAATTTATCCCAAATGGCTTTCTCAAAAATCTGTACCTGCCAAAAGGACTAATGAATGTAGTAAGCAACCAGGATTGCTTGTCAAGTAAAATTTGCCAAAATGAACTCTTTGCATCTAAGACAAACAAACAGCGACATTTGGCATCATAGCTTTAACTTCTTCAACGCTACACATTGGATAATGAGGTCTTTTCAGTGCTTTTTTCAAATCTCATGGATCAATACATATTCTGATATCATCTGAGGTTTTCTTATGAGCTACCACCATGGAGGATACCCATTCAGTAGGTTCATTAGCTGGACAAATACCTTGTTGCACCATTTTATCTAGCTCGGCTTTGACTCTCCTCTGCATAACTACTGGAACTTTCCAGGCTGGACTGACAACTGTTCTGACATTTGGCTCTAACTTCATGGAGAACACAACTGGAAGTTTGTTTGTCTTCAAAAAGATCAGCATAGGTAGAGAAAATATACTGGGTGAAATTAGAGCAGTGATCTTTCAAACTAACATGATGACTTCCTTATTAAATGAAAGCAGACCCATTTTCAAACTGTCTCTGAGTCCTAATAATGGCTGTATGTGCCTTTTGACCACATAAAATAATAAGTTGTAGCTTCTCCCAGCAGAGTAACATGAAAATGCTATTGAGATCTTGGTTTGAATCTCTTTACCACCATAAGCAGCAAGCTTTGCACACTTTGCCAAATCAAGCTTTTCACCAGCACATACTCTAGCAAATGTTCCTGCAGATATAACATTGCACTTTGAACCTGTATCACCCTTGAGCTCTATGGAAGACCCATTAATCTGAACAGTATAAAATACTTCATTCTTTGCCCATATATCTACTGCATTGACTGTTTCATGAAGCACTGACACACCATCAACATAGAAAGTAGGGTCACGGCTTTCTAAGTGATCAACTTGTTTCTTGTTATGTTCCCTTTTAATAAAAGAATGTGCCCCTTTTGATTCCACTTATTGCATTTGTGACATTGCTGACCATAAATGAAACATTTTTCCCTTTTAGGGTCGTGACTTCCTCCACAATTAGGACAGTTGGCTATAAAACTGAGTAGGGGTCCATTCTTTGAGTTTGCTGACTCACTCATGCTTCACTGAGACTGTGCATGCTCTGAAATTTGCTAGAATGCTGCAGGGTTTCCCAGTGACTGTTGCAGGGCTTACAGTTGCTGTCATGTGCTTGGACCTGTTTCTTTTAACCATGTGCAGCATACTATCAACATTGGCCTTAGAAGTTACTGAAAGCATGCATCTCTCATTTGTAGGCATATTTGTGTGTTTTTCTGTAAGTTCATATATCTGACAAATCTCAATGGCCTTATTCAAAGTTAAATCACTGTCACAAAGCAGAATCTTTCTCACAGCATCATCTTTAATACCACACATAAGTCTGTCTTTTATCAACTCATCCCTTAAATCACCAAATCTGCATGTTTTAGCTTTGTTTCTCAAATCAGTTATATATGCTGCAAAAGTTTCACCAGGCTTTTGATCCCTTGTATAAAATATGTGCCTTTCCATTGTAACATTAATTTGGGGGTTACATATGTCTCTAAATTTACATTTTTAGCACTTGGGTTCCTCCCTTGACTCAGCCGGTACAACTATATGATGGTTTTCCCCCTGTCCTGCAAAGACAGCAGGTGCATACACAAATGAACACTCCCTTTCTATGGTTTCTGAACCAACTAAATTAAACAAAATAAATGCCTTGGTAAAGTCAACTTTATTAGAAAATATATCCTGTATAAAAATATCATATTCTTGCCCAAACACTCTAGTTCTCTGCAATATTATTGTCAAACACAAGTTAACCAGGTTTTCAAAATCTGTCTGCCATGCCAACGAATTATGCCCAAACACACTGAAAAATATGGCCCTTGTAATTATTTACGAACATGCAGCTGTATGTGTCTGTAATAACACTCAAATGCAGAAGAAACTCTGAAATACTGTACTTTGTGAAATATGCTTTGAAATGGATGTACTTTGTGAAATAGCTGTACTATAATACTGCACAAACACGCTAACACTTCTTAAACTTCCGACAACACGAATAGCTTTGATTAATGCAAGAAACTAGTGCTTAATGAATAAATGTGGTAGTTTCCCTTATTTTATTAATTTTCATGTGATTTGGACTTTATTTCAAACATTTTTCATAGTTATTTTGAATATTTCTGTTAACGCATCATAACTTTGAATATTTCTGTCACTTAGAAATTCATTTAGAGTGTTCTGAATGCCTCATTTCATATTTTCTGAATAAGAAATAGTTTGAGCAAGTTTTAATACCTGAATTTTGTTTCTGTCCTATTTTGTGAGTTAAACATTCAGTAGGGATGATTCACTCCTCTATATTCCTCCAATCTTAACTTAATGCCTTTTGGTCTTCAAACTGAGGAATCTGGATCCCATTCTGGCACCATGTCACTTATCCGTCTCTAGTATAGATGAAGAACATATGGGGTAGTTTGTTTATATGCTTTATTACTTAGAAACACATCAGGATGGATAGCAGCACTACAAAATATAAAGAAACTGATTAACAGACTACAGAGACATACATGTTTACATATCAACAGGTAACTAAAAATGGCAGTGAGGCTCGCACATGCTCAGTATTTATACAATGGTGAAAGAACCTACAAAGCTTCTTAAAGCTGTACACACATAGTGATCTACATTAAGAATTATAAATTTCCGTATAAATATTTTCTGGCCTGATAGTTTCTACTATAAAAAATATTTTTTTTCCTATCTAAGGATATGAATGATGCTACATATTTCTGAAGTATGATTAATCCAATATTCTCTGCTTCACTAATGCCAGGCATAAATATTCATACCTGGCAAAATAAAAAACCCTTTAACTCACTACAGCCAGGTGACACCTGCAGGTGTTCTGCAGTTTCATTAGTGATGCCTCTAGGTGTCAAATATTTCTTGTACATATTTACATTAATAATTCCAAACCTATGCTATATGCAAAGTAGTAAAAGATTTCATTTTAAAGCTTGTTGTCTTTCGACTTTTCCCCGTTAGGGGTTGCCACAGCGGAACTCTGGTCCGCTAATGATTGGCAGTAGATTTTTCATGGTGCCGAGTTGCCAGCTCGATGCCCAACCTTCAACGAAGGCACGCCCATTCACGCATGTCTTTTGGAACGCCAGTTGATCTGCAGGGAGGGCATGCAGACTCATTTTAAAGCTTACACAATGGCAAATATAACTGTATTGATATTTGACCTCTGTCTAGTGAATTTAAAATAGATTAATTGAGGTTTATATAATCTTTATCTGTATTGTAATAAATGTCATGAGTTTTCTAAATACCTAGGCAACCAAGTAGCTCAGAAGATTTGCTTAGCATCATACGAAAGCTCTCAGCTGGGTAAACAAAATGCTGCCATCAGCGTGTGAGTAACTTAAGTGGTTCCTGAGATACTGTAAGTTGTTTACAAAATATTACACATTTAATAGTTCCAGTAGTTACTGCGACTTATAAAATCCAGTTTAAGACCTACAACTTAATGAATGCCACCAATATAAAAACAGTTTGTGTTGATGAATTTGCTATTTGCACATCCTTATTAACACCTGCAGTTCTAAAGATAAGAACATTTGTTTGAAATGTGAGGACATAATTTAATTATATCAATAAGTGTAAGATCCGCCTATTGAAAGTTACAGTGCAAACTTCCTGAGCTCCCTTGGAGGGAATAAGTTATGGAGTAGGTTACACATAGATTTAACCATCCAATAAAAAAAAAATATATTAAATTGGGAATTATGAAGGGTCACAAAAATGGTGTCCTATTCAACCTAAAAATAATCTAGTCAATTTTCTCATTAAATCTAGCAGCAGCATTTCACTAAGGAAAATCAAACATACCAATATCATGCCACTCGACATATTTCAGATCAGAAAACTAAGCCGTGTTATTGCAAGGAGTAAGAGGATTTATAAAATTAGGTACACCACATTTACATTCTGCTTTAATACGCTGTGCCTTCATTATGTAACTGAACTAGGATATTTGCAGTTCACGCCCACATAATTGCACAAATTAATCTAGCACTCATAATTAATTAAAGTAAGTGCTGATAAAATGCTGAATAAAATGGTCTTATAATTTTAAAGTGCATCTTACTGGTATCTCATTGGTTCAAAAGGTATATACAAACAAAATAATTTAGTTATACATAGCTACAGAGCCAAAGCCTTACACTGTAAACATATTCCGCCTTTCCTCCCTTTTGTATTGCTCATTGACCTACGTGCATAAAAACAGGCAGACTGATGATGGCTGATTGATGATTCTGATAGTAGGTTGAGTAACATGCTGAAAAATATTGAAAATAGTGAGGATATTTTTTTTCTGCTATACACGTGTTATATATGTTTGAATGTTTGAAGTCAAAGACAATAATTTTGTGTGTGTGTGTGTGTGTGTGTGTGTGTGTGTGTGTGTGTGTGTGTGTGTGTGTGTGTGTGTGTGTGTGTGTGTGAATGGCTTCAGAGGAATTGTGAATTGTGCCAAATATGGTGTTGTAAGGGCAAGAAATCTATGAGACAGGTTCATAGGTTAATAGGTGTTTACTAGGCTAATGACCACAAGGGCCTTTTTAAGCCTAGCCATGCATCCCAAATCTCTTACAAGTTCTGATACCCTTGATAAGTGTAAACATGGGCCTAGGAGATGAACCATTTACAGGTTACATGTGTTGATTAGAGACACAGGTGCCAAAGCAGGGATGGATTTCCAGTTTCCCATTCAATTGTCTAAGTTGCACTTGAATTGGGTTAGGGAGGAACTCTGTTCACATGGATGGGGAGCCTGTTCCATAGACGGTTATTTATATCACAGGTGAGGTTAAAGTCTTTAGAACAGGTAATTTTTGTGCTGTTTGTTTTATGGATATACAGGGGGTCCATCAGAGTGGGGTCTGACAATGTCCTGAATGCAAGGCCTGTAGGAGACAGAATACAGGGATAGGGCCTTGACACAGTCTGCATAGGTTAAATTATTTACACCCTGTATTCAGGGAGCAAATATTGCCCTGGGTAGGAAATAAACAGACACAATCAAGAAACATTGGAATTACTAGTGCAATTACCTAGTTGTATGTTTTGCAATGTAGTACATGCATTTTATACACTGCAGCATTTCAGGCCTGTGGTCACACTGCCCATTTCAGTCTACATACATTTATTTATTTTTTATTTTGAATTTGTTAACTGGTGTAGAGCATTGATCCTAATGGACATATTTCAGTCTCAGTCTAGAAAGGAATAAATGAATACCTGAAATTAGCAGCTGATGCCCTGGCATATCTGGTCTTTATTTTAATAAACAGATCCTTATGTCCCTTCACTTTGGAAAATATCCCATATAATACCCCTCCATAAAGGTGGCTCCTCCAGTGAACTCTCTGACTACCGCCCCATAGCCATCCTTTCTCCACTTTCCAATATACTTGAGAAATGCATTCGCTCTCAAGTACTAACTATTTACAAACTAATAACCTTCTTTCCAGCACCCAACATGGTTTCAGGCCATTGCATAGTACTACCACAGCCTTAGTCTCTTTCACTAACACTATCCTTCATCACAAAAGCAACAACCTGTTCTCTGCTGCCACATTCCTGGACCTGTCCAAGGCTTTTGATATGGTCTCAAACAAACAACTACTCTCTTTTCTCACTAACCTCTCTTTTTCACAATCAGTTACGAACTGGTTTTTATAGCTATCTAGATGACTGCCAACAACCCATTGTGTGGCACAATGACCTATCACCTCGACGTCCTGTCATACTTGGTATCTCCCAGGGCTCTATCCTTGGACCACTGCTTTTCTCACTCTTCACCAATAATCTATTCACAGCCACCAAGCAGGCCACTCTCATACAGTATGCAAGTGACTCATCCCGCATCTGCTCAGCCCCAACTTTACAAGAACTTCATAAAATAACACATGACGCCTTTTCTTTTGTTGAAAACTGGCTATCCAATGCCCAGCTAATACTCAACCCTAACAAGACTAATCTTCTCATCTTCCAGCCCACTAAACCCAACCTAACTCACCCCTACTTCAATATTCTGGCCAGCGACAACACCATCATCTCCCCTAAAGAACACAACAAACTACTTGGCATTGAGATCGACAGCCATCTCAAATTCAATACTCACATTTCTCTAACCATAAAAAAAAGTTCACAAAAAACTAGGTTCATTGTATAGGAATAAGCAATTTCCTCACCAAAGTAGCCAGAATCTCAGTAGCCAACTCCCACCTCATTTCAGTCTTAATCTATGCCTCTCTTATACTTACCAATCTTAGATAAACTGACCTAAACAAGCTACAGGTCTGCTACAACAAAATAGCCAAATTTGCCACTGGGCCATCCTACTGCAGCTGTCACTGTAACTCTCTTAGAGAACTCGATTGGCTCGAGCTCCCACAACTTTTCAAGTTCAATCAACTCTCCCTCACCCACAGATTAGTAAACCAACCTCAAAATATCCCCTCCCTTCAAAACCTTTTCCAGCCCTACTATACTACTAGACCACTATGTTCCAGCAACAAAAACCTACTACAAGTTACCAAAGCCAAGAGCTCAGTCAGAGAAACTCTTTTCTCCTGCATAATATCCAAATTAGGGAACACACTCCCTCCCCTTATTACCACCTTACCTTCATCCCATCATTTCAAATCTTAACTAAAAGCCCAGTTAAAAAGCACTGGTTATGTCTTTGTACCAATCCAGACTAAGACTCACTTCTCCTCTCCTCATCACCTCTCTTCCCCTCCCCTCCCTTACCCACCCTGCCTCACAAAATCAGACCATTATATCTCCCCCTTCATCTCCCCTTATTTTTCCTCAAACTCCTCCTGCTTACATCACCATATGATGCATGTCAGCTATATATCTGTTAGTGTAGTTAGCTACAACTGTCAAATTAAACAGTTTTGAAGGTGTAATTGTTTATTCTTAACTTTTATCTAAACTTACTTCAATGTATTTTAATACTGAGCATTCTATGTCACCTTATGTTTACAATGTCACTTCTAAATGTATTATTACTTTTTCCTGTGCATTGCTGCTTTTTTGTACCTAATTGGTTCTTTATACATCCTCGCTGTTCATGTTTACTACAGATTTTACTAGCTTTTCATTTGTTACTTGTTTTGCTTGTGTGGATCTTTTCTCCCCAGGCCTCTGCTGAAAATGGACCTGTGTGCAGTCAGAATTTTTGGGTAAATAAATTTGAATAAATAAATAAATATGGAGTACTTTAGCAAAGTTGATATAAACCACACAATGTTAATAAAAAGTTAACTTATAATATGTTCATAGGTAGGTACTAGGCTATCTGCCCAAGTGCCTAAGTAAGCCTAGCTAACAAGTTTCCCTGGCTTACGCCACCCAAGAAAGTTAATTTCCTGTGCCCTTGTTAAGCAGAGCCACAGAAGTAATCCCTGGGGTGTATTTCCTATTTCCCATCCACTCATCAAGATTTTTCTTGAAGAGTGCTAGTGAGGAACTTTGCTTGACATAGATGGGTAGCTTGTTCCATAGTATAGGAAGTCTCTGGGACAGGAATCTATCCCTCCAGCATGTTCTGTTTATTGTGGTGACAAGGTTTAGGTCCCTAGAATGTGTAGTTCAGAGGGATTGGGCTTTCTTTAGGTGTAGCATGTCCAACAGCTCTGGGTTTAACATAGCTTTATATGTTAGGCAGAGATATACTCGGAGTAGGTGATATGCCACAGAGTAAAGCTAGAGTTTTTTGAGATGGTCAGTGTAGGGCATCTGATTGAGGCCAGTAATCCACTTTGTGAGGTATTTCTGTGGCCTTTCCAGCTGCTGCAGATGTCTTTTGAGGTACATTCCAAAAGGGGCATTGTACTCTATAATGGGTCAAATGAGTATCAAGTAGAGGTGAACAATGACCTCTTTTTTCCTGGATGAGAACCCTTCTGTGATTAGGTGTGCCACATAGAAATATTTCCTGACTACTGTGGTGATGTGATTACCAAAGGAGAGACTACTGTCTACCTGGGTCCCAAGGTTTCTTATCACACATTCGGCATTAAGTAGACTGCCATTTATGTAGTAATTCATGGGTACAGAGTTTTTACCAAAGGGGATGACAATGCACTTTTTGGCACTGAGCTTGAGGCCATGCCTCTGATACCAGGCATCTGTCTCAGTGAGGCATTTGGGGACTTGACTATGGCTCCAGGTTTGCAGTCATCAGCGAACTTCATTAGCCAGAGGCCTTCTGTGTTAGCCTGCACTTCTGAGAAGTAGATACCAAACAGGAGAGGTTCCAGGACTGAACCTTGTGGTACTCCACTTGTCACTGGTTTGAAGTCAGATTTGGAATCTGCAACTTTTACAGTGTGGGTTCTGTCAGAGAGTCAGTTGGCAACCCATCTTGTGACGTAGGGATTTATACCTAGTTTAGTGAGTTTAGCTATAATTACAGAATGGGGGATTGTGTCAAAAGCCTTGGCGAGGTCAAGATAGGCTGTGTGAACCACCTTACCCTCATCTACGGCTTTGGTGACTGCCTCAAAGATGTTGATCAGGTTCAGAAGGTATGATCTGCCATTCACAAACCCAAATTGGGTGGGGTCCAGAGTTTGGAGGTTACCAATGTCTTTTTTTATTAGTTCCATGATGATATGTTCCATGGCCTTGCAGACCAGGTTTGTCAGGCTAATAGGGTGATAGTTCCCAGGACCAGTGCTGGCTCCCCCTTTGTGGAGTGGGATAACTGTTGCTGTGCACCATTCATAAGGAATATATTACCATATAAGGACTAGTCACCTGGCACTTTGGCTCTAGGTGTTTATCACTGTTGAAGTTAAACCTGACCCCATGTGTAAAAATGGAAGAAAGGGGTTGTTGGTGGATGGATAGATTATCATAAGGAATACGCATTTACAAATAAGCTAATCTTTTAATTAATGCTAGACTTTATAAGCACAACAAGAATTTACAGTGTTTTTTTTTTGCTAGTCACCATGAAAAGCAGACGCCAGCAGCTCATATCCTTTCTCTTTGGTTACCCACTATCCTCATACTGTTTCTGTGTATATTCTCCTGTTCTGCACTTTACCCTTCCCTGAATTCATTTTTAGCCTCACTCATAATTGCCTTTCCTAGTGCACCTGCCCTATTTTATTGTCTTCAGACTCTTACATATTAATGATTTTTTTGTTTTGCCCTGATTTTAGCTGTTAGTAATACCTCTCTCTTCCCCTCCAAAGCCCTTCTCTATTGTAGCTTATTTTAACCATACAGCACTGGGTTTGCTTCAAGTAAATCTACTTGTGTAGCTTGAGGCCAGTGTCCTTTTGTAAGCTTACTTCTGCTCATATTTTATTTCTTTTTATTTTATTTCTGGTGACTATACCTTTTAGAAACTTTATATCCTTGTCTCTCAAGCTAGTTTTTCACTATCTTTTTCTGATTGTTCCTATGACTTCATCTTGACTGGGGTGCTAGCCCCGCTCCATTCGCCCTCACTATGCTCGGGCTCACTTTGCTCCCCTACCCTACCCTACACCCATTCTCACCCACCCCCATTACAATTACCTTTATACCTACCTATCCCTCCCCTTCCTGTCCCACTAGCCACTACAATTCCACTTCCTGCCTATTGCCACAACCACCTTACTAATCTGTCAATCTTGTCAACACCACTTCCTCTATACCACTGTCTCTATACCTACTCTATCTGACCATATTTTATTCCAACATGTATTATTTTCTAATATCTTCTACACTACTCCTTATTCTCTTTATCTCCACCTCTTACCACTCCAATCTCTCTGACCCACTCCTATGTTCACCAACTTCTGACTCATACAACATATATCCAACTACTTCATCTTATTACTATCTCCCCTAATCTCTTTACTACCTCTACCTCAAGTCTATATAAATTATCCATAATACAGTTTTTTAAACCTTCCAACAAAGCTAAGTCAAAACTATACAAACTCCATCTAGCATCTACTACACACTCTCTCCTCACTAAAAACCTACTTTGTTCTGGAGATATACATCCCAACCCTGGCCCCTCTTCTCTCCCCAATACTACCTCTACACTGCCCCCGTCTTACTCCTCTAACAGTCACCAACCTCAGTCACAACAATCATCTCCATCCAAATACTTAACTATTTACTCATTGAATATTCAGAGTCTAGCAAATAAAGTCACTGAGCTGCACTCGTGGATAGCTCTCAATACCCCTCACATCCTCTCCCTATCTGAAACCTGGCTCAAGCCACAAATCTCAAATAGTGAAATACTCCCACCAGGTTATAATATCTTCCGATCTGATAGACCTGTAAAAAAAGGTGGTGGTGTGGCCATCCTCTACTCAAACATTCTTAACCTCTCACCATACCCTTCCCCAATTCCTAACTTCCTCCCAGCTGAAATCATCATCCTTAACTGCCATCTGAATCCCCACAAAAAATCTTGCAATTGACTCTATCTACCTTCCTCCTGGTAACAATCTGCCCATTCTTGAAAACATCCTATCCTGGTTTTCCCACAACATACCATATGAGACTCTTATCCTTGGTGATGTCAACATTGATTGGTCCAAACTCACAACTGACTCCCCCCAACTCAGTATCCAACTACACGGCTTCCACCAACTTATAACATCTCTGAATCGCTTCCATAAAAATTCCACTTCCAGCTCCAGCATAGACTGGATCCTTGCCAATTCCCCCCACCAATACCACAATCCCACCACCTTACCTGACTCCCTCAGTGATCATCTCCCTACCACCATCTTAAGACACTACTCCCATATTCCTAAACCCCACCTCATCAAAGACTGTTGAAAACTATCGACTTTCAATTCATCCCAATTTAACTCCATTCTCCACAACATAAATTGGTCCATCCTAAAACACCTCCCCCTAAACAATGCTGTAAGCACTTTCAATAGCATCTTCATGAATACTCCAGACTCCTTAGCTCCCTCTAGGAAGATCAGAGTAAAATCAAACCATGCTCCCTGGCTCTCCAAAGAGACTAGGCCCCTTATGAAACAAAGAGATCATGCTTGGAAAACCTGGAATGAAACTAAACAACCACCTTTTCTTCAAAAATACAGACAACTGAGGAACCTTGTAAAAAAACATACAACTAATGACAAAAAGTTATACTATAGCTCTGCTCAGCTTAACAACAAATCCAATCCTCGAAACTTTTGGTCAACTCTCAACAACATCCTCTATCCTGGAAAGCCCTCTAATCCCTCCCCATACCCTAACTCTTCCTCTCAGGAAACAGCTACCCTCCTGAATAAACACTTTATCTCTTCCATCCAAAATCTGGTAATCTCTAAGCCAAACTCTACTTCGACACCCACCTCTCCAAGTCCCACTAACACAACTTTGTTTTCTTTTGAGCCAGTTCCCATTACTTGCATCAAATCTCTACTACTCAAGCTAAAACCTTGCTCTCCTTCCACTGACAATCTATCGCCTACATTCCTCAAACTTGCTGCTGACTCAATTGCCTATCCTGTATCTATACTAATTAATCGATCTATTCTGGAATCAAATGTCCCCACCCTTTGGAAGTCTTTCTTCACTATCCCTCTTCATAAAGGTGGAAACTCCACTGACCCCTCAAACTACCGACCCATTGCCATTCTGTCCCCCCTCTCCAAGATATTAGAAAAATGTATTCACTCACAGCTTCTCAATCACCTCCTCACACACCACTTACTTACCCCTACCCAACATGGATTTCGTCCTCACCACAGCACCACCACTGCCCTCCTCTCCTTCACTCATATCATTGCAGAGGCCCTAGACAACAATAAACTAATTTTCTGTCTCTTCCTAGATCTCTCCAAAGCCTTCAATACTGTCTCTCATCCTCTACTACTATCCAAACTCACAAATCTCCACCTATCCCCCTCCGCACTTGCCTGGTTTAATAGTTACCTATCTGGCAGGGAACTATCTGTCAAATAGCTCTCATCCTTCTCACCTTTCCTTCCCATCTCCACTGGTTATCCCCAAGGCTCCATCTTGGGAACCCTTTTGTTTAACATTTTCACCAATGATCTGTGCACCTCATGCAAAGAATCCTCCCTTATTCAGTATGCCGATGACTCCACACTTATATCCATCTCAAATAACATTCCTGAAATACACTCCCTGACCCAACAGGCCCTACTATCCACTGAACAATGGCTCTCTCACAACCTATTGATCCTAAATCCCAAAAAGACCAAACTCTTACTTTTCCTTCCCCGTTCTCTTTCTCATCACAAAACCTCCTTTTTTATTACATCTTCTAACAATACAAACATCCAACCTGACACCCACACAAAACTCCTAGGGGCCATTATCAATGACAAACTCAAGTTCAACCTACACATACTCCAATGTATTAAAAAAACAAACCAGAAACTAGGTCTGCTATATCGGAACAAAATATTCCTAACCCCTGAACCTAGACTTACCCTGGGCCAGGCACTCCTCCTCCACTCCCTCTTATATGCCGCCCCAGTTCTTACCAATATCCAGGCCTCCACTTTAAATAAACTGCAACAGACTTACCATAAAATAGACAGATTCATTACTAACTCCCCATACAACTCACACCACTGCATTTCTTTAAACTCTCTTCAATGGCTTGAACTTCCCCAGTTTCTGCTATCTTATCAATTTCATATGCTACACTCTATTCTTTATAAACCCTCCTTCTGTCCATCTCTATCTTCCTTAGTCTCCATCTACATCCCATCCCGGACCCTTCATATTTCTAACCAACAATTACTTGATATTTACCACCCAAAAAGGTCAGTAGGCAAACTACTCTACAAACACTCCCTTGCCCATGCTCGGAACAAACTTCCCCTTGACGTATGTTCAATCTCCCACACCTCACACTTTAAAAATGAACTAAAAGCTTATTTTCTCAATTCCAGAACCTGCCCTTGCCATGACCCTACCTAGTCTTCCTTCCCTTTATGTACCCTCAAAAGGACCATACTTAGTACCTCATTACCCCTCTCTCCCCAATGTGTCTACTATGCATTTGTACAATTTTATACAAACAAAAAAATTTTATTGTTGACCTATTGACATATATCAATGTAAAATTGTTACTTAGCTTCTATTTAATGCAACTTTAACTTTATGCATGTAACCCAACATATGTGAATCGTTTTGCTATAACTGCTATTATATCAATATTGTTTAAAATTGTACTTGTTTTAAAATGTATTACTGGAGCTTTTCTTCTCGGGTCTCCACTGAAAATGGGCCACAAGCCCAGTTGGACAAACCCGGTTAACAAATGTTAACAAATAAATAAATAAATAATAATAGTGCAGGAAATATGTTATACAATATATTATTTGCTGGAAAACATTATCTTACTTATGTAATCTTTCAGTTTCTACTGAAAATAAGCATGGAGTCACATTACAATAATTACATTATACTAAAAGATGACAACATTTACTCACATCATATATACATTCTTTACTATCAGTCTGCCAGGTAAATACACAAATTTACACCTGTATGGATGAAATAAGCAAACATTTTCTTATTAATCACATATTTAGTAAACATGTTTAAATTTGTGGGTGCATTTATACAGGAAAATAAAAACAAATGTGTTTATTTCTCTCTGTTAAATTTGAGTAACATATGAAATATCACTAGACATGAAGTTATCAAACTAGCATATGCTGAGACTGTCAAAAAAGTATTTTCCCAAGCCCCCCCCACATTACTAGAAAGACAATGCCCCAGTAGAAATATACAAACACTATTTAGCCATTCTCACACATAGTAACAAGAATGTCAGCTCATCAAGGGTAGTTTTAGGGAATGGACAGTGGAATTTGCGTCTTTCTCCACTATTATGCAGTCTTAGAGTTTATATATATATATATATATATATATATATATATATATATATATATATATATATAGTTTACTATCAAATAGTCAAAGGTCAGAATGTAAAGCTATCATAGTGTAGAATCATATTATCGAAATTCAGAATGGGAAAGCATTCACATGGTCAAAAAATCACACTTCTCAACATTTATGACCATTTTCAATATTTTTTGCAAATCCAAACCTCCACCAAACCAAACGCAGTGTAATTATGCACCACTTACTTACCCTCTTAACAGAAACTGGTCAGTATACAGCTAAGCTAGGTGGGGGACTGTGCCCCCACCTCCCAACTATATATTCTAACTCCAGGATTGCACTACAGTAGGGTAAAGGGCATATACACTCCCACTACTATGTTCAGATGAAATTAAATGTGTTGTACTGCATTTTTAGTGATTTGGGCTTTCGGCGATGACAATGAAGTGACTGAGTTAATTTGTTTGAATTGCATTGTACTTTTGACAATCTGAATGGGTGTTTATGATAGTCGACTAAAGGATTTTCCCATATATGATAATCAGGTATGTGACTTTCAACAATTTGATAGTAAACCTATATATATATATATATATATATATATATATATATATATATATATATATATATGTTCTTCTTTCGGCTTTTCCCGGTTAGGGGTCACCACAGCGGAATGCCGGCCTGCTAATGATTGGCAGTAGATTTTTATGGTGCTGAGGTGCCAGCTCGACACCCAACCTTCAACAAAGGCACACCCATTTCACGCATGTCTTTCAAATGCCACTCGACCACAGGGAGGACATGCAGACTCCACACAGAAGGCGCTCCAGCCGAGAATCGAACGGTAGAACCTCTTGCTGCGATATATATATATATATATATATATATATATATATATATATATATATATATATGTTTAGGTTTGTCCCACAATTTGGAGGGTGCTTGCCCCCTGGAAAAAAATTGCTGAATGTTCTCTCAAGATAGATTTGGTAACAATGTTCATAGTTTTTCTGTTTTCACAAACTGCCTTTGCCAATTCAACATCAATCCCTAAAGAGTCACCAGTCTGTGGTAAGTAGATCATCTAGTACTACAGATTCTATTAGTGGATGACATTCTTGTCAGGCACACTTATTCCAAATGTATGAGTAGGGCAACGACAGAATTACAGTTAATTGTCTCTCTGCTGCTATGATCCATCAAATTATGAGGTTTGTACAGTCGCTCACTCCAGGTAAATACAAGCATGACCTTTTGGTAACTCATGAAGGTGTGAA